>NC_090933.1:1211140070-1211443101 GCF_040938575.1 Ambystoma mexicanum
GCAATCAACATAATGCTACTGTCGATCAGAAACTGCAAGGATCACTTGAAGAAACATTGAGCAAAGAAAGTCTGATTAAAAATAATAAGATTGGTCCTTCAGATAGAAAAAGAACCTAAACCAGATGTTTCCTTTGAAAATCTTGAAGGATACTGGCAATGGCTTCCGGTTGCATTGAAAGCCCAATTTGGTAAACAGTCTCGATAACATTAACATTGTGTTGTCCTAGAACATGAGAGGTGACTCCCACTATACAGCAAATGAGGGAATACTTGCAAATATGCACCTATTCTTTGTGGTAGCGCTTCAAGAAACTTGGATGTGAGAATATTGTGACATTGATGGGCGCAGCATGATTCAAAGATTGGCTACTAAAAGACCATTGGGATGCCCCAACGAAGGCCTACTGACATTGATCCGACACCCAAGGATTGGTGTTGACACGAGATGGTCTACAAATATGGTACTGGCTGTTCTCATTCAATTTGAGAACCATAAGAACTCATCGATTTTAGTCGTTAATATTTCTAATCCTCCAAATGGTGTCTACAAGAAAATAAACACGCAAACAGTCATTGGAATCTTAGATGAATGTGATGTGAAGACTCTGATTATCTTGTTAGGTGACTTCAATGCCATCATAGCTGAATCTATTCCTTATGAGGATGATGATTGTAAATCAGGACCATGTACAGCCCACACTTCCAATAGATGTGTGAAAAGTTGCAATAGGCTGATTTAAACATATAATTTGAAGGTAATTAATGGTAATTGTCAAAGTGATCCTACTAGAAGTACCACTAGAATTGGCAGAACACGTATGACGACTATTGACTATATAATAATTAATGACATCACTAAGGAATCTGTGCTGGATATGGCTGTTGGCATCAGAGAAGAAAGTGACCATCTTCCCCTTTATCTTTTACTAGTGAATGGTGTGGAGGAAAAGTGTGTATATGAATTAAATGGAAACATCTCTCTCAATAACAGTGGTAACCGTACAAAATGGAACCCAACTAACATAGCAAAGGGAAATGAGAAAACTGAACAGGAAATTACTATCATTATAGATAAGATGCAAGTATTGACAAATAATAGTGGCGGCCATGTGATACCAACTTGTGAAACAAGTTGTAATTAAAACTGTGTCTGCACATAAACGTGCATACCTCCACAAGTGAAAGATGAACTTGACACATCAACACAAACCAACGTTTGATAAATCAATCCATATTGCTAAGAAAAAGCTGTGAATGACAATAGGTATGATTAAAAACATGGACCAGGGTGATGCTCATCAGAAAATTAGAACGGCCAAGTGTGAACGCAGAAATTGGCTCTGTCGGCATAAAGCACATGAGGCAAATGAAATATGGCGAACACTTTCCCAGTTTTCGAGAACTAATTACAATCAAGGAATATGGCCAGTAATAAATAGATTTAAAAAAGGTACTGCCCATTAATTGTGTTAGTGAAAATGAATGGATTGCAGCCGTAAAAAAGACCTTGAGAGCGCTCAAACCAATTGACGAAATAGTAGAGACTGTGGTGACTAAATGGAATTGTAGACACTCGGTTGAAGAAATTAAAGTAATGATTCTAACCTTAACAACTTCTCGTGCGATGGGCCCAGACTGCACCTGTAATGGTCTAGTTAAACTATCTCCAGAGAAATTGTCTCAAGCTCTGCATTTACTGTTTGCATGGATTGGCAAATATGGTCAGGTGCCTAAACCCTGGCAAGAACGCTCCATATTACCCATACATAAAAAGGGCAGCTGGAAAGATCCAATCAATTATCACATGTTAGCGATGTTGGATTTTCCAGCTAAAATATTTTCAAAAGTAAGATTTGAACCAATGGATCTCAGATCATCATATTTTGCCATACAATCCATTTGGATTTTGTGCAAAATCTTTGACGATCCATAATATTACTACCTTGGTCTCAGCAATTAAATATGCATGGTGTAGATGCCAGCTGCCAGTTTACCGATTTTTCCGCTGCTTTTGATACAATCCTTCGAAATAAACTATGGAATAAACTGAAGCGGTGGGATATCCCGCCTGGCCTCCTCTCTATGATTAGACTGCTACACTCAAACACACCTGTCAGAGTGAGATTAGACGGAAAATGCAAAGTCTCAGGACTGATATCTTATTGCTAAAGAGTCAAACAGGGGTGTAACCTGGATGCTACTTTAATTTATATTTAGCAGATCTACCTATGGCATTTATGTATAACTTTTAAGTTTAACTTATCTGATTGTTTGCAAATAATGGGTGCACTATGTGGAAATCCACTAGGGAACAGATGGTGTAGACTATGAGGGACTTTCTCCATTGAAACAGCAGAACACACCATCTGCCACTGTGAGAGTCTTAACATTATAAGACTAAAACATGATAAAGGCATATGAAAATATATGTGATCTTGGTAACATGATTGACGTTTGGGAGAATCTTTTACAAGGCAATGATGTTAATGTTATATTCCACATGATGAATTTTTATGAGTCTTGCCTAGTTATTCTTAGACAATTGTCAGATGGTATATTTTAATAACTATTCTCATAGCAGCATAATCTATTAGGTTGGTTGCTTTTATATTTTTAACCTAATCTGGATATTTGTATTATGTGTCTTTTTTAAATGTGGACGTTCTTTTACGGTTGTATATATGTAAAGCCGTTAATGCTACACGCATATTAAATAAATACATAAAATGGATGCTGGCTTATTGGCATAAATGATTCCGACTCAAATGTATGTTTCATGTTGATAGACTACAAAATATGAATGTGCATAAGAAAATTAAAAAAGGAATATGTGCCCAAATCTGTGGGGAGCGTATTGCCGATTGGTATAAGGAAGCATCAAAAAGGCAATATGCATCTAAATGAAGGGTATTAAAGGCCACTAATGAGGAACTAAAGTACCAAATTAATAGATTAAGAACAAAAAAATAACCTTTTGGAAGGTGCCATAAGCCACCCTGCTGTCTACTTGATTGGTAAAGGATAATCAGGATATGGAAACAGCAGAGGACATCATTGATTTGTTCACTTGTTTTTGGACATCAACTTGATGAAATGGCCAAACCAGAGACCCAGTTACTCCACAACTGGCCACTGCACAACCTAGCCACATTGTTCAGATCCCGGTATTACAGTGCCAGACAACATCCATCATGCATTACAGTGACATCTATTAACTATAAATTCCTCCATATCCATTACCTATTTTCAATATGTTCCAAATCTGCCCTCCCCGACAGGTCCACAGGCATATTCACCAGTGCAAACACCTCAGGAATTGGCCACCCCTATTTTTGTTTCCAAATACACCCTGCTTCCCCTTTCTTAATGTCTGTAACCCAAAGGGGGAGGCATTACAAGACAAGGGCTCCCATTATGCAGGCCCCTTGAGTCAGCTACTTGGGCATTCTACTTTTGGAGAGAATAATCTGGTCACTGTTCACATTCCATGCCCAACTGGGGAACTTAGAAATCTGGACGAGGAGTTGCCTAACAGTAGGGAGGGATGAAGCCCAGAGATTTTCTGAGGAGTTTGATGCAGATAAACAGTGCTATGTTACATTGTGGATAGACATGAAGTAGCTGGTGAGAGAGATCCTGCAGTGGAAGTCAGGCAGTCATGTATTTAGCATGGTGGTTGGCCTGTCACTTACCCAGGAATAGTTACAGACCTGAAATGCCAGCGGTAGGCTATTTGCTGCTATCTCACAGGTGTGCCACCCTCCAAAGAAAATGTTGAATATTCTTGATGGTTAACAGAATACAGTGGCATTTCTATAAAACCTTCTGGATACGTTTTCTGGATTTCACACATCATCCAGGCATAATTTAGGTAATCGACATTGAAGAGAAAGCCATGGCAAATGCATTTGTGATGACACTGCACCTGAAGCTGCCAGAAAACAGCTCAACATGATTTGTTCTGGGTGTTAGACTAAACCCTTAGCTGATTGTAGTGTATCACTGTGTCACATATCAGGAAAAATCTAAGGCAACCATTGAGAATAAACATATGGGCCTAGTGCCACATAATCTATAACAAAAGGAGACCCACAGGGGCAGGGGTTACTGAGAGAAGATGTAATGGGCAGGCAGAGGGCAAGGTACTGTACAGGATGCCCACAGTAATGGATTTGGGGGCCTTAGTGCATGCACTTACTGCAGCAGGAGGGCCACTAGAAGAATAAGAGTCCCATAAGACCCCAAAGACATTTTAGCTACCACACCCTGACTGACCCGATTCCCAAATCTGGGTGCACCAAGCTTTACCCTGACCCTGAGAAATGTAGCACCTAGTGCACCAAGCAAGATCAACCTGTTAACACATCATTACACATAGACCAGTAAGTCTCTATGTACAGTGTGTGATTGAAGGGCACACCATATTGTGTTTGGAAGATATTGGTTATAGTAAGTCTTGTGTAAGGTCTGACTGTTCTCCTGATATCCCTTCATCATCTAATACAATCAATGGAGTGGGCATGTCCAACACCTCCTGTCCAACACATACAATCACTTGAACAGTATCATATATAGAAGGTCCTATCACAGACAACATGTTGTTCCAAGTCCTTCTGCTCCTGGGAACTTATTTGATGGGACCCCGTGTGTACACTTAACTGCACTGTTGACTGAACTCCAGAATGAGTAACCATGGACATCTAAAAACATAATACTGATGCTGTGTTGGTAGCACTCCAGGAGGTTCTTTTCCCGGTTTCACATCAGAGGGAAAATTGCATTTCTCCATATTTCATTGAACAAGTTTGTACCTGGTTATGTTGTGTTGTTTGTTGAATTGATTGATATCTAAACAGAAGAATGTAACATACGTGTGGTTTTATTTAGTGTTTGTGGTCAGCCGACACCTGTTTTGACCCCTCTGGGACCTTTTCAAGGCTAAAGTTTCAAAGGTTTGGCCACGTCTTCTTACATCATGGGAAGTTTCCTGGGTGCCTGGTGGGGCTGATTTGCTTGTTAGCTGTGTGTTTTCCAGTCTGACCTCTTAAATCAAACCCAGAGTGAATTAAAGCAGGTAGCAGAAAAATTGCAAGAGAGCCTAAATTCTGAGGTAGAATTTGAAAACATTATCAAGCAGCTCAAAAAAGAGTAATTCAGAACAAGAGGCCCAATTAGCTACATTAAATGAGGAGTGTCAGGAAAAGGTTGATTCTCTGAAATAGAGTCAACTAAAATTAAGCCAACAAGTAAAATATAATAGCGCCTACTCAGAGCAGATAACCACTTTATTAAATCAGATCAAGAAATTGGAAGAGGAGAGTAATATGTTAATCAATAAGAAACTCATTCCCAAATAGAATTTGAATATGAACACCAGAAGTTATGCGCTATAAAACAACAAAGAGATAAACTGACTGAACAGATTGCCACCCTGTATCAGGAAAAAGATGCCCTATACCAGGAAGTGTGGAAATTAAAAACAGACCTACAGAAAAGAGAGTCAGAACTTCAAGCACTGACTGACCTAAAAACTGTGTATGCAAAATTGATGGGGTATGTGGGACAAGTAGAAGGTGATCTAGAAAAGACCACCCAAGCCAAAAAATGTGCAGAGTCAGGACTCCTACAACAAAAAAGGTCTCATTGTTCCCAAACAATACAAGAAGCACAAGAAGACAATGAAGCCCTTTGTGATGAGAACAGGGGACTCCAGAGCCAGGTAGCAGTGCAAGAGAAGGTAATAGAGGCCAGTCACGCCCTGATAGCGGAGCAGAAGGCCCAGGCCTTTGCCTACTATCAAGCGTAGGGGCTGAGAAGGAAAAACTTGGGAAGTTGGAAAAAGAGTGTGCTAGGTTGAACCAAATCTTGAGGGCCCCGAACAGGTAGAGAGTGGCAGGGCAACCCCTGATCAGTGTGATGCCCTCTGTACCAAGGGCCTCAAACCCATGTACCACCTTGCATGCACACAGTACTGCTGACTTCATTCCACAGGTTCACATGAGCCTGAAACCATTAGGCAGCCAGACTTAAATAGGCCTAGCATGATTGAACTGGCAGGTCAGCGTCCATCGGAGATTGATGGATGAGCATCCCTGTTCAGGTTCAGAAATGTCATGGCTGATGGATCTGACCAGGAAAGCTCCTATGACGAGAAAATCAGGGAGCTAGACTTGCACAAACATTGGCTATAAAGGAGCCACTTGGTTCGCTTCGCAGAGAAAAAGGAGTCTGAGTTGAGGCACCAAAAGAGTATTTTGAAAACCTCCTCCCAATCAGGGTGGTGGGGGGAGATCTCCACCAATCCTTGAAGCAGGGAGGAGTCAGAAGACTACTCTCCTGTGCGAAAGAGGGAGTCCAAGTGGAGTGACCCGGAGAGCCCAAGGCACAACAGGGAAGATGAGACTAGTCCCCATTATTCTGGGAGAAACTCCCAAGCTCATAGAATTAGGGAGCGCCTAGAGGATAGAAATTGGACCTTAA
Organism: Ambystoma mexicanum; assembly: GCF_040938575.1. Lineage (NCBI taxonomy): Eukaryota > Metazoa > Chordata > Amphibia > Caudata > Ambystomatidae > Ambystoma > Ambystoma mexicanum. The sequence continues at coordinate 1,211,146,553 of NC_090933.1, forward strand.
ATAGCAGCAGCTCTGAGTCTGAGGGTGAATGGACTCAGGTGCAGTGGCAAAAGAAGGCTAACAAACCAAAAAAACTCTGGTGAAAGACCCCATCAGACAGATAAAAGCTATTAGGAGTTTCATGACTTTGTTCCACAAAAATGCCAAATATTCAGTCTGGAAGCATTATATGAACAGATAATGACATCTTTCGATATTAAAAATGATCAGAATTGTCTAGAATTTGCCAAATGGACGTTCTCTCCATAGTACTCCAGCTTCTTTGCTGGGCTGGAAGACCATTCAAGGTGGTCCACCTACAAGGCGGCCATCTTGAAACACTTTTCCAACACAGGAACCCCCAGGAGGCCCGCAAGGCGGCCTACAATCTGCAGTGTGGAGAGGATCAGGCCCCAAGAGAATTTGTTCAGGAACTAAAATGGGAATTCACACAAATTACTAGGCAGGTGCGCATGAATTGAATCCTTTTATAAACACCTATTTCCATGCACTCCCAAAGTACATCATGACCCAGTTGGTAATGGATTTCCATGATGACAGGTCCCTGGACTGGCTAATGGAGCAAGCTACCCAGATTTACGAGGTCCAAAAGCCTGTAGAAAACAAAAATCCAACCAAAAACCCCAAACCAACCAACAACCCCCTGCTGCCAAGGTGGTGGAGGTGAAGGTTGCCCCCATTTTGGACCTAGAAATGGGGGGGCTAAAAATAGACCTTCCCAAAACCAACCAGGTCAGAGGCAGAAAAGATCCTCTGACCAATCACAAACAGGTGGTAGTCAGGTACGGTACCCCACAAATGTGCCTCCTAACTCTGCCAATTACATCAGCCCTAGGTACAAGGGCAACAGAGCCATATTGGGGTAGGTGTTGACTCCCCCAGCCCAAGGGGAGGCCCAGTCTGGTGAGTACAGCCCCAGGAAACTTCCCTCTAAACTTCCCTCAGTAGGGCAGTATTCTCCCAAATTCTGGTTTAAGTTTCTTTCCCAGGTACCCTAAGATCCCTAATATGCAGGACAACCCTCCTTACTCTCCCTGCTTTCAAGAGTCCAGACCACCAAATCCAGGAGAGGGGAGGCCAAGGGTGGAGGGCTACCAGGGAAACTCCCAGTACCCAGGTCACTCTGGGAGAAGGGATAGTTACCCTTCCCGAGAGCAACCCAGAGTTGATTCAAGAGCCCAGTAACAGGTGGAGTTGGGACAGCCGGAGCGGGTGTCCCAACTGGAGCGACAGGTCCAGAACCTAACTCAAGATCTGAGTTGCATGTTGTGGGCTCAGCAGAACCCTCAGCTGAGCATGGCAGCTCAGAATAACTAAAACCAAGGTTCTGGCACCCCGGAACAATGACGGGAAGAAAACCCTGATAACCAACCTGCTCCAGAGGAGGAAGCACGGGAGGATGGGGATGCAAATCCCTAGAGGAACTTCCTTCCTCACCCGTGAAAAGCCCCTAGACACCCCAGAACAGGAACATAAATCTCATGCCCCCGAAAATCTACAACTGAGGGAACAGAGGGTGGGTACGAGAAACACGGAGACCAAAAAGACCCACTTTGTGGAGGAGGTTAGTGCCCTCTGGTTTGAAGGGAAAGAATCCTTGGAGGATTCTGGAACAAAAGTCTTCTCCTTCAAGGATGGGGGAATTCCTCCCAAAGAAAAATGTTTCCAAAAAGACCATAACCCAGACTGGGTAGGTGTGAGGACTGATTCAGAATCGCCCATCCCTGAACCGCAGAATTGTCATCCAGAGATCACTGAGGGATCTTCCCCACAAAACCGGTTTTAGTGATTGTCTCCGGGTAAAGGAGGACAGCACAGAGCTAAGGGAAAAAGGGAATCGGAAATCCCGCCTATTTCAGGATGACAAATTTTCTTTACAGATTCCCAGAAAACTGTCCAAAGCCCACCTGTGTCGGAGTCCAAAATAAATAAACTATCCACCCAGCTCGCCCAAAATGTCCATTTCCTTTGCATCCGAGTGCAAGGGCAATGCACATTTTTAAGACTGCTGGACACCGGATCCCAAGCCAATCTTCTGTCCAAAAGACCTTTGAGCAGCTAAATTCAGGAAGGAGGGAGAGCCATCAGATCCCTCTCACCCCTCTTCCTCGACCACTCCAGAACTTCGACGGGAATTAAATTCTCATCGAGGGGACTGCGGATCTGGAAATTAAAATTGAGCGACACAAGGTGAAACACCCGGTCATAGTCATGACTCCAGAGGGGAAACCCTGTCTATTAGTGAATTACCTCCTTTGGAGGTTGTCTCCCCTGATACACTGTGTGAACAAGGTACTCTGAACTCAGGCCAACCAGCCAATAAAATTAAAACAAAGCATCAACTATGTCAATTTAAATGGCACATGCCACATGCTTTAACAATGATCTGACCAAATTGAGTTCCATTTTCAACAATCAAATAACTGACATTGCTGTAATTGCTGTAGGACAACACACTGGTGATGGAAACTGCTCTCCACTCCTGAAAATCAGACTTCCTTCCAGTTTCAAGTGGCATTCCACATTAGAATTAAATACCTTGACATTTTATACTGATCCTCACTATGAAAATCCAAGTCCTGTAGTAAAAAGTGATGAAAAACCAGCTCAAAGTTTGGCTGATATTCAGAAAATGGGTGAACAGCTGTTCCTCCCTATTTAGTTAAATGAGGGGGAGCCTGTCCTCGCCAGAGTGGGCCTGAATTGTGAAGAATACTTCATCAGTGAAGTGTTATTCAGGAAACTCCCAAAAGATCAGACCATTCCCGCTGTTGAGTCAGTTTATCAGTGGGTATGGGACTTGGAAATTCCTTATTCAAAACATCTTCTGCTTAGCAGTTGTATGCTAAACATTTCTATCTCTGGTAAAAGCATAGAGCATAATTGTTGGGTCGCGCGAGGCGTCCCTCTGCCTTCTACTTATGCAGTAAAATTCTCAAAATATTTGAAATTAATTGGATCTTATTAACTCCCAACCGGAGGGTAACCCTTAGAGCCTTGGCAATCCTGAAGAAATCCTTCTGGTCAGTCCCATTGCTACCCTAGGCAGTTGAAGTTCAAAAGTGGAGGGGAGGTCACCATCCCAGGCCTGGCCCTACAAGATCTGCATCCCCAAAGGAGAGCTGTCAGAAGAGAAATGGGTCCAAATCAATCAGTTAAAAAAGTTGTTCATCACGAGTTGGGCGGTATCCCGGCACTATTCATAGAATAGTGGCTAGGTTAAAGTAGAAGCCCTCACTATTCGGAGCTGGAGCAAGAAAAATAAGAAGTCATAACTCCAAAACAGTAGAGGATACCGACTGCTATAGTATCCACCATTACTGTGCACATATGGCACACTGCTTATTTTGAATAATGCCATTGTCTCCATAGCACACACAGTAGACGGTTATGATACTCACATAGTGCCAGGCCACCACAACTTGTGCGGTTAATGGCTTCCACAGGATCAAATGAACTGAAAGGCCAATTTAGGTCTAAAGTGTGCAGAAAGGATATATAGAAAAATGTGATTCTCCAACAAAAAGGGCAGCAGTTTATTCTCAACTACAAAAACATGAAAATGCTGTGTTCAAGCAGGCCATGGAAATGTGGGCCTAAAATGCAGTGCAGTAAAACACACAGAGAGGACTGCCAATTTGTAAGGGGAGCGTTTCAATCTCCACTGACATACATCAAAAGGCTGTATACATAGAAAATCAACAATATAACATGGGCCTTCCATGCAAGTGTAACCTTGCTAACATAGAAAGCAAAGCATAAAGGGTGGCATTTTCCAATCCTGAAACAGTTAACACAGAAAGGTGTTCATGTGTATCTAAGAACAATATACACATGGGAAAACAAATCTCCATGGCCAGAGTCCAGTGATTATATATGAGGATTTAAATATGCACATTGGCGGCATGGTGCAAGATATTAAAAGGCCTCACACAAAGAGGAAATGTGGCAGATTGGAAAGCAAGTATTTCTGTTATTCAGAGCACAGAAGTCTTGTGTGAAAAGACTCTTCGCCTGAAAGTTAAAAACAATGACCTTCCCCCACATGCTCCTCTCAGGCTCTCCATCTGAACGCCAATTGCTTTGAAGTAACAGGGACAGATAGAAGAGAAGTCTTCATGCATGGCAGAGCAATTTATGGGTGTGCTGAGTCAACAGAAATACGGCCATTAAGTGGGTTGAACTCTTAAAAATATATGTATTTAAATTTGATTCGCGGTCAGCCCTGAGATATCGATCAAAGCTTGTTCTCACAAATGCTGTTGGACTTTATGGCAGAAACACTAACAAAGGAAGCGGGTGGCCAGACCACTAATTAAGGCTATAGATTTGTATTAAGTATCATCGTTTGTTGGTGTTCTCAGGAACCGTAAGGCATAGAAAGATAACCTAGATATCATGGGAAAGGTAATGAACAGACCCTTCTAGCGACATTCATCCCATAACAATTTGACTATGGGAAAAAAGGTTTCTACCCTAGAATGGGATAGTAACTCCCGAGAAAATTCTCAAAAAGCAGAGATTTGGAGAAGCGGTAGGTTATTAAATCAGATGTCTTTATAGAAACGTATATGTAGTGAAGTGCTATAGGTTTTGAATAAAACGTGAAGAAGAAAAAACATTTGCACATACAATATTGTGCAGAGACAGAACCTATTTCATTAGAACCGGCAAGGGCAGAACAGTTTAGTCACGTAAATATTATTAAGTTAAACTGTAAATTTGCAATAGCCACCAGGGTATTTGAAAGTGAAAAAATGTAAATGTGTATTTGCCCATTCCTTGGCGCCAGAAAACATTCTTCCCCATTCCCATTTGAGCCACATAGGGCTCAAGGGAAAGGGGAAACCGGATGCACAGGCACCGTTGACAACGATGCCTGTGCATCCGAAATACTGTGCTTGCGGGTGTCTTTCATTCCGCCAGGTCAGACATGGCAGAATGAAAGGCACCTGCAAGTACAACTCAGTGTTTGCCAATCCGGATACAATGGTACCGGTAAGCTTAGCAATACCGTTGTATCCGGACCGGCAAACTCATAATGAGGCCCAATATGTGTATTTCAACAATGATGACATACAATTAGCTGCAGAAAAGGCCCAAGACAGGCATGCCACTTTAACAGCATACTTCAAGTTGCATACACTAAGAGAATATATAAATTTAAACATAAAACATGTCAACAGAAATGAATTTGATTAGGCACTATTGCTCTAACAAAATAAATTACTGTTTTTATGTACTTATTCTTATGCATATTTTACTTATGCATTATTTAATAATCCATTGTAATATTGCCTGGTATGTATTATTATATCACCAATATTCTTCATGTACATTTTAAACTACATTTGACTCAATGTATGATCTCATGTCTACTTCAAATCATGCTGCACATGAATTGTATTACCTTACCTTACCTCATATATTCAACTCCAAAACCTGTATGTGGAAACCAAGACAAAGCGGGGTAGACAACAATTGGCCGATTGTACTATGTTCAACTTTAAAAAAATTCCTTGAGATTGTGTTTGTGGTTACTGCTCCTCCATGTGAAAGGTGTAAGATCTGTTAATTTCTTTTTTTTAAACTTTTAACATAAATTACGTTAAAATACTCGACATAATATAAAGCTAAAATGTCTTCCTTTATGAGCACTATCCCATGTACACAAGTGTTTCCACTAGTGGGTTTATAAGGTGTCACACAATATAAAAGGGGATCCACATGTACAATGAAGGAAGTAGGAAGCTGCCTTTTATCATCTGGGTTGGAACTGATGATGCAACTACTGCAGTAAACCAGGAGTAAAGGGAGGCTGGAATCTTTGACCAGGAGAGGGTGTCTAACTGAGTCCCTGTGGCCATGAGATGAGTTGGGAAGCCCTGATGACCTGGCTGTCCTTTCCTATGCACAGACCCAGAGATCATTATGTGAGTTAATTTGTCCATCAAACTAAGTCTTGTGGGGACCTGCTTGAGATCATATCTTCCCCTTAATTAGTGGGTGGGTGGCTTTCATTAGACCCTTAGTAATTGCATTGCACAATAACTCAATTAATTCCCATGTATCCGAATTACACAGAGTAATCTTGATGAAGTTTGAAATCAAAACTCTTGCTTCCAGTGTGAATAACAAAACTATAGTCTATAAAGAAATGTGGTTTCTTATTCTTTTTGTCAACTTCAAATTTCCCTAAAAGAAGGGGTGCATAAAAACTAAATTCCCTACTACTCCTCAATCCACATACCCTGCGTAAAGGTAGGGGGGTCCCAAATGATCAACTGGGTAATTGGCTTTGTTTTGGGGCAGACGAGTGTCTTCCCAAAATTAAACAGAGGGAAGTCACAGATTTAAAAGTACATGTCTGCAGAGTGTGGGAAAGTGTTTCCTGAGAGACGAGAGATGTTGCATTGCATAGTGGTGATGACAAAATAAAGAAAAAGTGTATTTTTTCTAATTGTATTTATTATTATAGCTGATTAATCAACTTTACAATAATGTTTTATAAAAGGAATTTACAAACTGAATAAAATTTACTAGAAATTATCAATTTTGGAAATCAGTTTTCAAGATCACCTGAAAGATTATGGACTATTGAGGCATAATACCACATAATAGGAATACGCCGGTCACAGGTCCAAAGGTACCATGCACATTTATTAACAGGCAGCTGTCTGGCTCTCAACACCCCGCAATGTGTGCAAGCAGACACCGTGAGAGTGCTGGACATTTCAAATACACATAGATGTATACAGATTTTCCACAATCCCGGACACATCATCCAGCCCCTCTTTGTGTCATACATCTACCAAGGGTTCATGGCCTACACACATAACCAAGTCATGCTTAAACATCTTTGAATAGTTTGTTGTTTTCCTTTAAACACTTCATATGTTTTCCAATATAGGATACAAAGGTTACAGTCCTTATTTTGCTCGCTTATATTTGTCTATCATTTGTTCTTGAGTTTAAAGTCAGCTTAGTTTCAAGGAGCGAAAACAAAGATTTCTGCAAGAAGAACATGTTCAACTCTTCATCATTCTACTTTGCTGTTTGAACTGAGAAGGCACTATTGGAACAGATGGTTTCTAAATTACTGATTAGTACGTCTCCAAGGTTTCTCATTGTAGGACAAACCATCCACTTTGGCAGCTTCAACATTCTTATCTACGTTGACATCATGGAAACAGTACAAAGTTCATTTTGCTCTGCTGGAGCCAAAAACACAATTCTAAACATGGGACATAAAGCAAGAGGTGATCAAAATGGCGGATAACTCAAAATGGCGGCATAGTCAGCCTGTTTCAGGTTCATTCAATGCAATTTATAGTGCGATGCGAATGTGCTTAGTCCAATCGTTTACTATAAGGCGGTACTCATGCTAAATATTATTTTACACTCCCTTAAATCACACACAGGGTCTATTAAAAAACTACTAATATTTTTGTCATATAAAGCTTCCCAGTTCAACTCATTGTTGTACATAACTTGTTTGTTTTCAAGCTGGACCATTAACCAGTACACTTTTCCTAATTTGCCAACCTAGCCATATGTGTCTCAATGTACTATGCAATTTGTCATCATCTTACATTTATGACACAAACACAGCTTCTAGAAAGTTCTTAATTGCAATACAGGTTGACATGCGTTTCATTGAGAAAAACAAATTCCATATGTCATTGTCATCAAACGTTCTGAAATGCATGTAATGTTTGTAAAGATATAACTCTCTTTTCTATGATTCCAGGACAGTGTAAAATAATATGTAGTAAAGTTTCTTTTTGGTCAACCTTTTTACAAAATCGGAAACATTCTAATGTACTAATAATAAAGTTACTTTTTACCATTACCGATCTAGTCGGACAAAGATTAAATGTAAAACGTGCAAAGGCTGATCTAGGCATTACAGATGGATAACGAATCAAGTACGGTTCACATGTCCGAAACTTCTTTTCTGCAAATGGGTTCTCTCTAAAATCTTTATTTGACCAGCACTGATTCCGTGTTTTCACCCAATCGTGCAGATACAATTTCCTCTCTCTGGATTCTATAAGATAACATCCAAAGAGAGATCACCAGCCACCATTATGTTAAAAATTTGATTTCTCCACTTAACAAGAAATCCATGTACCAAGATAGGGACAAGAGTAAAGTGTTTGGATTTTTAGCTAAGATACATTTTCTAAACAGAGCACACTGTTGCCATTGGTATATAGTGTTCAAAGAAATGAGGCCAATCACATAACATAAAAACGCCATCGGCATACATTGAGGAAGATTTAAAATCTGCCTTCAGTATTTACCTTCTAATTTCTGAAAGATCGTATAATTTAGAACAGGTCGTGTTTCCAGGCCATATAGAAGGACTGGAGAAGTTTTCTGATTTTAATATGTGATTGATGGGCGTATTGAGAATTTGCCATATTTGCGTAAGATCATTTTGGTCTGTGAAAATGCGGTTGTCAGTTGTGCTATCAATAATTGTAAGTGTGCTCTGTTATATTGCTGGTTCTCAATTCTCATTCCCAAATATGTGTATTGCTCTACTATCTCTAGCTCAGAGTCTTGCAATGTCCACTTAAGTCTATTTCTTCTTGTTCTTGGGGCATTGCAAATCATTTTAGTTTTTTTTAAATATTGACAGTGAGCTGATTGGTGTCTATACAAGCGTTATAGCTTGCAATAATTTTTGTAAACCTATAGGGTTTTTTGAGATGAACACCAAATCATCAGCGTATAAAAGAGCTGGCACTTTTTCTTGACCTAATCTTGGAGCATCAGTGATCACATTCTCAAATATCTCAGGCATATCAAAGAGAAATAAAGGATATACCTCTGCCTCAGCCACGTTGCAGTTTGCAGCGGAATCGAGAGCATACCCTCAGCATTCAATCTAACTTGTATCGAGGTCCCAGTGTGAAGTTAATTTATGATGTGCATGATGGTAGCTGGGCATTCTGCCTTTTGCAATGTATTGATGAGCAGCTGCCGAGATATAGAGTCAAATGCAGCATGATAATCGATGTATGCAAGATACAGAGGCTGATTCAACACATGGAATTGATGTTTAATGGCGTATAATGTAATTAAATTGATGGACATCCCCATACCAGCCACAAAGCCGGTCTGATGAGGGTCATATTTGCAATTCTGTGTGGTCCACAAGTTAAAGTTCTGCAGCACAAACCGTGCAAAATTGGTGTGTAATTTCCAGCTAAAGACCGATCCCTACGTTTATAAATCAGGATTACAACCGATTTGTGCCAAGAATTTGGTATTCTTCTCTTCTCAATGATGTTAGAGAAGATATTGTGCATAATTATGGACCAGCTCTGTGGGTGGGGCTTTAGCATGAAGTTGCTTAGGCGATCCGGCCCTGGTGCCCGCAAACCACTTGATTTCTTTATGAAGTTCTCCATGTCTTCTACAGAGATACTCAGACACCAAGGAGAGCATGATGTAGATATGCTCCATGTAGGGTTACATATTGAGATATCGTACAATGCACGAAAATGCTCTATCCACTGATGTTCCAATACCCCATTAATTTGCACTTGAATCTAGGTGTTGCCTGTTGCCTGATTAAGCATGGACCAGATGAGTGCTGTATTTTTGGTTGTTAAGGCTCGTAGTACGTTTTCATTGTCTCGTTGATACATCATTGCTTGCCGGCTTCGAGTCCAGTTTCTATATTGGCATTTGGCAGATCGTAAAGCCCCCAACCTCGCCACCACCATCACTCTACATGAGGCTGGCCATGGTGAGTTTGCCCCCAGATGCCCCTACTACCATTTGTAAAAGTGTTTTAAAATGGCATTTCAGCACGCTCGGCGCTCAAGTCCCCTTCCTCCCTCCCTAGCCCAATCCCACCTCCCAACCCTCCCCCGGCACCATGATTGGTCTCTTGGCCAAAAAAAAAAAAAAGGAAACAAACTCAGGAGCGTGGCGTCCTCGCCACTCGCCACCACCATCAATCTACATGAGGCTGGCCACGGTGAGTTTGCCCCCAGATGCCCCTACTACCATTTTAAACACTGTAAAAGTGTTTTAAAATGGCATTTCAGCACGCTCGGCGCTCGAGCCCCTTCCTCCCTCCCCAGCCCAATCCCACCTCCCAACCCTCCCCCGGCACCCTGATTGGTCTCTTGGCAAAAAAAAAAAAAAAAGGAAACAAACTCAGGAGCGTGGCGTCCTCGCCACTCGCCACCACCATCACTCTACATGAGGCTGGCCACGGTGAGTTTGCCCCCAGATGCCCCTACTACCATTTTAAACACTGTAAAAGTGTTTTAAAATGGCATTTCAGCACGCTCGGCGCTCGAGTCCCCTTCCTCCCTCCCCAGCCCAATCCCGCGTCCCAACCCTCCCCCAGCACCTTGATTGGTCTCTTGGCCCAAAGAAAAAAAAAGGAAACAAACTCAGGAGCGCGGCGTCCTCACCACTCGCCACCACCATCACTCTACATGAGGCTGGCCACGGTGAGTTTGCCCCCAGATGCCCCTACTACCATTTTAAACAGTGTAAACGTGTTTTAAAAATGGAATTTCAGCGCGCTCGGCAATCAAGTCCCCTTCCTCCCTCCCCAGCCCAATCCCGCCTCCCAACCCTCCCCCGGCACCCTAATTGGTCTCTTGGCCAAGAAAAAAAAAAAACTAAACAAACTCAGGAGCGTGGCATCCTCGCTACTCGCCACCACCATCACTCTACATGAGTCTGGCCACAGTGAGTTTTCCCCAAGATGCCCCTACTACCATTTTAAACACTGTAAACATGTTTTAAAAATGGCGTTTCAGCGTGCTCAGCGCTTGAGTCCCCTTCCTCCCTCCCCAGCCCAATCCCGCCTCCCAACCCTCCCCCGGCACCCTGATTGGTCTCTTGGCCACATATCATGGACCCTTCCAGGGCAGCCCTCTGCCCGCTGCCCCTGTGGCTAAGGGCCCCAAGGCCAAGGGCCGCTCCGACATTGGCAGCTCCAAGATGTGTCTGCAGGTGTCCGCAGGGAAAGCCAGTGAAGCCAGCAGTCAACAGACACCAACAAAAACCGTGAGTGTGGCATGGGTGCAATCACTCTACTCCAGAAAACCCCTGCCGCTCTATCTAACCTCCCATGAACTTATTCATGGCAGGATTGTCGAAGTTGCCTTGCATTACATACTAACATACTTGTCAAGGTCAACAAGCGCCACACTTAGATGAAACCTGAATGTTAGCTTGCCCGCACTTAGACATAATTGTGGATATCAGGCTGCGTCACATCTAGATAGCACTTTGAATGTTAGCATGCCCGCACTTAGATGAAACCTGAATGTTAGCATGCCCGCAATTAAACAGAATTGTGAATATTAGCATGTCCACACTTAGATGGAATTGTGAATGTTGACATGTCCAGAATTAGATAGAATTGTGAATGTCAGCATGTCCGCACTTGGACGGAATTGTGAATATTGGCATGTCCAGAATTGGATGGAATTGTGAATGTTGGCATGTCCAGAATTAGACAGAATTGTGAATGTTAGCATGTCCACACTTAGATAGAATTGTGAATGCTAGCCTGCGTCGCATCTAGATAGGACTTTAAATATTAGCATGCCCGCCCTTGGGTGACAACTGAATGTTAGCATGACTGCACTTAGATGGAATTGTGAATATTGGCATGTCCACACTTAGATGGAATTGGGAATGTTGGCCTGCGATGCATCTAGATAGGACTTTGAATGTTGGCATGCCTGAAACTGGGTGAAACTTGAATGTTGGCATATGCTACACTTAGAGTTGTGGATATTGGCTTGCGCCGCATCTGGATGGAACTGTGAGTGTTGGTATGCCCACACCAAGATTGAATGCTAAGCATTGCCGTGTGCTGCATCCAGATAGAGTTGTGAGGGTCGGCAGGTGCCACACTTGGACAGAACTGTGAATGTTAGCATGCTAAAGGTCAGATAACCCACTAACCAATATAAGCTCAAACTCTGCATACTTATCTCACTCAAAAAAACTCACACAACCATCTCTCGCACAACAAGCCGCACACACTTCACAACACTGCAACAACACATAAGCCGGACCAACAGCACACTCGGACTGACACCGATCCAATACCCGCACCAAAGCTCAGCGTCTGGTGTATACCGAGTTGAAGCTGCCAACAGAACACCACTCCTCTCACTATCCTACTCTCTCTTCACCTTACCAACCCATTCCACCTTATCATTTGCAGATCCGCCAGAACGCCTGGGGACCAATTCCGTTGGTGACGGTGCGCGGTACAAATACCTTTAACATTTAACATTTAACAACCTCTCAGATCCAGGTAGAAGCTTAATGGCCTTTTTGTTCCGTCTGAGTTCAGCTTTATTTACTTTTTGAGCTAAATCGAAACAGTGAGCCTTCTGCAATAGGTTCTTGGTGTGAGTCTTGGTGTTGGATTTAAAAAAAATAAGTGCCATTGTATAAAGGGTGTTACCATGCATTGATACGTTCTTCAAAAGAATGTCATTTAGATGCAGTAGTTTATGCTCATTCCATTTGAATCTTGTTCCTGCATTATTGCCATTGATTTGGTAGATGTACTATTCTCTTATCTCTGCTATTTTGTCAAAGTACCAATGTCAGCACAGCATTAGCATATTGTGATCTCTGTTTATCGGGTCACTCACTTCAAATTTGTCCGCCTGATTGTATAACTGCTTGTCTACATATAGATAATCAATTATACTTTTGACGATCCTCTAGACAATGTGGCACGTGGTGGGAGGTCCCCTGGTAATAACCCATTTACCATTACAAAGCCTCTCTCATCCACCAGAGAGGACCATCTGTTTAAACACACACAATTATTGATCGTTGTATCAAGGCAAGGTATGTTCAAGTCACCGGCTAGGATGATGTTAGTGACCTGCAGATTGGTTGAAACGGTTGTATACGAATTGATCGTTTTACAACTGCTCGAATGACAATTGACCTTTTCACAATTGACCGAATTGTGGAGGTCAATTATACCATATATGTGGGGGGAAACCCCCCACAACCCCCCACCCAACGCCAAACCCCCCAAAACCCATATATATATATATATATATATATATATATATATATATATATATATATATATATATATATATATATATATATATATATTCGGTCAATTGTGAAAAGGTCAATTGTGAACCTTTAAATTCGGTCAATCGTTCATTCGAACAATTGTAATTGACCAATTTGGGTAATACTGTTGAAACTGTATCTAAGATATGCTCCAGATCTTGATAAAATTGCTTATCTGAAATGCCCGCCGGGTTTCTCTAAAGGTTTACCATTGTTATCACTCGGTCATAGTAGAAAATCTTGACTAATTGCATAAAATTGTTTGGGGCATCCCATGATTGTACGGTAAATCCTGAGCTCGTCTTCACAGCTACAAGGAGCCCAGAAGTTGGGTGACCTTTTGTGGCGGAAATCGCTGGAAGAAAAGCAATGCTATGGTCGTTCCAAGTTGGAATATTTAACAATCAAGTTTTCCGGAAGGCGAGTATGTTGAATTCATTTAATCGATTTTCAAGCAAACTCCTAAAATGGGCATGCCCCTGGGTATTCCAACTGGCAAGTTTAATTGTTCTTACATTTCCAGACTTTCTTTGATTGCTCAGATCCTCAGTACCTCATACTTATGCTTGATGTATCTTTGTGGGCATCTGTGATGCTAGCTTTTGGCAGGCATACACACATTTCTCTACTATGTGATTTGTTGTGTTGGGGATCTTGGTGGTCGGCAGGTCCTGTGAAATTATAAATCCCGACGTGAACAAATCCCCCTTTGCCAGCCAAATGGCATTTAATACAATGCCAGAAGGAATCCACAATCTGACTGTCGTTGGGACATATAGGTTTAGAAATACTACTTGATCTATATCGACCAAAGTTATATCATCTAGTGTTGGAGTATCCACACAAATGCTCAATATGTTGGCTCAGCACAAGGTAAAGTGTTTATAAGGTGTCGGACGACATTTCATGATCAATGTATGTTGTATTGATTTAACTTTATTATTGCTATGTTGTATACTCCTATTATTGTTTGAAGATGTCACTGGTAGCTTTTGTACCTTGTTGTGTTGCTGCTTTATCTCTGGGAGTTTGCATAGACCTCCATTCATCTGACAGGAATGACTTGTTATACTGCGATTGATAATTGCATATTTGTTCTTGGTGTGGAGCAGCTATTTCTATCCTGGTAACCGTTCCTTGAATAATCCTCAATACTTGTTGCAGAGTTTGTTTTCTTTCAGAGGCCAGGTATGCATCAACTGCCTCTTTGATCTCCTGGCTGTGTAATTCAAAGGCTAGTGACTCTGAATTTGTATCACCATCTATTTCCTTTTTTTTTCCTTTTGTTTGTTGAGTCCGTTTAAGTCGAGCTATGCCTAAAGTATCTTTCTTTCGTTTTGTCATCTCAGTGATCAGGTCATCCAGTGGAGGGTATGCTGCCAGGGGTGTAACCCCAGTATGTCCCACCGCTTTTTTTTCTTTCCGTGGATTTTTATATTTCCTTTTCATTTTGTGATTGTTTTTCAGATGCTACAATTGTTAGAATAAATTGTTTTGACGAAGATTTAGAATTGGAACCTATGATTTTCATATTTTTGGTTTTCTTATCTTTTCCTCATCCCTTCCTTTACCGTCCTTGGCAGTTCGGTTTTGTTGATGGTCTGTTTGAAAGATGTCAAATGTCTGTAAACTTGCCAGATTCTTGTGAGGGGAACTTTCTTTGGTTATAATCTTGACCCCTTCAGTCACAATCGGGTGAACATTTCCCTCTATTATCGGGCAAATTATGTCATCAAAAACAGGCAATGCAGAAGTTATCGCTATGTTACAGTCAAATGCCACGAAAAACAGCAACCGCTTTTGACTCAGCAATATGCAATTGATGCCAATGTGCACATAACCAAAGTAAATGCTCCAAGCACCATGGAAAAGACAACCTGTATGTGAGCATCAGATGCCACCTCTACTGATAGTGTGTCTTTCCATTGGTCATTGCCTAGTAATATCAATCTCCAGCATTGACCTTTGCTCACCTATTACTCTGCACAATATTTTGTAATATGTGTGCACAAGGAGCGAAAGCGGTTCAGTGCGTAACGGATCATCTCAAAGGTTGACATATTAAAACAATGGGCCTCATTACGACCCTGGCGGAAGACCATGGTGCTATTAGCACCATGGTCCATGCCGGTAAATTACCCACTCTGCCATGGAGAAAGGGGGAATTACCACCCCATTACAAGGTTGGCGGGGCGATAATTCCCCCTTCCTCCATGGCCCTTCCCCATTCCCATTTTTGCCCCATAGGGCTCAATGGAAATGGGGAAGGCGTAGGTACGGTGCCGCAAATTGCGGCACCGTAATTAGCACCAAGGTCCCTTTGCGGGTCCCTACTTTAACGGCTGGTCTACACCAGCCGTTAAGGTCAGGTCCTGCAAAGGGACCTCGTTATTAGGCGCTAATAGGTTAACGGCGCCACAGCCTTTTACGGCGCTGTTAACCCATTAGCGCCTGGGTCGTAATGAGGCCCAATATGCGTCAGACACTTATATGCACGTGTGCACTACGCTGACTCACTTTGAATGCCAAATTAGGCAAGCTGTTACCACTAATTACTACTCTTGTGGCCCTCTCACCTGTACAGTCGCCTCTCACAGCTCAAAGCACAGGGATCGAAAAGTTTTCCCTCCAATATGGAACACGTGGTCTGTACTTGACCGTGGTCAGTCACAGACCACCAAGTGTGCATTTGCCACCACTACTTTGCAATATTATTGGCATGCCCTTTTTCTCATTTCACATGCTTACGTGGTTTTCACCGACCAGATCCAATGGATTCCCCACCAAATGTGACCCAGATAGTTGGATGGATTCTGGGATACCGCAACAGGCAGTCAGAGTCTCAAATACACATATGCCAACTTTCCTCCAACCCAACAAGGGGAAACATTGAAAGTAGGAGTGTTGCTGGGTCTGGAAAAGATCTGGGGATATGCTAACGTCTAGACTGTCATGACTCGGGGCAAGCTCGCCTTTTGTCTGTAGCCCCTGAGCTTCTATCCGGGACTACAACCAAAGGATCTGGGGCTTTAACCTGCTCAGCCCCCTCCCTCCCTAAAAACACCTCCGATTGAATGACACATACATGTCATTGCTAGCATACACTTTGCCCCTAATGCCATATGGCAACATCCCAATATTCAGGCGGCAGACAGCTGCACCAAGTCCTGAAGGTGTTCATTCACAGGGAAGAGTACGATGTGGACATTGATGCTAAAATGGCTGAATCCACCCACATCACAGAGCTGACACAAAAACAGGTGTCAACGAACAGCCCATCACCAACATATGCAAAGAGAGGTGCATGCTGCAACAACATCACAATGCACAACCGCAGACACACTATTACCCAGGTCTGCAGATATAGTGGCTTTTGCAGGACCAGACTGGGTTGCAGTGAGACTGCAACTGCATAAGGATTATGTATAAAATGTGATCCCCTGACACTTTCCATCTCATGTCTCCCCCACCCGTGTGTGGCATTAGCATGTAGTGAGGGGTGCAAAGAAATGTCTGGGGATGTGTGTGACCAGATTACGTTGTGGAGGAGCCCTCTGCCACAATCTTTCATGGCCCGAAACGGGTATTGTGTGCCTCAAGGTCACTAGTGTGACATGGCTGGGGCAACCAAACTACTGTAACCAATATCTATGCACACCTTCTGCAAGCACATTTAGATTTTTTGTAAGCACAGATGACATAGTAAGTAAAGGAAACATTTCTGCCATTTGCCAGTCTCAAACTCATGTCCTCGAGGCATTCCAGTTCCACTCTCCCTTCTCCTTAGCACACTCGACACCCCAGCATTGACTGTACTTTCAGTAAATTCAAAAGGGAAGCTTTCGGATAGAAGTAGTGTTGGAATAGGATCAGAGGTGCCGCCAGATTTGAGCTGGCTAATCGCCCTGGCAAACTCCTGAGTAGAGAATTCTGGGAAACACGACAAAGATTGCAGAGCCGATTTGCCAGCTTCATCTGAGTGACTAGTGCTTCCATCCAAGGCATTTGTTAGTATATGATCACAGATACCTGTGACTGAAGTAGTGTTGGAATAGGATTTGAGGGGGCGCCAGATTTGAGCTGGCTAATCGCCCTGGCAACCTCCTGAATGGAGAATTCTGGGAAACACGACAAAGATTGCAGAGCTGATTTGCCAGCTTCATCTGAGTGAGTAGTGCTTCCATCCAAGGCATTTGTTAGTATATGATCACGGATACCTATGACCGTAATAGAAAAGTCGGCCAGCGAGTCAGGGACGCTATTTGAGCAGTAGATGAAAAAGATTTGACCCCGGCAAACAGCTCTTTACACTGGTTTAGAGCAGACATTACACTACCCGTAAAGAATATCTGCTTAGCCAGTTGAATCGCTGTATGATAACTGTTAGTGAGCTCCTGAAAAATAGTTTTTTCAAGCAGGTCATACGAGTGGCGCCACTTGCGCACTGCATTCCTAAACTGCAAGCAATTCAGCGGCATTCAACTACACAGAAAATCAAGGGGCAGATGGATGCTCATGAGATCGGAGCAGCTTAAAAGGAGTAACTGAATCAGCAGCCTGCTGTTAGAACAGAGCTAGTGAGGAAAGATCTAAATTGGAAGCTGACTCAGTGATGAGAGATATCATCACATTGTGATCTTCTGCCCAGCAACTTCGGAGAAAGGTAGCAGTGCGGCAAGGCCCTGTGATAGACGTGGAAGCCGGCATAGAGAAGAAAACGAAATGGTGATCAGACCAAATTACCATGCTACAGGAGTCAATACAAACATTAGAGTCAGACGAATATATTAGGTCTAGAATACTTCAGTGACGATGAGTAGACTCAGTTACCAGCTGAGACAGCCCTAGATCAGCCAGGGAACTCAGAAAACTGAGCCTGGCCAGGGGTCTGGGGGACGTTGTATCTGATATTGAAATCGCCTGGAACTAATAAATTAAAGAATTTGGTTTGAAGGCTCGCAATGAGGCTGACAAAGAGATCCATGAAAGCATGTCACGGGCCAGGAGGGCGGTATACACTAAGGAAGCGCATAGTGCGCGATGGTGAAACTTGAAAGCACACTAGGAAAGCTTCCATTTATAAGGTTTGAGATGGTGTAATGTGTACTAGAGCAAAAGAAGATTTCAAAATGATGTCAACCCCTCCACCAGGCTGAATGGCCTCCCTATCTTAATGGATACAATTATAGTCTGTGGGGAGAGCGGCAATGCGAGTCGGAGCCGAGTCTTCCAATGGTCAAGTCTCAGTGAGACAGAGCAATTCAGGTGAATGGTCTGCCAGCAGATCATGTATGGATGCAGAGTGTGCTGTGAGGGAATGTGTGTACAGTAATAATAGGTTTGGTTGCACACTTTCCAGATTATTACCAATATCTGGTTCTGGGTCGACTATGTTGAAATCCTTTGGGAGACTAGTTTGAAAGGTGCAAGCTGTAAAATAGCATTCTGGGTGAGCCCGCCCTGCCTGTCCTCGGCCCGGATGGGCATGGATGGGCTTGACTTAGGGTCGACTTCAGCGCAGGAGGCTAACCCCTGCACCCGACCCCTGCGCTGTCAGCGGCCATGTCCATAAGGACGGCACTTAGTATTACCTTAGTCAATCAGCTGGCAGTCAGAGTAGGCCGCGAAGACAGACTCACCTTTTCTCTGTGAATGAAGTTTGAAATGAAATTACGGCAATTCCCTTGAGCAGAGCTTCAGGATACCTTGAGGCCAAGCACTCTCTGCCAGGGGGTTCTTGCACTACAAAGAGAACAATACAATTAAAATGATGAATTAAAAACAATGATGGTGTGGAGGTGGGAGGCGTCCAGTCACGTGCTACGGCCTGGGTGAAAGCCTGGAGCCTAAAAGGAAAATAAAAGTGATGCACAATATAAAAAACAATAACGTAATAAAGTATATAACTAATACAAGCTTAAGGGTGAACCATACCGTTCATTTCGCTCTTCTCATGAATGACACTGTATTTATGTTTTTGGGTATGTTCTCACCCTTATGTGATTACTAGTCCCACAACGCACAGGGTCATGGACGGGAAACAATTCCTATCAGATAACTGCTGCCTAATCTTATCCAGAGCCCTTATCCTATCAACATGAGATTATCGTAACTCCCTCTACATAGGGGCAACCAAACAAACCATCAACAGAATACAGTTGCTCCAAAATAATGCACTTAGAGCGGCCCTAAATATTCCCAGAAGAGCACATATTTCTGAAATAAGACAGAAACACAAATGGCTCTCTACCCATGAAAAAATCAACCTCAAATCTGCCTCGCTTATCCACAAATGCTTAAACAACAAAGCCCCTCGCTACCTAACAGAACGATTTACTAGAAAAAGCTCCACTAGACCAACAAAAATAGCTAGCCCCAACTGCCTTCTAGTGCCCAGATTTAAACTGACCACTATTGGTGGGTCTAGCTTCCCAGTTAGGGCAGCTCAATTGTGGAACTCCCTACCTCACGCACTTAGATCTGACCAAACGTTCAACAAATTCAGAAAGAACACAATAAAATGGCTCACTGAGAATGTCATGTAACCCGCATTCTGCCCACGTACCTACCGCATGTATTGTTCCTGATATTGATTTGCTATTATGTAAACGTCAGCTATATGATGACTTGTTGTCTGCATACCGTTTGTACATGTACTCTACTGCCCTCACCCTGTGGAGTCAAGTAAAGTGTTTTTACCATGTGCTACAAACTTGTAACTTCTGTAACCAAGTTGTAAGCCCTCTTGTCATATGCGCCCTGATACCCCAGGGTCCAGTGCGCACAATAAATAAATAAACAAACAAACAAAACATGTGCATAATGCAAGGTTCAATGCCAACTTGACCTGCATATTGTTTGCTTTGATGGTGCCACTGTAACTTTATTTTCACCATGGATAGCTGTGCTTTTGTACGCAGTTTTTCGATTACATGACAGTGAAAAAAATGAGGGCACGTTCATGCTGGGGTAATTTGCTAATGAGCGGGATAGTGCAGCCACACCTATTCCAACAGCCTTTGGTGAGTCAAGAGGGCACATGTATTCAGCAAGGATTACCCTGAATTATTTGGATCTGAAATGAGGAAGGAGAAAATAACAAGTTATTTTTTTTAAAATAAGTTTTGTTTTTTCCTCCCGTGGCTGTTTCAGATAATCTGCTCCCACCCACACCCTTACTTACCCTTCGGCATCACACTTCGTTGTGTGCCGCCGACTCGATGTGCCCCTACAACACCTCTTCCCTTCACTTCCGTCAACGGGAACCAGCACTGCAGGATTCTTTTTTTAAAAAAACTTTCTTTTTTGGGTAGCAGGGGACACCTTTGCAACCCCCAAAGCCATTACAGTGAACAAGGGCGCGTGGGGCACCGCCACAACACCTGCTCCCCTTGTTCACCGTAATGGCACCGAATGGGAGACTTAATCGAAATGTTTGGCTTCATATAATAATTTTCATGTAGTCAAAATTCGATCAAATCTTCCATTGGTTTTTGTTTTTTTGATCAAATCTGCAGATTCCATTCAGCAAGACATGATAGGGAGTCCTATCGTCATGCCTTTGTAGACATACCACCATGGCCTCAACTCATGGCATCTCTGATTAGCTATGACTGACATTATTTTTGAAGGCATGACAGGGAGTCTGTGACTTACGCCAATGTTTGTCATGACCCATCACTGTGGTTTCCAACACATTGCATCTTTGATTATCATACATAGGCGCTTAGGGAGTGTTAGGACAGTTTTTCTAAAGTCCAACTAAGGGCTCCATAAAACCATTCATCTGAGGCAGTACATAAGATCCACTCTTAGTATAAGGCTTTACCACTTGAGAATGAGGTAGCATGGACAGAGCGGCCAGGCTTATCTTAGAAGGGAGAGATGGATATAGCTTGGTACAAAGAAATTGTAGCAGACATATGGTCCAAAGTAACACTGAAACACTATGCATTGTAAACATACATGGTGTATTCAAATGCATGAAGGCCAAGATGACTCTTGGGTAATTAAGTACTATCACATTATATATGAACACATTTATAAAAAAACAGCTCAATACTTAAGGGATACAACCAAACGGGTAACCTTATTAAGAATATTATTAAGAATAGCAATCATCAGTTTAAGGTGAGTCAAACCTGTAACACTCAGAATGTTGCAATCAGCTATTCGTGGGGAGTAAAACCAGGTTACATATACTTTTTGAATACAGACAGTATTTCGAGGGTAGTAGACCCTGTCAGTCATGCAGTGACACTCTGTTAGGAAATCACATAGTCAACCAACCCTGTTGCCAGTATTCTTTTCTGAATAGTGGAACACAAATTCATGGAACAGAATAAACCTACAACTACACAAAGGATAATCCCCAGTTATACCATGTGAGTAAGACATAATGTTGTAATGTTATGTTATGTTATGTTATTTTGCATTTATATAGCGCCTTATATACCATTGGTATGGTCTGAAGGCGCTGGTAGGTTGAACGCCCTTGGGAACCGAAGTTCAGGTCAGTAGAGAGAGTAGGGGGGAGTCAAAAAGTGCGTGTGCGCACCATGTATGTGTGCAGCTAGTGCGAAAACAAGTGGTAGCTGCTTCATAGCTGTAGGTGTGGTGGTTGAGAGATCAGGAGTATGTGTTCGTTCTGGTCGGCTTTATCCGGAACGAGTTTGGCTGCGTTAGGCCTGAGAAGAACGCCTGGCTGGGTGGTGAGAAACCAGCAATGTTTACTTAGAGTGATGTGGAGTAAGCGGGAGATGTAGATATGGGAACAGTTATACCGAATGGTGTCATAGTATCTCTGCGTTCTAGATGAGTGGTGGTGTAAGGGAGAGGGTAAGCGTGGGGTGTGGCGTGATGTATGTTTTCAAGAGTTTCCTTCATTCCAAGGCATGTTAAGTATCGTCCGTTGCACATAATCGTCCGTTCCTCATACTTGACCGCTCCACACATTCGTCTAGTCCGCACCCTACGTTTGGTTCGCACCCTCGTCCAGACCGCACCCTCGTCCAGGCCGCACACTTCGTCAGGTCTAGACATTTGTCCAGACTATATGCTCGTGTAGTTTATCCACTCGTCCAGTCTACATACTGGACGAGGTAGGACATTCGTTCAGTCCATAATCAGTCGTGCGCTCCCCACACTCATGCGCTGCCCAGACTCATGTGTTCCCCACGCTTATCCGCTCTTAAAATCATCCGCTCTCAAAGTCATCCGCTCACAAAGTCACCCGCTCTCCACTCTCGTCCGCTCTCCATTCTCAAACCGCTCTCCGCACACTCACCCGATCTCCACAGTCCTCCGCTCTCCACAGACCTCCGCTCATTTCGGTTCCTCATACTAAGCCGCTCTATCCACTCAACCGTTTTCCGCGCTCAACCGCGCTCATCTGCTCCCCACAACTTGTCCGCTCACACACACTCATGCGCTCTCCACACTCATGCGCTCTCCGCTCCCCACGCTCATCCGCTCCCCCCGCTCCCCACGCTCATCCGCTCCCCACGCTCATCCGCTCCCCACGCTCATCCGCTCTCCACGCTCACCCGCTCAGCCACAATCACCACATTCACCACACTCCCCCGCTCTCTACACTCACCCGATTTCCACACTCATCGGCATTACGCTCTCGCTCTCATCTGCACTACGCTCTCGCTCCCATCCGCTCCCCACACTCATCCGCTCCCCACACTCATCCGCTCCCTACACTCATCCGCTCCCACACTCAACCGCTCCCACACTCAACCGCTCCCACACTCAACCGCTCCCCACACTCAACCGCTCCCCACACTCAACCGCTCCTCACACTCAACCGCTTTCCACACTCGACCGCTTTCCACACTCAACCGCTTTCCACACTCAACCGCTTTCCACACTCAACCGCTTTCCACAACTCATCTGTTCTCCAGTCACATCCACATGCTTCCGTTTAGTGTAATTGTCTGTTCTGTACACTTCATCCATTCTAACTGTTTCATTTATGTCATTCACTGTATTCCCTTCTCATTTATTATGTCGTTTTGATCGGTTCAGATTTCCTGAGTTTCTCAATGGTTTATTCGTATTCTCTGTTTCATTGTTTTGATCTACTTTACTCGTTTAAGCCTGCTTGTCTTTCTAGTTTACATTCGAGTTTATTTAGCTGTCATTCTCGCTTCAGGTAGTTTGATGGGTCGGTATTATTGTGGTGATGCTGGATTGGTTTTATGGGAAGAGCCAGGTTTTCAGTAGTTTGCGGAAGGACGTTAAGTCTTCAGTTAAGCGGATGTGGGGTGGGAGTGAGTTCCACAGGGTTGGAGCCAGGGCAGAGAATGATGATCCGCCTAGCCTGACTGAGTTTGTCTTGGGAATTACTAGGAGGCCGGCTGAGCTTGATCTTAGGGTGCGAGTGGGATGATAAGGTATTAGTTTGTCTTGAAGATATTGCGGTCCAGTTTTATGCAGTGCTCGATGCGAGAGGCATAAGGTTTTGAAAGCTACCCTACGGGCTACAGGAAGCCAGTGCAGTGTTTTAAGGGCTGGGGATATGTGGTCTCTTGGACTGAGCGCAAGTAGTAATTTGGCCGCTGCGTTTTGTGCTCTTTGGAGTTTATTCAGTTGGTAGGTATGGATTCCGAGGTAAAGGGGGTTTCCGTAGTCCAGTCTGGATATAACGATTGCTTGGACAGCGGAGACTCTGTTGGGAAAAGAGAGGTATGGAAAGACGCGCCTTAGGTTTTTAAGGTGGTGGTGGCAGGACTTTGAGACATTGTTGACTTGGCGCGAGAGTGTTAGGTCGGAGTCTAGGGTGCAACCAAGATTTTTTACCGTTTTGGAGGGTGTAGGTGAGTTGCCCATGGCGGGTGGCCAGGGTAGCGGGTGCGGAAGAAGGTCGGAGTTGCCGCAAACCATGATTTCTGTTTTGGAGGGGTTTAACAAGAGGTGGCTTTGGGTCATCCAGCGCTCTATGTTTACGAGGCAGGATGCCAGGTCGGGTTGGGAGTTGGGTTTCGAGTTCTGGAATTTTAGAATAAGTTGAGTGTCGTCGGCGTAGTTGTAACATAGGATGTTGTGTGAACGAATTATTGGTGGGAGGGTGATCAGGTAGAGATTGAATAGGAGGGCGGATAGACATGCTCCTTGAGGGACTCCCGTGTTGACTGGTCGGGCTTGGGAGGTAAAGCTGGAGAGTGTCGTTATTTGGTGCCTGTCTTTGAGGAATGAAGCTATCCATTTAAGAGCGGTTCCACGAATTCCTAGTGAGTGGAGGCGGTCTAGGAGTATCGAGTGATTGATCGTGTCAAAGGCAGCGGATAGGTCAAGAAGGATTAGAGCGGCACATCCCGCGGAGTCTGCTGTCATTTTAAGGTCGTCCCAGATCGAGGTTAAGGTGGTTTCAGTTCCGTGGCGTGTTCTGAATCCCGATTGGGCGGGGTCAAGGAGATTGTTGGCTTCAACAAAGGCGTTTAGTTGGGAGTAGGCGGTTCGGTCAATGAGTTTGGCGAGGAATCTGGTGTTTGAGATTGGGCGGTAATTTTTGGGCTCGAGAGGGTCGAGCGAGGGTTTTTTAATTAGAGGTTTGACGTGAACCATTTTGAATGCTTCGGGAAAGATACCGGAGGAAAGGGAGGCATTTATGATAGATCTTGCGTGTTCTCCTGCGCAGGTGGAGGCAAAGATTTCTTTAAGGGTTGTGGCTGGGCAGTGGTCCAGAGGGGATCCAGATGGTTTGCGGGCGGATAGGAGTTTGAGAAATTGTTCTGGTGATATTGGACTAAAAGATTCGAATGTTGGTTGAGTTGAGGTTGTAGTTGACGGGCTGGCCGGTACGGGTGGAGGATTGTCAATTGGTTGTAAGAGAGCCAGTTTGGTGTTTAGAGTTTTTGTCCTTTCAATAGCTGTGGTGTAAAAGTGGAGGGAGAGTGAGTCGCACAGTGATTGTGACGGGGTCGCGACGGTTGTATTACAAGTTGGATTGGTGAATTCGGAGATGATTTTGTGGAGTTCTTTGCTTGGGTTTTTGCAGTTTAGGATTCGGGCTTTGTAGTGGGCTTTTTTAGCTTTCCGGATTTCAGCCTTGTACCGGTACAAGTGACGGGCCAAGGTGGTCCTGCTTTCGTGGGTTTTCTCATTTTGCCAATTGCGTTCTAGGTATTTGTAGTGTCGTTTACTGGTCTTCAGTTCAGGAGTGAACCAACTGGGGAACGGGCCACGGCGGGTTGATGGTTTGCATGTAGGGGTGAGTTGCATCAGAGATGCGTTGAGCCATGAGTCAAAGGCTTCAGGTGTTAGTTGGTTTTTAGGGTTGCAGGTGGGTGGTGGGGACTGGAGGAGTGCCTCGGCTAGGTCAGGGGTGATTATTAGTTTTTTCCAGCATTTGCGTAGGATCGGAGGTTCAGATGCGGATACGGGAAGGGGGCCGGGTGCGGTGATGGCAAACGAGAGAATGAAGTGATCGGACCAGATGATAGGAGTTGGGGGCTTTAACTGAATCTGGGTGTCTGAGCTAAAGATGGCATCGAGAGTGTGTCCTTTAAAATGAGTCGGTCCATTTATGTGGGGTTGGAGATTAATTGCATCTAGACCGTCGATTAGGGCGTGTGTCATAGGATTGGTGGGGATGTCGAGCCATATGTTAAAGTCTCCGAGAAGGGTGAGGTTGGGATGGTTTATTTGGAGGGTGGCGATAGAGTCGCAGAGGTTGTTTGCGAAATGTCTATCGTAGCCAGGGGGCCTGTAGATTATTAGGAAGGTGAGTGAGAGCGACGGGGAGAGGGATAGTTTAACGAGGAGAGATTCGCAGGATGGAATGGAGGGTTGGTTGTCCATGATTGAGGCGCGGAAGAGAGATTTAAAGACAAATGCTACCCCCCCTCCTCTGGACGGACGGTTCAGTGGGATGAGGCGGTAGTCGGGCGGAAAGGCTTCATTTGCGATTGGGCTGAAGTCATCAGAGAACCAGGTTTCAGTGATGAAAACTAGGTCAGGTTTGACAGAGGTGAGGAGGTCAAAGATGCAAAGTCTGTTTTTTGCTACAGAGCGGGCGTTAAATAGGATACAGTTCACATCGGCAGGGAAGGTTGGTTTTGGTGCTGGAGCGGGAAGGGGCGGAGGGGCAGAGAGTAGCGGGAGAGGGGTAGGGATGGTGGTGCTAGGGAAGAGTGGGCGAGCCGAGAGTTTTGCAGGCTTCGTGCGGGGTTGGGTGGATGTGTGTGATGGGATGATCGGGATTGGGGTGGGGGATTTGAGGATGGGGGGAGGGCGGTTGGGAGTTTCGGTTGTGGTGAAATCGAGGGCGAGGGGTTTCAGGAAGGGCGAGGATACGAGGGAGAGGGGGGATTGTGGGAGAGATGTGGTGGGGCGAGACAAGGGGGGCGAGGAGAGCAGAGAGGTAGAGGGGGACCAGGAACGCTTCCTTTTTAGTTTCTTT
Source organism: Ambystoma mexicanum (assembly GCF_040938575.1). Classification (NCBI taxonomy): domain Eukaryota; kingdom Metazoa; phylum Chordata; class Amphibia; order Caudata; family Ambystomatidae; genus Ambystoma; species Ambystoma mexicanum. The sequence goes on from NC_090933.1 coordinate 1,211,173,065, forward strand.
GCTGCGATTGGCGTGAGAGAGAGGGTAGGAGGGTCAGAGGGGGAGAGAGAGGCGGCTTCGGTTCTCGCTAGGGCTAGGCGCGCAGTTTTTAGGGAGGGGAAATGGTGCAGTCGGATGGGGAAGGTGGTAGGTGTATGGTGGCGAGGCGCGGGGTGGATGGTTGCAGGGTGGGGTGTGGTAGTGGGGAGAGCGGGCCTGGGCAGTGCTGGCGGGTCGGCGGTGAGGTTCAGGAGATGAGTGGTCTTGGGGTGGGTGGCACGCCATCGTGCCCCCCTGGCCTGGTGTTTGGAGAGGGTGCTGGCAGGGATTGTGGAGGAGGATGGGTTGTCTTGGGAGCGGGGGGGGGTGAGGGAGGGCAGATCGGAGAGTGGAGGAGGTTCGTGGGAGTAGTTTCTGACGGGCATTGGTGGAGTTGGTGTGCAATTGGGTTCACTTCTAAAAGCAGGTGGGAGACGATTCGAGTTCGACTTTTATATAGAGGCTCTTGGGCGTGACTTCTAAATGTGATTGGGTGCACTTCTAACTGTAGGTGGGAGCAATTCTAAATTCAACTTCCTAAGGGAGGGTATAGGGTACAGATCTAGATGCGGGAACAGTTCTAAATTCAACTTTCACAGAGAGGATATTGGGCGCAGCTTCTAAATGGAATTGGGTACACTTCTAAATGCCGTTGGGTACGTTTCTAAATGTAAGGTGGACCGATTCTAGATTCAGCTTTCTCAGAGAGGCTGCTGGGTACACTTCAGATGTGAGTGGGAACAATTACCATTTAACTTTCTCAGAGAGGCTATCAGGAGGAACTACTACATGCAATTGGGTACATTTCTAAATGCAATTGGGTAGACTTCTAAATGCAATTGGGTAGACTTCTATATGCAGGAGGGAGCAGTTCTAATGGAGGAGGGAGCAGTTCTAATGGAGGAGGGAGCAGTTCTAAAATTAACTTTCACAGAGAGGCTATTGGGCGCAGCTTCTAAATGGAATTGGGTACACTTCTAAATGCAATTGGGTAGACTTCTATATGCAATTGGGTAGACTTCTATATGCAATTGGGTACACTTCTAAATGCAATTGGGTACACTTCTAAATGCAATTGGGTAGACTACTATATGCAATTGGGTAGACTTCTATATGCAATTGAGTAGACTTCTATATGCAATTGGGTAGACTTCTAAATGCAATTGGGTACACTTCTAAATGCAATTGGGTACACTTCTAAATGCAATTGGGTACACTTCTATATGCAATTGGGTACACTTCTAAATGCAATTGGGTACACTTCTAAATGCAATTGGGTAGACTACTATATGCAATTGGGTAGACTTCTATATGCAATTGGGTAGACTTCTAAATGCAATTGGGTACACTTCTAAATGCAATTGGGTACACTTCTAAATGCAATTGGGTACACTTCTATATGCAATTGGGTAGACTTCTATATGCAATTGGGTAGACTTCTAAATGCAATTGGGTACATTTCTAAATGCCGTTGGGTACGTTTCTAAATGCAAGTTGGACCGATTCTAGATTTAGCTTTCTCAGAGAGGCTGCTGGGTACACTTCAGATGTGAGTGGGAACACTTACCATTTAACTTTCTCAGAGAGGCTATCAGGAGGAACTACTACATGCAATTGGGTACATTTCTAAATGCAATTGGGTAGACTTCTAAATGCAATTGGGTAGACTTCTATATGCAGGAGGGAGCAGTTCTAATGGAGGAGGGAGCAGTTCTAATGGAGGAGGGAGCAGTTCTAAAATTAGTTGGGTACACTTCTAAATGCAATTGGGTACACTTCTAAATGCAATTGGGTAGACTTCTATATGCAATTGGGTACACTTCTAAATGCAATTGGGTACACTTCTAAATGCAATTGGGTAGACTTCTATATGCAATTGGGTAGACTTCTATATGCAATTGGGTAGACTTCTAAATGCAATTGGGTACACTTCTAAATGCAATTGGGTACACTTCTATATGGAATTGGGTAGACTTCTAAATGCAATTGGGTACACTTCTAAATGCAATTGGGTACACTTCTATATGCAATTGGGTACACTTCTAAATGCAATTGGGTACACTTCTAAATGCAATTGGGTAGACTTCTAAATGCAATTGGGTACACTTCTAAATGCAATTGGGTACACTTCTAAATGCAGTTGGGTACACTTCTAAATGCAATTGGGTACACTTCTAAATGCAATTGGGTAGACTTCTATAATAAACTATTACAGTTGCTATTCAGATCAGTGGATCATAGATTGTGGTAAGCAATACCTCTCTAACTTAAGTTAGGATGGTACAAGGCAGACCAAGGTTAGTAAAACCCACAATAAACTCATTAAGAATGGCACACAGCTATTCAAAGTAGTTAAACCCAAGGCAGACTTTTTTTCAGACATGCTATAAAGCAGGTCAGTGGAAGCAAGACCCAGGTTGTAAATGTATACACTTCTCTCTGAAATACATAGTTAGGTGAAGCCAGCAGCATTACTTTTGGGAAGAGGGGGAAGCAATTCACAGGTGAGTAGAATAACCTTATATATACTTTTAAGAATGACAAAACACATTCATAGTACAAACGTTTGTAACTGATCATATTTTAGAGGGACAGTTACCAACCAAACCTTTCACAAGTAAGTAACTTTTAAACACATGTAATGCATTTCAAGGAAGAATCCTTTTCTTATCCTGTCCTTCCCTAATCTATTGCTTGAGTTCTCTGAGAGGCAGAAGAGGGACCCTAGTGGTCTAGGTGCCAGCTATAGGGTTAGATAGGGTTTAGTTGCAGGAAAAGTCAGAGTTCCAGAGGTAGTCTCTTCAAAACAAGTAGGTAGTTCACTTTAGAGTTAGAAAGGTTCCAGGGACTTCAGAGAAGGCACCCTAGAGGGATTCCAGCATTGGGCCTGAGCAAACTGGATGAGAGGACTCCCAATCACACGAATCACCTCCAAAGCTTCACAGGAATCACACAAGGTTTAAGGTAATCAATACCCCAGCCAACACAGTACCTCAGCACAGAAGAAGGATTTGCTGCAGGAGGTCTTCGGTATCTGCAGCCAAAAACCATGTCTATGAATTTCTTGCTGTGAAGACTGAAGACAGGACACTGGAATTTTACAGCAGGGTCCAATGGGAAAGACTCCAGGCAAGAGTTTCTTTGTTGGCTGGATGCAGTTATGTGGTTTTGGCACCATTTTCAGCAGCCAGGAGAAGACTGAATATCGCTTGTCGGAGTCTCATGGCTAATCGGGTACAGCACTCTGGTGAAGAGATTTCAAGAATGCCAGTGAAGTCTTTGGAGGTCCAGCAGGATAACCCCAAATGTTCTGTAAGATTCATAATTCAGAAGGCTCTGCACCGTGCAATGGCTCGAGTTCACATGGTATTTGAGTATTGCAGCCCACCAGGTCGCAGCATAGCATAGGATTACTCAAAGTGCAGGTCTTCCTGAGTCTAGTGGATCTCATCAGCCTCTAGGTAGGCGTCATCACGTTCAGGACCCCCAGGTCATTTGGAAATAAGGGTCACAGTACGCTCTGATTACACAGCCTGCTCTCCGGTTGCTGGAAATCAATATGGCCATTGTTTCTTCATCTTCCTCTTATTTTTTAGCTACAGTGTTTGATTTGTCAGCAATTTCCAGGTTCAGAGTTTTTATCAGGAACTAAAGCAAAACTTCTGCATTTGTTCCCTGCATTTTCAGCAAGGAGTGGTCTAGCTGTCCTGTCAGGACAGCCAGCATCCCACTGTGAGTTGGTTCCTTTCAGGTAAGATGGAAGACAACAGGCGGCAGAGTTTTGGACTCCTCCCTCGCTTCCTGCCTTCTCAGGCACTCTGGAGACTGGGCGGGTAATACAAAGGCTTCCCGCCAAAGACAAAACTTCCATTGAGGTTGTTTCCACCTAGAATGGCAGTGGAAGACATTGGAAACGGCAAGCATTCAAGAAATGGCAAAAAAAGAAGGAGCCCACTATTTTGGCAAAATTGTGCAAAATTGTGGCCCTTCTGTGCATTACCGAGGCTGAATTAACAGCCTGCGGGTAATAGCGGTGGAAAATCATTTAAGTAGTTGCACTGCCACCAGCCGTTCAAGTAAACTTGCAATTGTAACAACATGTTACCAGGTAAGAAAGGGGATACACTGCATCCCCCCAGGACTCCACATAAGGTGGGGTGTGCTGGCTCACTTACACAAAATTTAAAGGTGTTGGAAATCGCTCTTTACAACATGCGGATAGTAGTTCACCCAAGTACATGGAATAGAAATTAATAGGGGAGCCCAAAGGGTCAACCCAGCCTAAGCCCTAAAATTGTAGGAAACTATAACTTCAACCATACACTATGGAGAGACATAAAAAGGTCAACCATAAAAAGACTAAAAGAAGAGGTGAGAGGGTGAAAAAGAGTCCCCTTTACCTAGGAAAAATAATCACCAAGTCCAAGCAAAACGTTCTGGATGTTGACACAGGTCAGGAAGATGTATCCTAAATATGAAACTCTTACATAACAGGGAGCAGTGCTATTATTCCTTTAGTGGGGATGGCTGACAAGGACACATCAATAAATAATGATTTGTATTTGTATTTATTTAAATTCATATAGTGCTTTAATCCAAAGCACTTTACACGAGGAACAAGCAATTACAACAAGCAACATACAATATCATACAACATGATGCATGAATATGCAGTTCTGCAAAGTAATTTTGGTTTTTCTTTCTGTTTTTTTTAATAATTTGATATGTGCAAGATCAGTAATGTCCTTACTCCTTTTTATCAACCTGGAAATATGCCTTTTACATCAGAGCAGGAGAGCAGGTTCCATACTTACTCAATTTTACTAAGCGTACGTCATTCTTAGTAGGACATTAACTTAATGAATGCAGCCCAATATGTGTAGTCCCTGTGAAAATTTAACATGGTATCAACCAAATTATGTGTGACATATCTGACAGATACTAGAGGAAATACAATGTGAATCATAACAACAATATTGCTACTAATACTATGAATACTAACGTTAACACCACTACTAATACTGCCACTACTAGTACTACTAATACTGATGCTACTACTACTAATACTACTACTACAACTACTACTACTACTACTACTACTGCTACTACTACTACTAATAATAATAATAATAATAATAATAATAATAATAATAATAATAATAATAATAATAATAAATGTTCTTATACAGTGGTCCATTCTAAAATACCCCTGGTTTAATAACAGGGAATAACAGGTATTATTATATTCAGTACTATGATACAGGATAACTTATTGGGGAAACAATGTTATTTGAAGTCCAAGAAGATTAAGCAGCACATTACAACTGTCGTATTCCCTCCTGCATCCAGCAAGTTCACATAATCCATTTTCTTTTTAAAATAGAAGAAACTGGCTCCTAAAGCACAATAAGAACAGTACTTTCATAGCCTCTAGACCCCATAAAGTCACTCAGAGCTGTGTTGCCTCGTGGTAGCATACAGGTTTTGCACAGACCTACACTGTTTTTAGAGCATTTTTAAGGGTTTCCCGGGAATTTTAGGATCGGGAATAGTGTTTGTTTTTATTTACAAATTTTAAATGTTTTTTAAAAAATGTTTTAATATTGACTATTAGTATCGATGATGAAGGGGAATCCTGTTGTGTTGAAATGGGCCATGAAGATACCCGTTCTGATTCAATATGGGCTGTTTTTGGAGGGAGGACGAGTGAGATCTAGGAGCAGCTAAACTACATTTCCCAGCACTCCTCTAGGGGCTCACCCTCGCTGCGTCACGCAGGAGACAATAGATCCCTTAACTGGCTGACGCAAAGCCAGCTTAGAGCTAGTCACGGTGATCGAGGAAATTGCTGCCCGAGATTCTTGTGAAAACATTCTGGTAAAATGTGCTTTTGTTTGCATAAATGTGCCTATTTGAGACTTGTTTGCCTCAAGCAAGATAAGGGATTGTCTGAAGATATGAGGTTACCCCTGGTTACTGGCTCCGTGTTGTGGGAGCTTACTAATGGCTGACAGATAAAGGGGCCATTTAAAGCAGCACTAATAAATGTTAGGTCCACAGTTAGCCACTTGCATGAGATACTTGCCTTAATTGAAGAGCATGAGCTAGATTGAATGTTTGTTACTGAAACATGGTTTAATGAGTCTTCTCAGGCTCTCTTGCATTGGTTGGTTCAAGAGGAATATGCCATTCAGTTAATTAATATGACTACATATAGGGGTGGAGGTGGTATTAATTCTAAAATGTTCACTGAAAAGGACCCATTTAGAAACACTGGAGTGGGATGTCACCAACCAGAAGGGATATGCTAGTATTTGGTTTTCGCAAACTAAAGCTATAAATATAGTTTTTGGTTATCGACACCCAGTCCAGACCCCGAGGTCCAGCGAAAGCTTTCTTAGAACACTTAGACCGGTTTTTAATAGGCAGAGGGAATACACACAAGGAATTACTCTGGGCCTCATTACGACCCTGGCGGAGTGGGTTTACGCCAGCGTTATTCGCGGCGGACCCGTCCGCCCTACTACGAGTTCCCGTAGCGCCATGGAGCGTTTTCCGCCTGGTTTTTCCGGGCGGAGAAATCCATGGCGCTACGGGACCTTGTTGTTAATTACGCCACCGTATTTAACGGTGGCGTAATTAACGCCTTCCCCACTCCCATTATACCCTATGGGGCAAAAATGGGAATGGGGAAGGGTAAAATGGGGAATGGGGATTTACCGCCCCGCCAAGGTCGGAATGGGGCGGTAAATCCGCCAACCCCCATGGCGCTATCGGCAGCTTTCCGCCGTGCTCCATGGTGCATTTGGCGCCACGATTTCCGCCAGGGTCGTAATGAGGCCCTCTGTCTCTATAATTTTAATATTTGGTTGGATGATGACTCCAAGCCTGACAATAAGGAATTGTGGGTTATTTTAAGTAACCATGACTTGAAACCACTACTAGTATCTTCCTCCCACAAAAATGGTAATTGCTTTGATGCACTGTTATGTAGAGAAGAGAGTATACCATTGATGGACACTGTGCCCGTATCCTGGTCCGACCATGCAGCAAAGATATTTATGCTCGATCAGACAGGGAAGGGGTTTCTGGGGACAGATAATCCCGCCCATGTCCAATATCGGAAACCTAAAGATATGCTTAAGATTCCGGGCAGTGAGCTACAAAATGAATAAGAATCAATGGATTCCTCATGATCTTGTGAAGTCCAATATGGGAAACCTAAAGATATGCTTAAGATTCCGGGCAGTGAGCTACAAAATGAATAAGAATCAATGGATTCCTCATGATCTTGTGAAGTCCAATATGGGAAACCTAAAGATATGCTTAAGATTCCGGGCAGCGAGCTACAAAATGAACAAGAATCAATGGATTCCTCATGATCTTGTGAAGTCCAATATGGGAAACCTAAAGATATGCTTAAGATTCCGGGCAGCGAGCTACAAAATGAATAAGAATCAATGGATTCCTCATTATCTTGTGAAGTCCAATATGGGAAACCTAAAGATATGCTTAAGATTCCGGGCAGCGAGCTACAAAATGAATAAGAATCAATGGATTCCTCATGATCTTGTGAAGTCCAATATGGGAAACCTAAAGATATGCTTAAGATTCCGGGCAGTGAGCTACAAAATGAATAAGAATCAATGGATTCCTCATGATCTTGTGAAGTCCAATATCGGAAACCTAAAGCCATTTTTAAAGCTAAATCTGAGCTCCTGACCAAGAAAATTGAGGGGTCTATAAATCAAACAAGAGACCTCTTTTCAACTATTGCTAACTTTGTAAAACCAAAATGTGTATTCTCACCCATGGAACCCTCTTTGAGCCAGGCTAATGTTTTCATCTTATTTCATAGAAATATTGAGCTTATTTAGGAAGAGATTACACAATTGTAGCCTATTGGGATAAGCCATGAAAATTATTTTAACTGACCAGATACAAAACAAGCTCCTTTGTTTGGGGAGCCTTTCTCTTTCTCTTTAGTTAAGGAAGATGCAGTGTTGTCATTTGAGGGGAAATTTGAAGCCCAGTAACGATGCACTATTATCTATACCAGCAAGCATAGAAAAACGGCTTGCTGTTCATATACCCCCTTTTTTTGCCACAGTTTATTAATACATCATTATCATCTGATTCAGTACCTGCAATGCTAAAGAAGTCTGTGGTCACCCCTCTTTTTAAAAAAAATAAAGTTGGTCCCCGAAGATTTGCAAATCTACCGGCCAGTGGATGGGTTACCACAGCCTGGACATTTTTTAGAGAGGATTGTAACGACTCAGTTACAGGACTATGTGGATAGGGAATCGCTCTTGGACCCCCTTCAGTCTGGTTTCCGACCAGGCTTCGTAACTGAGACAACACTGATGGCAGTGTGGGATGACCTCCCTTGAAGTGGCAGATCAGGGAGAGTTATCCCTGCTGGTCATGTTGGATCTCTCAGCGGCATTCGATGCAGTGGATCACTGAATCTTGCTTGGAGGCCTCAGGGATATCGGAAACATCTCTGACCAGGCACTGAGTCGTTTCCAGTCCTTTTTGTCAGACCAGGAACAATGGGTCAGGCTTGGTGGGTTTCTTTTAAATTCCATACCACAGGATTGTGGTGTCCCGCAAGTATCCTACTCTGTTTAATGTATATATTTTAGGCCACTGATGGGCATATTGAGAAAGCACAAGGTGAAATTTCATTCCTATACAGATGATCCCCAAGTGTTCATCAAAATAAGGAAGGCTGAATAAACAGAGTTAGCATTGTTTTTCTCAAAACACCTTTTGGAGGGTAATATGCATCCAGAGCCGCCTTGCTTTCTGGGCTCACACCTAGCACTTGCCCCAAAAAAAAAACATGTGGGCTGTATTTGGCAGGAGGATGTGGGGAGCAAAGCTCGTGTAGGTGCTAAGGTGCAGTCAGTGTTTAGCACCCTGCACCTCCTGAGACAGGCTCTCCCATTGATCCCATGATTCCATCCAAGGACCACGCTGTGGTGGTGGAACCCCAGTGAACTCAGGTTTGGATTATTGTAATGGGCTGCTGGCAGGCATCCCATCTACACAAATCCAGAAAAGGCCCAGAATGCAGCTGTTACACTGATCTTTAAAGTAATGGGATCCTCCCCGATCTCAATTCTGGGCAGTCCTTGCACTGGCTTATGGTGAAAAATCGTATTGATTTTAAGTTTCTATGTCCAGTGTTTAAATGAGTGAATATGTTAACCCCTGGCTGTCTTTCAGAAAAAAAAATATCTCACTACCAACCAACTCAACCGTTTCAGTCCTGTGATACATTGTTGTTGCAAATCCCCCCTCTCAAATTCTGTATTTTGGGGTGATTGTAGGTTTGCAATATATGACCCAAAACTATGGAACAAGCTGCCATTGGAAGTTCGGGACATAAAAACTTTAAAGAACCAGTTGTTTAAGTAACTGTGGGAGGGTGGTGTCAATGTAGGAGCTTCTTCAGTACTAGGCTCTGGAATCTAGTGGAAATGTTTTTTTTTGTTTCTCAATTGTTTGCTTGAGTGTATTTGAATGTAATCTACGCCCAGATATGATTTGGTTAGTTGGGTGCACTATATAAATGACTCAAAATCAAAATCAAATCAGAATGTTTAGAAACCTGCATCCCCAACACTCGTAGGTAAATGGAACTTGACACACAATCCCTTCGTCCATCTTCTCATGTGCTGTGGCCATTTTACGCTGTTCTATTATAGGTGTGAAACCCAAAGTTTACGAAGGCGTGATATCCAGATGCTTCCTTTCATGACCATGCTCCTTTCTCTTGTGTCTCATTGTTAGTTTAAAAATGCCTTGAGAGCTCTGCAGATTCCATTTGGTAGTAATATTTCTCCCTCTATTTCACCAGTCTTTGGACTACAAATCCCATCAGATCTAAATTACCATAGTCAATGGTAAGGGGTCATGGGAATGGTAGTCAAAGCATCTATAGACAGTCAGGTTGTAGACTTGTACTCCTGCAATTGAATGTGTGTGCACCATGTGAAAGTGTACTTCATGTAATAGTTGTGACCTTGGTTTACAGCACTTTACTGAACCCTAACTCAAACATTTTGCTTTTAATTTCTTGCAAATATGACATTAATTTAAATTAACAAAAATACAGATTTAACATTAGGAAACCCATAGGTTTACACTTGATAAATTATATTCAATATTATGAAATCACCCTTTTACAAGGTATTAGTTCCTCTCTAAAATGTTCAAATAGCTTTTGTAATGTAAGATGTGAAAGTGCATTGGCATGTGACTTGAGACTCCCTTGATATTTTGGACTGTGACTCCCATGATGCTCTACCAATGACTATGCTAGTTAGGACTGATGGGAGTTGTAGTCGAAAGCATCGGTAGTACCAAACGTTGCAGTCTCTTAACTAATTACAGGTCAATGTTGCATGGGATATTAATGGCATGGAAAACTAAGAACATACTCTATGGGTACATACATTTTGTTTACTTCATGCATTTGTTTTTATGCACCCCCATGGTGTAAAGAATTGATATGCAATCCAAACCTGTAACAAGGTAGTATTTTATAAGAGAAGGTTTTTTGGAATATAACTAGTATTTAACCTGTAACAAATCTAAACCTCCCGGAAATTGAAGCAAATATCAAATCATAAAAGATCACCTGTCTAAAGAAGGTAACAATTTCCATGTTAGTGCAATTTCTCCTGGAGCTCAGAAATGTACCGCTGGAGACTTCAGTTTGCAACCGCGCTAATTATGACTATGGGGTATTTTCTTGGGCAGAGTTTTCAGCCTGCAAATGACAAATGCACTGACGGCAGAAAACAAACAACATCCTACTGCACACATCCTAATGGCTCTCGGAGGAAACTCATATTTATCTTGAGGGCTCATGGCTTGTGAGAAATGCCAGATGTACAGCATTGTAAGCTTGCTTCCGCAGGCACTATGTGGAAATGTTTGTACTGTAATTGGGAGGAAAACATTCTGCCCTTTCTAAGCTGGTGTTTCCCACACCATTTCACTCAGTCTCGATTTCTAGATGATAATAAATAAAAACGTGAGATGGTGCTTACGTTTATCTCGCCTGTTCCAGCTAGAGAGTTCGGCCACACCAGTGTGCTTCCTTGTTTCTTGTGGTAAAGTGTGCTATAACAGCATCATGTTTGTGGTTGTTTCTTGCCAGCTCAGAAAAAAAAAGTGATTTTGTACCAAAAGTCATTTACATTGTTGATTGTGACCTTCATTATGAGTTTGGTGTTACCGTTAAAAACATTTTTTTGACACAAACCTCCTGATTAGAAAATGGCTACCTCAAGCAGTATTTCCCGAACGCAGCAGGAAAGATCGCCATGCAATATTTAGAAGGCGCTGCAAAATCCAAACACAGTATTTTCTGCCTCTGACTGCATTTCCGGTACACCCTACAAAAAAAGGTCACAGAGGAAACGCCACACATAGAATCCCGCCAATGAGGAAGAGGGTGCAGGAGGGAGGCGCTCGGGACTGAAAGAAGGCAGTGGAGGGTGGAAACGCCATAGGGGGTCACAGGTAAAATTTTCAACGTAAGGCTGGTGGGGGCCGTGAAAGGGGACGTGCAGGCTTCCAGGAAGCAGTTAGGGTTGTCCTCGTGTGTTTGATGGGAGTGTGCGGGGCCATGGAGATGGAGCGCCAAAGAGGACATGAATAGGTGATTGGAGGGGGGTGGGGGGAGTGAGTTTGTTCAAAGAAAACATGTTTAGTGTGATCTCCAATGCATGCAAACAAGCTGCCTTTAAATATAAGCCCCTGATTTTCGCTCTGGTCCTTTTGTAAAAAATAATTGAAATCGAATTGGATAACCACGACAGTTGAGTGATAATAAATACATATGACACTGTTAGTCGATACAGAAATTATGAAGTTCATATATTGGTTTAGTTGCATTTTCTTGGATGCCAAGAATGATTTAGTGAAGTGTCGTACTTTGTAATAATTGTACATTCATCTGAAAACAACCTGTATGATATCCCATATATTACATCACTGAAGTATTTAACTCGATTTAATGGAGATATTGAATGTTTTCAAAGCATTTAAAATGTATATAAGGTACTCGTATGATAGTATCATGGATTAATAACTTGAAAGGCTTCATTGAATGCAGTATATCAAATATTTAATTGATTATGTAATATGTATCATGTATCATGTATTTTCTGAAAACCATGAATAAATAAAAAAAAATAAAAAAATCAAGCAGCCTTTTTTGGAGCGACTTTTGAAAATACAACCACCCCCTAAACATGAGTTGCAAGACAGCTAGAGACATGACAAAACTACATAACTGACGTCTTGAAACGTATAGGCGTGTTATAAATACCATATCATATCATATCTAAATAACATCATCAGCCAAAGGGTCACTTTCAGATGTGGCAAAATAATACATTGGCCAATATCACACCATACGTTGATACTCTATATGTTGCTTGGAAAGGACAATTGTACTTCCCATTATCACATAAATCAAAAATGCCCATTCACAAATTGTAGAAACCCTGGTGACCCCACACTATTAAGCATTGAATATATCTGAATGATAATAAAGTCATATAGAAAAATAAAACAGTAAAGTCTGGAGCCAATGAATTGCAGGTGAGATCAAAGAAGGCAAGGACTGCCAATAGTAGGAGGAGGAACCATGTTTGAATTGCAAGATCACCTCATACTCGTGCAGTGATGTCAACACCCATAACCTGCTGATCAGTTGGCAAGCATGCCAAGCTACAGAGCAGCTAGACCACCCTCTGGAAACACCTCGCCTCAGGTGAAGCACCTCTGAACACGTTCTGCAACTCCACAACTCCTAAGCCCTTATGAACCATACTTCAAACCCTTTGGTAAACCCTACCTGCCATTCCCACCCGCTTCCTACCTCCATGCTCCATTGGCTCACAGAGATCCATCCATAAACTTTGAAAGTCATGCACTGCTAGCCTCCCATCAGCTCTGTCCACCACACCTCCCCTCACACCCTCTGCAGTTCTTAAGCACCCTGACATTGCACCCTCAGCGCTAGGCACTGCCCACAACTTCACCGGTGCAACTGCAGCTATACGCTCCAACTACAAGGAGCCCAACATCATGCCACCTCACCTACGCCCTCAGTGCTGGGCGTCTTAAGCCTCCAGTGGATCCATGTACCTCTGCATCTAGCACACACCAACCCCATGCCACTTCTACTCCCTAACACATCCCACTTCAAAGGCTATTCAATCACTTACTTCCTGCCACTGCGGTCATTGATCCCACCTACCCCCTTCCTCCTGCACTGCCCCTTCCCACACTCACCTAGCACTGCCACAATGTCCTTACCCAGGCCTGACCAAGGAAGGCCATGGACTAAGGCTGCACAGTACAACTCAGCGCCTTGCCTTGGCCCACTCAGACAGGCTCACCTGATGACCCGCCCCACCCACTAGTACACCCCTAACTACAGACCTTTAGCTCCACTCTTCAGGAATCATAGCTTATGGTCATGCACCAGCATGTGTACCATCCCTAAAGATAACCCCTAATGGCTCATGTCTGACTGCTACCTCACTGCGTAGACCCATTGCCCAGCCCAAACCCAAATTTACCAAAGCACAGTACTTCAAGTCTTGGGCTCAGGGCAACTTGTCCTCCAACCATACCCGCATTGCCTCTGCACTGTCTTCTACACTCACTACCATGGCTAACTCCCAAGCCTCTACAGCATCACCCACCATGAACCCCTCAGGCACCATCACATAAGCATCTGCTTCCAGCTTCATGCCAACCAACGTACTAATCACTAGCACCAACCCACAGAACTGCACACCCAGCCATGCTGTGCCCAGAACAGTCACTCTTATCTAATACAATCTGCTGGGCCACCGCAAAGTCCATGCCTTTTCCAATACTTTGGCAATTACGCTCTCTGCAGCACACCTACAGAAAAATCCCACTTGCCAAACTCCAACCATTAACCCCCACTTATTTAAGATCCCTACGAACAGCAACACCTGCCCTCAGCCAACCAACCCTAACCACCCAACAGTCCCTACCGCCACTCTTCTAAACGGTACCCTAGTGAATGCCAGGCCAATCCCTGCCCACCCACTGGACATCCTAGACCTTATTACAGCCAGCAAGCTCGACCTCCTAGCCATCTCCGCAACTTGGCTCCATGCCGCTTCGGGACCGGCTCTATCCATTGCCATCCTACCAGGGTATACCATCCTTTGCAAAGATAGACAGGAGCTCAAGAGGCAGAGGGGTAGTATTTATCCTAAGGGAGCCTCTCCCTATCTGAGCAATCTGCACCTCAACCCTACCAAGTGGGGAACGTCTCTGCACCAAACGTGGCGTGTCCAACATCTCTACAATCACTATGCATCTGGTTTTTCATACTCCAGGCCAACTGTCTTCCTTTAAAGAGGACCTCATACATGTCCTATTGACTAAAAGCCCACCTTCAAGACTTACTCCTTGGCGACCTGTTGTTGGATAACTTACAAGCCATTCAGACCCCACACAGCAATACTGCCTTCCTAGTTGACATCTACAACCAAACCATCATTCGGGCAGTCAACACCATTGCACCCCTTTATCTACGAAAACCCAAATGTGCCTTGCACCGTGATGCCTGGTACACCACTGACCTGGGTACCCTCCATTAAAAAAAAAAGTCTGAATCCAAATGGAGGAAATCCCCGTCGAGTCTAAAAAAATCCTGCTTCTATGCCATAGCAAAGGAATATAAACAGTCCATTCTACATGCTAACATCTACAACTTCAGAATAACCAATGCCAAGTCTAGCACCTGTGAGCTCTTACTGATTCTGTGTGAGCTTGAGTATCCTATTCCTCCACCCTCCAACATCATTAATGAGGCACCTGGCGTACTAACATCCAAAATGCACTCCTGGGCAAAAACAGCACTCTCTAGAACAAGATCCAACCAAAATAAAACACTCTAAGCACTCACACGCATGGTCCCACTAACACCACTCTCTTGCACTCTCTGCAGAAACCTCTAATTTCTACTTCCATCCAGTCTCAGAAGCTGAGGTCATTCTGATCATGAAAGGCCTCAAACCATCCCACTGCCAAGGGGACTTATGCCCAGCATCTGTCATTAAGGACTGTGCTGATGGCCTCACTGGCTAGATCACCACCCTCATAATTGCCTCTTTTGCTGTCTGCTCAGTGCCTTTCAGTCTGCAGGAAGCATGGGTACTCCTACTCCTGAAAGAAAAACACTTTAGACCCCATCAACTACTACTTGATAACCACAGTTGCTTTCCTCCTGAAGATACTGGACAGGGCAGCAGACATCCAGGTACAGATGTACCTCACAGCCAACAGCATCCTAGGAGTGTGCCAATCGGGTTTCCGCCCTGGTCAGTGCAAATAATCAGCACTTTTGCAGCTAAAAAAACAACTCAACGTGATCAAAGACGCAGGTAAACTGGCTCTCCTACTTCAGCTGGACCCATCATCAGCTTAAACCTCGTGGATCACCACATTTTGTGCCAACACATGGCCTCAGCAGCTAACGTCGCACCTGAAGCTATCACCTATGTAACTTCTTTCTTGACCAAAAGAACCATGAGAACCTTCACAGAAAAGGCCTCGGCCCCTCATCTCTAGTCACCGGAAGCATGCCCTATACGGCTCATGCCTATCACCCACCCTTTACAACATGTTCACCAAACCCTAATTTGACATCCTGGGTGACCTGGGTCTCCAATACCAACTACGCAGATAACATACAGATCCTCCTACCCTTAACTGGAAACTAATCCACTGACTCTGACACATTGTTCACACTTTATAAACTGTCCAATCATGGGTGGCTTCTCATCTCCTCTACTTCACCGGCACCAAAACTGAAATCCTCTTGGTCAGCTCTCAAGTCATTCTCAACAAGCTAGACCAGGATTATAGTGCTTTTAACATAGAAGGCATCACTATGCCTGTCTCCAGCATCAAGATAACCTTAGGTGTCTACTTAGATGCCACCTTGAGGCTAACATGTCAGATCAATGGTATTGCTTCCTCTGTGGCAAACACCACTACGCTAATTGCCACCCGACTCTTCCTCGCAAAACAATAGCTACCTCATTGTCACCTGTGTGCTTATTGTCTCCAGACTTGACTATTGCAATGCCCTATTTTCAGGCACTTCGACACGCAACATCATCAAACTCCAAGTCATACAAAACAATGCACTTCGAGCAGCTTTGATCATCCACAGGCGAGAGTACATTTCGGCTACCAGAAGAAACAATCACTGGGTCCCAAATCGCGAATGTATCACTTTCAAAACTCTGGCTATCCATCACAAATGCCTATCCAACTCCGCCCCCATATACCTCTCCCAAAGACTCAAAAAAATCACAATCCTCAAGACCGACTTGCTCCTCCTACTCTCACTTTATTACCACCCCAATATTCAGACTAACAAGAGCCGGCGGGAAGAACTTCCTGGTCATCTCCACCAAGAACTGAAACTCTACTCCTCGCTCTTAGATGATCCTACTGACCTTTCGTAAACACCTAAAGACACTGCTGTTCTCCCAGGGCCCCCTACTGGATTGATCTGTGTCACGTGACTTTTTGCACCCAATCTTTATCGCCTTAACTTGTAACCAGTGCCTTGATGCCCATGGTTCTGGTGCGCTCTATAAATTATTAAATAAATAAAGGTCTCTGGCCATCAGGATGACATAGAGGGTAGCAGGCATATGTACATGGGCAACAATGTTCCCACTCCAAAATCTGCTCCAATCAGAGTGGAAAGCAAGCTTTTTTGCTATGATTGTCTTCCCTAATGTGCCAGGGACATTGGACTGCTCCAATATAAACTATTCTTCTGCCATGCAAGGGCACATGTCTACAAGTATTTCAAGCAGCAGCAAGCAATCCATGCACAGATGTGCATCACACACTGCTGTGTCTGCGTCCACAATTCAACCTATGAACAAGGACCTAACTTGCAGAACAAGGACCAGAGTGTGTTTACAGGACCACGTAGGCAAGCATGTAGACATATGCCAGGGGCAACTCATTTGAATTCCCACCCCTATACATCCCTGCATAGACCTCTTCCCTCATTTCCACCCTATCCCTTTACCTTACAACCCTACACACATCATCCTTTTCCCATACCTTCACTTCCACCTCCACCCCCTCATCTTCACATCCAAACAAACTACCTGTTCTTCAAGACCCTAACACGCCACCATGATGTCAAAAACGGACCAACATGTGAGGCTTTTGCACAGGGAAGGGGAACAACTAGATACAGTAATTGGATGCAAAAAGCCCCAGATCAAGATCTCATGTCTGTCTCTGCAGTCACCATGACTACTTTCCATCCTTCCCTACAGAAGATGCTGGATGCGAACACAATCCTGCCTTTGCTCCCGACTCTCATCCATGACCCCAAAACACAATATGAACCGAATTATAGCGAGTCACATTTTCAAACTCATGACCCCACAGAGTGGACATTTGGGCTCCTCTGCATCATACGAGCGGTGCAATGCTCTAAAGCCTGGAGAAGCTAGTTAAGACTGTCACGTGTGTTGCAGGGCAGACTGTATAGCATTCAGCTAGCTAGTGGGTGCCCATGTCTGCAATGGAGCAGCAGAAAACAGAATGTGACCCGGAGGAGGAGGTCAACCTCATCAGCGTGATGAAATATAAATGTACCCTCATGGGTACCTGCATCAGTTCTTGACATCTTCTAGAATGCTTTTGGATCTTGTATATTGTCTTGTCCGCGCCATCATGCCCACGGGCTCATTGCCGCGCATTATAAGTTAATTAAAGTAAAGTAAAGTAAATATGCTAATGGACGCACGTGAGCATATGTACTCATGTTGCCACTCCTGTCGCGGAAATTAACTGTAAACACAACAATTATACTACCATCATGTCCAACCGTTAGTTAATAGAAACTATGTGAAAGGCCTCAACCCTCAGCTCCTGTCACCTCATGTGAAACATACCATCACCGACACCTTCCTTTATCCCCAAACGTCACCCACCTCCTTCCTTTAGGGGCAATAAGGGCGTCACAACATCCCCAAGCCAACTCCTCCATCCCCTTCCCCTACCTAGGTGGGGGAGGAGAGTGGAAACCTGTAGTCAATAAGCAGTATTTTGTATTGGAGATGGAGGGGGTGATGTACTTCTGAGCAGGCTGGGCAGCTGAGACGGTTTGTGCTCCATCATGTCAGGATTATATAGAGGAATGTGATGCCAAAGTTTCTGAACTCTGGATTCACTCTTCCTAAGGACGTGGAGACTTGCTGCTGACATTGCATTCTCCTGCCCTCTGCACTAGTGGTGGTGGTAACAGACCACGCTCTACTCCATCCTCACCACTGTTTTTTGCAATCCCATTGATCGCCAAAATCCCCTTATTTACTTATTCATGGAAATCCTGCCTCTCCATCGTACACAACATTCCCAGTACTATTTGGGCATGATTGGAAAGGGCAAGGCTGGTGGTAGCTAGAGTCTTGTAGGGTATGAAGTACCTCCGCCAGCAGCATAGCCAACATTATTCTTGTCATTGTGATTCATCCTTAGCTTGCCCTCACACTCCCAGGCAT
Organism: Ambystoma mexicanum; assembly: GCF_040938575.1. Classification (NCBI taxonomy): domain Eukaryota; kingdom Metazoa; phylum Chordata; class Amphibia; order Caudata; family Ambystomatidae; genus Ambystoma; species Ambystoma mexicanum. Next base: position 1,211,191,706 of record NC_090933.1, read on the forward strand.
GATTCCGGTATTTCTCCACTCTTCGATGGTACTGGGCCTCTTTGCCTGCTTTCTACAAATAGAGAAGGTGCTGGCAGGGGGGATTGCAAGGGCTTGGCTTGCCCTGGGACGTGGCTTACATGAGGCTTCCTGGCAGTAGCCACCACTGTGATTACCTACTGTTCCTGGTGCTGCTGTTGGAGAGATGGCAGAGGCTGTTGGAGGTGCAGTGATGAAGGTGCTGCTTGCAGGGGTGGTGTCTATGGTGGCGGTGCAGCTGGTGTTACTGGCATTGGTGTCGGTGACATCAGTGATGGAAGCAGAGTAGGAATAGTGCAGGTGTCGTTACAGGGCGTGCGTGGTGCCATGGTGCATGTTTGAGGGAAACAGCCTCAACAAAATCTATGCCACTGGAGATCGTCGCTCGAAATCGGAATGACGATGACATAGAGTTAGTGGTTGCGCATAAATGGTCATGAGCATGCCAACAACACATGCCATTTGCAGGTCTCTCAATGTGTCTTTCCAATTAGACTACTGAAGCAGCATATCTGGTGTGCATGCCACGTATCAGACCACAGCAATTAATTACATTATCATTTGTTGTTGCATTGTGGTCAACTAGCTGTTCATTTTTGTATTGCTATTTTCATTTCTATGATGCTGATCAGTCACAAATTCCAAACCAAAATGGCTTTGTTGCTGAAGCTTTCGTTCTACCAGTTCAATGAAATGTGGGTTTAACGAAATGTGTGTTGTTTGTCCCAGAACATCTTATGAAATAGTCACATGTTTTGTAGTTTGCAAAGCATGGATGTAAGCAAGCTTTCAAACAGTATTTTACTGGGCATTAGGGGCCGTGCTAGGCTCTACATGTCCTAGTATGCTATGGGTGATTAGTACCTGGCGAGGGACAGATTCTATCGATCGATCTGATTGGCCCTCGCCGGGTCTGTACCCAGCTGACAAAGAATCAACAGCTGCACTTCGGAGCGCTATGTCCCGCGAAGTTCCTTCCCTTTTTCTGTCAGGCCACCATGGAAAGGGAGAATGGACTACATGTAGTCCCCTTCTCCCTGATCCACTGCCGCCATGTTTATTTGGCTTTTTTTTGCATGAGGAAAGGTTTGCATGCCGTTTCTCACTTCTAGTAAACATACTTTTAGTACCCCGGTACAACCTGCTGGGGTACTAATAACAATAGTACCCTTGGAGGGGGGGTATTGCCGGTTGAATAATGCCTCAGGGGCTATGTTAAAGCCCTTGCTTCGCTCAGGCTTGTAACTATCACCCTGGGGGCATTACCCGACTAGTAATACCCCCTCTCTGAGGGTTCTTTTGCTTTAATCTATGTCACAGGTTTGGTAAGACAGTGATTTCAGTTTAGGGCAGTGTTAGGGGCCATTGCTACCTTGTGTTGGAAAACCTATTTGTTATTTTGCTAATTACCATTTGTTTCAGCACCAATGTCTTGGCTCCCAATCCTGTCCCAATCCAGTCTATGTCCGCCATCTATTCCCACAGAAAAGAAACCTGGAGTGTAATGTCTGGGCACAAGAATGTGTACAGTGCACTACAGCGGATGCCACTGCTTGTTCTCCTTATTGACAGTGTGGTGTTGGGTGGAGATGGCTGTAATGGGCTCTGTGTGTTTTTTCTGAAGCACATTACCTCATTGAACTTTACTTTCATGACATTACTTCGAATTTGTTTTATTTTAATTTTTTTTATTTGGGTCCGCAACATATCCCCTTTCCCCCCACTTCCCCTGAAACCCCGCATCCCCACACCTCACTATACCTTCAAAACAAATATAAACATGTTCATCCCCACACAGTAATGTTGTCAAAGTAAATTACAACAAAGTAATTTACATCAACAAATCGGGTATATGATTCTGTCAGATTGCTTTACAGAGCCTAATACAATTCCAGACAAAGGCTCCACATTCAAAAATATTACGATCCATTGATCACCAACAGCAGCTCCTGATCTTAATCAATCATATATAGAGATAAAGTGGTGATCTGCACAAGCCACTATTCACTACATCTACCAAGGGTTGGGGAAAAGTCCCAATTCCTCTAACAAACTAACCTAAAGTTGAAGGTTCTGGACAAAAGTAACACAAAAGGCAGGTGAATGAGGACACCACATAGGAATGTGCACAAGTGCTTGAAAGTCAATGTTAGTTGGCAAATGTCATTAACATTTGTTATGATACCTTCCAATAGAACAAAATACCATACATGTTCACTGAAGGGGACGTGGATATTTGTCTCTTTTCACACTGCTGTTCATATCATTTATTAGATTACAATTCAAGAGTAAGTTATTTCAAATCAATGAGAAAGCTATCAAAAGAGACAGGAAACCTAATTACTCTGCAACCATCACTGCACTCAACAACTGCTGTTGCCTAAACATTCAAGTTTACTTTGGCCTTCCACTCCTCCAGAAACAAGACTTTAGGGTGCTGGACATCTGCATGCCATACCAGGACTCAGACAGGTCTGTATCTATGCTCCCAGTTTCTATCTTAGGATCATATGATTCTTCTCAATACCAACGCGACCACAGTAATTCCAATTCCAAGTAGCAGAGCGTTGTGCATAGAAATAGAAGCATATGCTTTACACCGAAGTTTGCTCAATTCGAACCTGCTCATTGTGGATGGGTGTTTAATGTCTGTACTTGAATGCAACGCACCTTCAGACCTTTGATTTAGCGACAACATTGAATTGGCGAGGTTCATATAGGGAGAATAAGAAATTGGCAGCAGCAAACAAATATCCTAAACAATATTGGTCATTGACGGTACACAGTTCTAAACACAATCGGAACCCGCACACATTATGAATGGGCCATATTCAACCACTATACAACTGTGATGAGGCAATTGCAGAGCATGGATCTTTACATCGTAAGCTCTAAGAACCTTGTGGGATGCAGTGCACTTGGAGTTAAATTGTTCACATTGAAATCCTGGACTTACATTCTATTGAGACATGTCCCCCTAAATCCTGCCTGGGGAACATCAGAGCTAAGAGTCATGTTATTTCAATATGAATAATTTCTGCACCCATGCACCTTATTATCTTGACGGTTGTAGCATAGGGCACTTTATAATATCCTCTCTTTTCCCTCGCCCTCCTCTTTTCTATCCACTTGGGCTTTTTCTGTTGATCAGCGCATTTGCGGGTTACAAGATTCGTGCCAGGCAGGTAGGTCCAAGACAGAGGTTGGGCCCACAGTCAACTTACAAACAATCAGTGAGTTATACCTAATATAGTTTATTGCTTCTGTTGTTGTTAATTTTTAGTGCACTGTATTAACCTCAAACGACAAGGTCGTTTACAATATAGTTCAGGTAGGTGGGCATGATCCATGATCATGATGCACCGACCCAAGACCCATTCAAATTAGGTAATTTCACTTTCATTTTCTTGAAAAGCACCCCAATCTAATCTACTATTTAATCCCTTAGAGTCATTCACCGTCCATTGCATGACTATGCATGCCGCATGATATACTTGGCTCTGGTGTCACCTACATGGTGTAGTTAAATATGGTGACATCCTTTGAAAATTGGCCACTAAGAACGCAGGTAAATTAATTTAAATTAGCTCCTATGGTGGAGGTCCACCCACAATATCAGTTGTTTGTACTCAAGTTGACCTTCATGTTCAATTAGTACTTGACAAAAGACTATTTGCATTCTTTTTATGTGCCATATGTTCTTTTGTTTCCCCATTATGGAATGTTGGTGATTCTGGAGATTTTGATGACATATGACTTCTGAATGGTAAAATTGTTTCATCATGATTTAATAATGGGTTTATGTGTTAATTTTCTCCCACACCTTTTTTTCCCTGAATATTATTTTTGGTGTACTTCACTATATTCATAGTGAATATTACCCATTTGTGATAATGTACACATATATACCAGCCCAGAAGATGACTGTGTGGTCGAAACACGTGTGGGCTATCTTCGTTTGTATTAAATACTTTATAAACATTAATTCATGTGTATGCGCAGTGTGGTTGTGAAAAAGCTTTGCATTCAAGTTGGAAACCCATCTAGGCCTTTGAGGACTGGTAACACTCAAAGCTGGTGGAAATCCAGAAAAGATAAGTCCAAGTCTAAACACCTTGACACTGTGGGATCTTCTGCTGAAGACCCCCTTGTAAATCCTAGTGTTAGAAGGGAAACCTTTAACCAAGGAAGAACCAGATCGAAGAGGAAGTGGAAGCATGTACAATGCTTTGCCACAACCTTCCAACTAAGACACCTGAGACTCAACCTGCTCCTGTGACAGAGGTGGCGAGGAATCATGGAGGCCCCTCTAGTTCGAAGGGATTCCTTTATAAGAACCCCTTTCAAAAGCCTATTGTAGTTCAGAAGTTATCACAACTTCTGAGGCACTGTTAAAACAGACCCCCCACATTAGACAAGAGAAAAGTGCCCAACAATACTTGTAGGTCATATAGTTTGCACATGATAACAAATATTACAAAAGTATCCCAGCAAGGGTCACAAAAAGTTTGCTGGTGGGCTCAGGAAACAGTTTAGTCAACTGAACATGAGATCCATCCTGGTGAGGATTAGATCCTCCTGTTCCTTAGTCTGAGAGGGATGAGTGTTAGGTAAGATGTTCATAGTAATGATAATTCTTCCTGACCTGTCTCAACCCCAGAACATTTCGCTTTTACTGTTGGATTATTTTTCCTTATACCTCTCTGAGTGTAAACCTTTTCCTACACTCACAGAATCTTTTACTCTTTTTATGCGTGTCATTTTTAAGACTATCCCTAGTGTCTTTTAAAAGTTATCCTCTTTGACAACTTTTTGGCAATAAGTGCCTATTGTTGTTGGGTTGCCCCAGGGGCTCCCCTTTTAACTTTGTCGGCTAACCTTGTGAGAACTACAGTCCCAAAGGGTAAAAAGGATCTTTGGATCCCTTTTTCATTTTATTAGGTGAGACCAGCACCCACCACCTTATGTGGAGTGCTGGTGAGATACTGAGTATCCCCTTTGTCATTTTAAATTTAACATTTATGTTACAAGGACAACTTTACCTTTAATGGCCGGTGGCAGTGAACCTTTTTACTAATTTGATGCACCTTTACTGCGGCTGTTTGCACAGCCACTGCAAAGGCATCCATGGGTGCTCGTTTTACCAAAATGGCCACTGTATTGTTTTTTTGCAATTTTATTGATTCTTGTCCTTTGCTGTTCCTTCCCCTGACATCCAGGATGGGAAATTACTTTGTGTGATTTTTATCTTCAGTGGGAATCCTATGTAATCCCCGCCCAGGCTCCAGAGTGTCTGTGAAGGCAGTAAGTGAGGGAGGAGTCCAAATCTCTGCTGCCTTTCGTCTTTCAGCCTGAGTGTGAGATTCCAGCGCAAACCGAAAGGCTGGCTGTCCTGAAAGGACTGCCAACCCCCCAAGTTTGAATGTTACAAGGATGAATGATTGGCTGGGTTCCCGCATAAGAGTCAGATCCTGGAAACTGAAGAGGTAGTCCACTACTGGAACAAAAACCAAAGAGGAAGATGAAGAATTTGTGGCTGAAACAATTTTCAGCGACCGGAGAGCCTGCTGTGTAACCGGATCCTGCTGTAGCCATTCCTTCCAATTGACCTGGGGACTCTGAAAACGATGGCCTTAACACACAGCCTAGTGAGACCCACTAGAACCAAGAAGACGTGCATTTTGAGCCATCCCACACCATGCTGCGACCTTGCTGGGTTGCAATGCCTGCATACACTGGGACCTCAAGTGATTGAGCGGTAAAGATTTCCAAATCTCACAGAAAATGTGTGGGCCTCCTGCTGGATCTCAAGCAGCAATATTCCAGTCCAAAAATTGCCCAAACCAGAGTTCTGCACCTTGCAAAAGACAAGAATCTGACCAGCAATATTCTGTCTTCTTCTGTGCTCCTGGAAAATGCATCAAATCCACAGAGCAATATCCAGCCATTAGGAAAAGTTTGCCTAGATCCTTCCCTGTGATTGTTGCTGCAAAAGTCCTTCCAGGTTTTTGGGGTGTTTTCTGTGATTGGGAGTCCTCTCGTCCAGTGCACCCATGCCCCTGCTGGAATCCTCCTAGGGTGTCTTCTGTGAAGCCCCTGGACCTTCAACTAACTCTAAAGTAAAGTACTTACTTGTTCGAACAGTCTTCCTTAAGAACTCTGACTTTTGCTACTCCAAGAATAAGGGAAAGACTTCTAAGGATTGGGACTTTTGCCTAGGAAAGAGAATACATGTTTACAAGTTACTTTCTTGGAAAATAAGTCGGTTGGTAACTGTAACTCTGAGAGTGAAAAAGTACAAAAGTTATTAATTACCTTAGAAATATTGTGCCATTCTGTAAAGTATATATACAGTTGTTTTACTTACCTTATAAATGTTCTGCCATTCTGAAAAGTAGATAAAAGGTTATTTTACTCACCTGTGAATTGGTTGTGCCTCTTCGCCAAAAGTAATGCTGTTTGTTTCAATTCATTATTCTTGTTAGGATAGGTGTATGTGTGTCCCCCAACTGGGTCTTTCTTCCTGTGACTTGCTGTTGGCCTGTCCAGAATAAGTCTGCCTTAGGTCTTACTTACCTAGAATAACCTTGAGTCATTCATGAAGTGTAACACTGGGTTTTGCTTTCCCTAGTCTGTTGTAGGCAGACACAAAACAGTCTAAGGTGTATACCTGCCTTTGCTTATAGCTCCTTGAAAAAGTGTATAGGTTTAACTTACCTTGAGTATAACTGTGTTATCCTAAAATAAGTTAGAGTTATGGCTTCTCTTAGGCTGTGAACTGAAAAGCCACTGTAATTGAATATTACACCCCAAGGTCCAAGTCCCCTAGAATAGCTGTGCTATTCTGAATCAGAGTTATAGGTGTGTACTGTTCCTAGAATCTGTGTTTCACTAGATCAGAAAAGTATATTGTCCAGTTGATATTACTATGTGATTTCTTGCTAAGCATCGCGGTACAACTGATAGGGTCTACTACCCTGGTATTACTGAAAGTAATCTAAAAGTAACTATTAGTTTTGACTACACTAGAACTCATATTAGGTGTTCCAAACAAGGTTATAAGCTTTGGTCTGTGTAACTTGAAGCATAGTGTTGTGTTTTTTTAATTGTGGTTATTTTTTTTTATTATTACTTTTTTTGTTGTGTAAAACCAGACATCCTGAGTGGGTCCCATGAGGGGACCTCGCAATGGGGCAGTAAGGGGTTAACGGCACCAGCACCTTTACCGGCGTTGTTAACCCCTTACCGCCCCTCTCGTAATGAGGCCCATAGTGTTTCAGTGTTTATTTGGACCATTTGTACAGCAATTTCATTTGTACTGATTCTACAGCCCTCTCTCCCTCCTAAGGTAAGCCTGGCTGCGCTTTGTACGCTGCCCTGAACTTAGGTGGTAGAGCCTTATACGAAGAGTGGAGACTTGTACTGTCTCAGTTGAATGGTTTTACTAAGCCCTTAGTTGGACTTCAGAAAAACCGTCCTAACACTACCTATCAAAATAAAGATTGAGAGGGTAAAACGTGATATTTGTGGCCCATTTCCCAGTGTGATTTAACAATGAATAAAACAAGAAAATGAATTCAAAGAAAGTTGAAGGAAAGAAATACTGAACACATTAACAATGTTCATGTCTTATTAAGTAGTGTCCAGTTTAAGCTGGATGGTGTGGGGACCATTAACACGCCAATTGTTACACGGCATGGGGTTGAGCACGGGTGTGTGTTGTCCCAACTGCTTTTCAACTTGCACCTTTTGGATTTGTCAAATGTATTGGGGACTTTGTCCGATTTCCCACCGCGTATTGGCCAGACTCATATTATTTAATTATCCTATGTTGACGACATTGTGATCTTGGACCACAATTGCAGTGGGCTTTCTCGCTCCTTGGAAATATTGGCAAAGTATGCTTTTGAGAACAAGAAAAGAAATAACCTAAGCAAAACAAAGGTGATGCATTTCAGCGGGAAGAAGATGGCTAGCACCTTGTTTGATGAAAGGGGCCATGAACTAGAGCACGCAGACAGTTATACCTATCTGGAAGTCACAATGCATACCGGGAGTGGCTATCCATCCTTCATAGCGGATAGGCGAAGGAAGACAACCACGCTGACTGCTTTGATTGACCGATTTTCTACGCAGTCAGCTGGCTATTCTCTCAATCCGTTTGTATAAGGAGTGCTATTGCCCGGAGATACCTTATGGCCTAGAAGCCATTACTATCAACAATTGGAAGTGGATTAGTGTCTTCGAAGGTACATTCTGGTGCAGAATTCTGGCATTGCTCCCGTATGTCCCTATTAAAATTGTGCACCTGTAATTATGGTTGTCCTCACTGAAGGGGCAGGTGCTAATGATAAAGGGGTCTTTGAACACCTAGGCTTTTAAAGCGCTCTTATGCCCAATGTTGAATCTAATGCGGATGCTTATTGATGCAAATGTATGTAATGGGAATAGATATTTCCCTTTAAATCTAGAGAGTCTTAGACTGTTTCATATGGTTGGCGTGTCCCCTTCTAGGAACTCAGACTTAGCTATGACAGTTGGTGTTCAGAAGAAGAAATGAATTACATGGGACTGGAATTTGAATTATTCTCACCTAAGAAGGTTGAAGGATTACATCGCAGCACAAATTAATGTCCCCCCCCAAAAGTATGTGCTTATCTGACCTAGTGCTAAGTTACGTCATTTCGTATTGCTCTTCCGTATTAGACATTGCCTCTTCTCAGTATTATTGCCTCAAGATCTGGTGTACCGATAAATGGGAGATATTGTCGGATATGTAAATCTTGAAACTCCCAAGCATGTCATGACAAAATGTCCTAAAATGGGAGTGACCTATAGGATTAACTATGGTAATTTTGTGCACTCTTACAAATAGATAAAAAGCAATGATTTTTGATTGTATTGTATAAACTCAAATAGTGGAGTTCTACACCTTGCGCTCTATGGAGTATGGACGTAAGATAGTTTGACACTGGGAATGATTACTGCCAACTTGTGAATTTCTTACTATTAGGTAAATTGTGAAATGTGCTTATTTTCTCTGTGTTCAATTTAATTATGTATGCACCTAATTTTCAGAATGTATATATTTGGTTTTAGTCGAAAATGTAATGTTGCAATTTAAGAATGATTTGTGTAAAGTTCTATGGGAGCTACATCACAATAAATAAATACATTAAGTAAAATGAAAGAATGTAATATGATCTTGGGTTTCATGTAGAACTATTTTAATACAATGAGAATCATCTTTTCCGAATTCACACAAGTATTGACGCATGTAAAAGAGAGCTTTTATTCCAGAAGTGCCACCTTATCTAGGAAGCTACATTTCTCCCACTCCAGTGGAACTCTTTAGATGTAATTTTGCCGCCATGCGCTGACATTTGTAGTGCCTTATAATGACTCCCGGATTGCCATTTGCAGCCATGCGCTGAACTTTTTAGTGCTTTACATTGACTCCTGGATTGCCATTTGCAGCCATGTGCTGAACTTTGTTCTTAAACCTGCCTGTTACCCAGGTGTTCCTGCATTGTTGATGTAGCCCTCCTCACCATGAGGTTAGGCAATCCAATTGTGCACCTACCTACTTTACCTGCATATGTGACATAGCCCCCTTCACCATGGTATCGCAGAAAAAGTAATTGGAAAGAATTCACATGGAGAAATGACTGCATCTTTTTAACGGTTATTTCTCACATTTTGGGGAGATTTTTAGTAAATATAGGAGTGTGGGGATAAGGGGAATCGTAAAGGTGGAGGGTGGAGGAGGGAGGATGTTCGCCCCCTGCATTTTAACCAGAAATAAAAGATGCAGACATTTCTGCATGCAACATTTTAACGTATATCCCTTCACCATAGGGTGAGGCTTCACATGGTAGCTTTTTACCTACTGTACCAGCAAAATTGATGTAGCTCGCATTCGCCTTAGTGTGAGGCTTTCCCAATGCGTGCACCCAATCCAATGTTGCTTCTTAATTTCCAGCCTTGTGCTGAGTTTGAATCTGTTTACTTGCACTTAATTTAACCTACTCTTCCCTCCTTCCTGCACACTATCATTCCTCCCTATCCTTCGCTTCCCCTGTTCCCCCTGTCCCCTCTTTTCTGTCACTGCACTTGCATGCTCTGAATCATCTCACGACCTAGTAGGAATGCTATTGTTTGTCTTCTTCCCTGTTCATTCCCTTTCTTCACTTCCATCTCCTCCCCCCATCCTGCATTCTTGTACTGCACTTGCACGCTCTGCATTGACTCAGGACCTATTAAGAATGTTACTGTTTGTCTTTCTTCCCTGTTCCTCCCCAACCTTCACTCCTTCTCCTCCCCCTCTCTCCTGCATTCTTGGTACTGCACTTGCACGATCTGAATGCTTCAAGACCTAGAAGGAACGTTACTGTTTTTTCTTCTTCCATGTACCTCCCCCTCCCTTGTCTTGATGCGCCTTGAAACACAATTTTACTGTATAGGCGTATTATAAATACCCAATAAATGAAATAAACTAAAACACATATCTCATGTGTGGGCTTGAAGTAGGTGATATGCACCAGGATTGAACAGTAAGTTACTAGGATCTTATGGGCTATTAGTAAGAGCTCTACAGAGTTCTTGGGGAGGGATCCTTTTATCATCTACTCTGCTGCAGTTTTCACTATTGAGATAAAGCACCAGATATGGTGAGTAGATACTGGACTGGGACCCTCATCACCAACTCTGGCAAATGCAGATTTTCCATAGTCTATGCAAAGGTGATTTTTACGCATGAGACGAGATGGTCTTAAAAATCTTGTGCAACTGTTTAAGTAGGGACATCCAATGACTTTTAAGGAATGCAAACCAACATTTAATTTAATTGAAAGCAAGCAGTTTTCTTACGCTCAGATTAAACATAAGTCATCCAACCCACAAATCAACTTTACAGGTACATGGCAAGCAACACGCCTTGAGGTCCCAGTGACAGGGCAGATCCAAACAGTGACATTTGAAAGCTTATTAAAACCTTAAAGTAGAGTTGATTACACCAAAAATCTTCCTAACATGTGCAGGAAAGAGGAGGAGTTTGGCTTAGTCATAGAAATTAATCTTGGAGCCATATACGAGCAACGCCCATATTTTTTTATGGGTGTACGACAGATAGAGGGTGTGCTTTTAAGGGATGTTTCAGGTGGTATTTCACACCAGCGCAGATAGATAAGATATTCCCAATATACTCTTCATTCTGTTGGAGAAAGTGTGGAGCTGGAATTTTGGAAGGAAATACATTCATAAATAGAGAGTTAGTTAGAGTTCCAGAATTTAATTCCATCGATGTGTTGTGAGGGGATGCAGAAGGCAGTTATCCATTGTCTGGACTCTCCACAGCTTTGATCATTCATCTACCTGCCAAAACCAAGAAACATCTTAAGGTAAGCATATTAAACATGCAGTGGTGTTGGGTATAAAAAGTTATTTTTTGCAAAAGAAAATTCCCAGACGCATCTTGAAATATGGACTTCATCGACGTCTACAGTGATACACCACAGTATATGTTCATAACATCATTGTTAAAAAATATTTCTCAATGATAAAGGGTATTTTGTGGTTCATGAATGCGAGTTGGAACACCGCCAGGAGCATCATTGGAAAATGAATCTATTCTGTGATTTATGCGTTGCATATTGTGGTGGATAACGATAATCTTAGCTATAAAAATGTATAAGATCTGATGTGTCCAGTTTGAAACAACATAAAGACGTGGATTTGCCTAAAATAACATTGGTCACACATTCTGATAAGGACCCTTAACCTTCTTATGGAATACAAGAGGTATTACAGACCTTACACTGGATTGGTTGACCTCTTTCCTTTCTAATCGACCTGCAACTAGGTCCTTTCCTCTCCTCCATCTCACTGTCTACCAGTGGTGTTTATCAGGGCTCTATCTTATCACTGTGGCTCTTCAACATCTACCTTGCCCTTCTGGCCCACCTGGTCTCCTCCTTCTCTCCTCATTTCCAGTGCTATGCTGATGACACTCAGCTCTCCTTCAAGCTTCCTTCGTCTTCCTCCTCTCTAACTCCTGACTGTCTGACTGCTATTCAGACATCATGCACTTCTAAAGATCTCTGTCTTAATGCCAGTAAAACCAAGATCCTTCTCATTGGGACCCCTGCTTCCTGCTTCCGTCTCACTCTCTGGCCGTCCTCCTTGTGTGTGTTCCCCTCACAATCCTGTGAGGCAAAAAACCTTGGTGTCACAGTTGACTCCTCTCCTCCATCCCACACATTACAGACCTTGCTAAGAAGGCACACTTTCTGCTTCACCTCCTCAGACGCATTCTCCCCTTCCTTACCTTACTCCAGAAACTCAATGTCTCCAGAGCTCTGGTCCTCTGTAGGCTTGATTAATGCAATAGCTTCTTCCTCAATCTACCTATTTCCTCTCTCTGCCCCATTGAACTATTGCAGAATAGGATTGTGAGATTTATCCTTGGCCTCAAGCCAAGGGAATGCATCTCTCCAACCCTTAAATCTCTCCATTGCCTCCCGGTGGCAGCAAGGATCAAATTCAAGAACCTCTGCATTATCCACAAGGCCTTCTGGGGCCTGGGACACTGCTACATCCATGTCTCTCTGCCCCAAAATATCGCCATTCACTCCTATAGCTCCAGCTCAGATCAGACGTTGTTCCAAGCAAAGAGTGGGGGGGGATAGATCTCTCTCTTTGGCAATAGCTTCCCTCTGGGATGGCCTTGCTGCCCTCTCAGACCTTTTAATGTTCTGGAAGCTTCTCAAGACCCTGCTCTTCTATACCTTCTTCCCTCTCCCCATCCCTGCGACTGGTGGCCTGGTCACCTATGAGGCACACAGAGTACCAGGCCCTCCCTGACCTGTCTACCAGTACACACTTGCCTTCCGGGCCCCCTTCCTCACTAGTCTGGTGGCACAGGCATCCCTCATGAGTCTGGTCCTCCCCCTGTCCTCGCACTTAGATGGTGGTCCAATCCCGTCCTAACACTTGGGCAGTGGCCCACCCCCATCATCCCCTGGCACTTCCCCCTTCCCTGCTTCCCCACTTGCACTTGCCTAGCCCCTTGGCGCTTCCTCCTTCTTCCCCCACCCTGCATTTCTGCCCTGCATATATGCCCCCTTCCCTGATCAACACTGCCCCCCTAAAGCTAATTCGTTGAGAGCCCCTGGCGCATATGGTCTCTCGAATGTCACCCTAAAAGGTAACCCAGAGGTTTGGACCTCTATTCTTTACTACATATTCAGGAACTTAATGAAAACTCGATCCACTCCAGCTACATGGAAATTATCCCAAATAGTCCCTATACTTAAAAAGGGGGACAGGCAGGATCCATCCGACTATCACTTGATGGCCTTCTTGTATGTGCCAAGTAAGATCCACTACTACTAAACGATTTGCAGATGTGGGCTGTCCAGGTGGAGATTCTGGACATCCGTCAATCAGGCTTTTGTAAACACATTGCAACTGCTCCAAATGGGTTGCTCCTGCATCTGCTTCAAGAGCAGGTTCATATGCAACAGTATCCCTTATTTCCCATATTTGTAGACTTGTCAATGGGCTTTGACAGAGCAAACAGATAGATTTTATAGGCCAAGCTATTGAACTGGGGCTGTTTTGCTACACTAATCAATCGTCTTAGGCATCCAAATTCAAGTAAGACTAGAAAGAAAATAGCATGTTATGGAACCGAAACCTACGTATTGTGAATTATGCCAGGGCTGTGTCCTGGTGCCCACCCAATTCAATCTATATATTGCAGATCTGGGAAACATTTGTGCTGACTCTAAGGCATTTCATTCATGCCTGTGGCCAATGTCATCCAGTATTTGTTGTATGCCAATGACATAGTCCTGCTAGATAGCACCCGCTAGGACTACAATGTGCTGTAAACTTCCTTCTTAATTTTTTGCAGGGTTTAGAACTAGATATCAACATTACAAAAACAAAAGGGTTGATTATCCACCAGTCTAAAGCGAAAATTGAGAATTTTTAATTGTATATTGATAAGACAGCTTCCCCGTCCGGGCGGCTCAAGTATGGAACTCTCTGCCCCACCCTATATGTGCTGAGAAATCCTACCTTAAATTTAGATCCAGTTACATCAACCAGCTGAAGCAATCTAACAACTAGCCAGTGCTTCCTGGCTCCCCTCTCCACCTGCTTAGATATACCCCCTACCCAGTATCTATACACTCCTACTCCGGTTTATCTGGGGATATTTGTGGTACTGATACAGCATGTATATCTCTATCTGTTTACTATTACGTGTATTAATGACATTGCCTGTATATTATCTGTGACCATGTATAGTACTATCTACACTCCCATTCCTGTGTACTCCTGTGTATTTGTGTTACAGATATGGCCTGTATATCTTTTATCTGTATTCTACTACCTGTATTAAGGCCACTACCTCTATATTATCTGTAACTATGTATAGTATTTTTTGTACAATATTTACTGCATTAATGCCACTGCCTGTATATTATTATCTGTAACTATGTAACCTATGCTTCGCATATCCTTTACTGTTCCCCCCTATTACCTTCGGGTCTGGTGCGCATTAGAAGTCAATAAACAAACAAACGAACAAACAAGACATGAATAGAGATAGTAGAACATTTTAAATATCTTGTTTCTACAAACAAGCAAAAGAAATCTATCTTGAATAAGTACAAACATATTCAGTCAGCCATAGTGGCCCAGTCAGCCCAACTTAAAAACATGGAGAATAAATGTGGCTGCTTCTCTATTCTACAAAGACACGATCATGCCTTGTTTATTGTATGGTCTTGAATATTTTAACAATCAAATTGACTGGTGCTCTATTAAGGGCAAATTGTGTCATTGTATGCTTCATCTGCCTAATGGAGTCCCTAGTTCAAGTAAAATGTATGAGTTGGTCCTTATCTCATTGCAATAGTTGGTTGAGTGGAAGAGATTATCCTTATTTGGAACATTTTTAGATCCTTCTCTCCATTCTTTGTGGTCTAAACTGAACGTATTGTGGCAAAACCGATCTTGTTTAGCTCCGAGTAATTAGGTAGCCTTAAGAGAATGCATTTTAGCTATGTTCAATATAGATTATTTGGATTGAATCCACTAACCGAGTACAGTTAACAAGAAGCTGCAGTTACGTCATTGGATTTGTAGAACAGATTGTGCCATTGGAAACCCTAAGCCATTAAGCTAGCTAGAGAAATATTTATGTTAATTCCCCAATCGATATGGCAAGCAACATTTTATGAGATTGAGTTTTAATTTGTTTCTAACAAATGAAGTGATGGGCACTAGACAAAAAGTGCATAGGGAGAGCCCATTATATAGGTTATTTCATCAACCAAAAAAAGTGGAAAAATGTGAACATCTCTTTGTCCCCTTTCTAAGGTTACATCCTCAGCATAAAATAGTGTCTGCACTTTTTGTTCATGAAACACTTATTTTAACAGCCCCTTGCTTCTGGAAGATAATCTTATCAGGATACTACACTTCTTTAACTATTGCTGCCTGGCATTTTATTGCAAATATTATGGGATGAGTTATGTGAATCATGTGTACAAAATGTACTGCATTTTAATATGAATGTGTAGAATGTTTGTTACAACTTTGATAATTGATGATGTCAAGATGTTGGTTAATTTGAATGCAAAACAAAAGTAATGTTATTACTGTTTAACTTTTTTTCTTTAACTTTTTTATTTTCCTTATGCTTTAATTAGTTTATGAAAGGTTTTGTTTTGTAAAATACATATCGCAATAATTAAAACAATCTATACAAAGTGTTGCATGAAACCTCATTTTTATAGATTTACTTCGCTCAGATAAAACGTAGAATTCCATGGCCTTTGTTTCTTGAGTAACCCAAATAAAGCAATTAAAAACACATTCTGGTGAATATATACATGTTGGGTTACCCACAACCTTTCTTACAAATGAAATACACCTGATATTCACCAATATTAGACTTTACCAATAAGAGACTTCCTAGTAAAAGGCTGTGTTTCATCCTCATGTGCTACCTGAGATAGAGTTTGATGGCTTGCTTTTAATTTTTATAATGCCAATATATTCAATTTATAAGCACTGGCAAAGGTATGAAAGAACAGGACATTTCCATGGGACTGCTGAGTGCACCTGAGCTTTGCTCAGTACCATTACTATTGATGTTAATTGTAAATGAATTTGTCTGCCCAGTGACATGCAATTAGTGACACGGTGAGGCTGGGGGCAGTCATCTTTCTCTTTTACTAAAATAGAAATGTGCCATGTTCCTAGCAAGCAGATGATTTTGGGTTGAGAGGGCACAGCTGCTAAATAGTGCATTTCTTTAAGTAGAATCTTAATTCTGCTTCTACGGTAGCAGTATTATTAGGTCATGTAGCCAGGATGACCCCCCATGCATTGTGGAGTGATTGATATGTTAAGGGATATGGTGTGGGCATCGATTCCGCTGAAGTCTGGAAGGACCCTATGTTAATGATCACACGTGTGTTGTGAAATTTGTTCAGTTTTACCATTCATTCAAAAAGTATTCAAACTTCAACAAAACTATTCTTTCAGTTTCATAAAAATGAAGCATTTATTCTTCAGACATAGGCATTCTTTATGTTGTCCCATTTCGGTCCAGTGGATGATCCTCAGGGATCGATTTCTATAAAACATAACCAAACGCAATTTATAACATATCGCATAGGGTGTGCAAGGTATGCATTTAAGTTACGTGCCTGTGTTTCCTAATGCTCCTATAAATGCTTCATATTGTTGTGTTCTCTGGTACTGCTGATGTATCCTGAGATCTATGTTCTAGATCTATGTTAATTGTAGGTACCCTAGTATTTAAAGCATACATTTTTGTGATTTAGTTCAATTCTCTTGGCTTGATACAAATATACCATGGTGCTTTACCTTGAACATACCGTGTGGTGACAAGTTGCACTCCCAATTCTGCTATCACTTCCTGTTGTCCTAGAGGTGTCCTAGTGGTGTATCTGGTGAAAAAAGCACTACTGAATCTAGGGATCCAAGTGTACCACATCTCTATTATAGTTTCCTCTAGATCAGTGTTAGTCCTTATACTAGTCTCCCAGCTTTTTGCAGTGCTTACCCCAGTACAAGAACTGTTGAAACCTCTGGACAACGGCATCCAACTTGGATGGATATCTGCCTCTAGTGACTTGCATTAAGTACAAATAGAAAATGGCACAGTTGGTGTGCGCAATTACATCATCACGTTGGCGATGTCATGACCTGGGATGGATATTTGGTCCATAATAATGTTTTTTATGTTTTAGCCACACCGCACTGGCATGTATAGAATTTGCCGTCTATTAGATAGATAGGGTCAGTAGTACAGGATCTGACTGTGCCTTTCTAAATTGGATTGACCCAATGGTCTCAGCCGTCTGTGTGTTTGTTAATAACTCATTGTCACCTATTTACCATTAATGGGATTTTTTTTTCTCTTGTCTTCTGACATTCTGTTAACAAATATGTATAAAAGTTACGTTTGAAAATAACCTTTTGTTAATATGTAATGTTAGATTTGTGGTATGGGTCATAAGAGTGAATTTATGGTCCATGTACATTTTATCTCATTACAAGTGTATGTTTTATCTGTATAAATAAAAACTGGTTTAATAAGTGTATTAGTTCTTTGCTGTAGGACCCATGGGTTTACTTAATAAATAATAAAAAAATGTTTATTTGTGTGCCGTCTTTGAGGCTAATTAGAGAAATACTATCGCTGACCTTTGTCTCCATACACATGGTGGTGTGTTAAATACCTAGTGTGGGTAAAAATAGTGTGTTTTTTTCTTAGTTAGACGCATCATACATGGTGGCACAATATATTGTAAAATTCAATCATTAAAGAAGATTGCTGACATTGTTCTCCATATATATGATCACATGTTTAGTTGTTGTTATGGTACAGTGCATACATAATGTCACAGTATATAAGGAAGCTGGTAAAATAAATTAAGCCTGATACATATAATGCTGGCTATATTAGGCTACTCTAATTTTGTACATGTGAGCATGACAGTTTTCAACAAGAGTTCTACTTTGATACATATATTAACACTTTGTTGTAAAACAGAGGTAGGGAGGGTTAGACATAATTCAGAGGTAAAAATAATTTACATGTGACATGCAATGTTGGGTTAAGATTTAATTGCTAGTAAGGGGTAAGGAATAGGTGGGTCGTTTTACAGGTTTGTTTATTAATTTCATGGTGTAACGATTGATGTTCTTTTACTTTAATCACGGCTGATCCTTTAAAGCAAACAGGCAACGTCACACTCTTAGTTCATTCCTCCTGGGTTTAAGGAATTCAACCTTTTCTATCCAGAAGGTTTCCCTTTGGTCAAGTAATTTCGAGATACTACATTCCCTGTTTCATATCTCAATAGTCTCTAATATCTGAAATCTCAGTTCAGATATCTGGTGCATGGCTTCCATAAAGGGTCTAGTTACCGGGAATCTAGTGTTTCCTGTCCTGATGTTAGACCAGTGTCTGTTCCATCAGAGCTTGGCCTTCCTTGTTGGTTGTTCAACATAGTATTTTCTGCATGGGCATTTTATGCTATAGATGATGTTGGTGCTATCGCATGTGACGTGACATTTCAAAAAGATCTTCTTCCCTGTGTTGGAGTGGAATATTATGTCTCCTTTCTGTACTAGGTTATAGTTTGTAAATGTAGAGAAGGGAAAGTCCAGTGTTTGTCTGGGTTTCTTTGGCGGTCTGTTGCTATCACTCCTGACCAGCATATCCTTGATGTTATTGCTCCTGGTATAGACAAATACTGGTAGTGTTTGGTATAGTTTGAGTAATGTCCTGTCTTGTGAGAGATAATGCCAATGTTAATTGACAATTTTCTTTATCCTGTCACTTTTTAATGAGTATTTGGTGACATAGATGAGTGCAGGTTGGAACTTGATGTTACTTCCTGTCAATACTGTCTCTCTTGTGATAATCTCAATCTTCTCCAGAGAGTTCTTTGTTTCGTCATCTTAATAGCCTCTTGCTTTGAATATGTTAGCCATGCCTTGTAGGTGTCTCTCACAATCAGATTAATCTTGGACAATCTTCTACACCGTAAATTGTCAGCCAACATGCAATGACATCACCAACGTGATACCGTCATCGTGAACTCCATTGCTGGTGCCATTTTGCCATTCCATTTGTATTTAAAGCGAGCCTCTGGAGACAGAGATGCTTCTGGGTTGGATGCTGTTGTCCAGAGATTTCTACAGTTCTTGTACTGAGATAAGCACCGCAAAAATCTGGGAGACTGGTATAATGACTAATGGAGGAAACTATAATAGAGATGTTCTACAATTGGATCCTTAGATTCACTAGTGCTTTTTTCACCAGATACACAACTAGGACAACAGGAAGGAATAGCAGAAGGGGGAGCGTAACTTGTCACCACAAGGTATGTTCAAGGTAAAACACTGAGGTATATTTATAACAAGCCAAGAGAACTAAACCAAATCAAAATCAAAATGTATGCTTTAAATTCTAGGGCACCTACAATTAACATAGATCTAGAATATAGATCTCCGGATACCCCAGCAGTACCAGAGAACACAAGGATATGAGGCATGCATTGGAGCATTAGGAAACACAGGCAAGTAACTAAAATGCATACATAACATACCCTATGCGATATGTTAGCAATATCCCCAAGCACTTACAGAAATTGGTCCCTGAAGATGGTCCACCGGACCAACATGCATCAGACAACAGAAAGAATGCCTATGTGTGAAGAATACATGCTTAATTTTTATGAGAACTGAAAAAAATATTTTATTGTAATTTGAATATATGGTAACATTGTGCGTACATAACAAATTGAACAAAACACATGTTCCGAGCAAGCGTCACCATACCACCCAAGAAACGTGTTACATCATACGTAGTATTTGGGGCTCCGACAAAGTTAAATGTCGACACAATCAAATTGAACAGTGGTCTGAAAACTATGGCTCTCCAGATGTTTTGGACAACTCCCATCAGCCCTAACAAGCATAATCAATGTGGAGCTATCATGGGTGTTATAGTGCAATACATCTGGAGAACCAAGGTTTCAGACCACTGCAGTGATGGAATTATGACATTGTATCTAAATGTCAGGCACACATCAACCCAATAAGCACTTGAATTGAAGAATGGTAAATCTCTCTCAACTGTGGCGTATCATTGGTATTAACGGTGCAATGCCTAACCGATGCAGAGCTAAAAAGAACGGCCTGATACATTTCTCAGAGTTTAACTGTTTACAACATGTTGCAGCACATGGTGTTGTGAATTTCATGTGTGTAAGAAGAAAATAAATTGTCCATACACAAACTCCGGATATCAAACTGAAGAATCGTGAAACAAAACTGTTTTAGAAAATTATAAATGATGAAGTTGGTTTGCGATCATAAAAATTACCATGGCTGAAGTGTCCGCTTTGTACTATATGCAGACACAATTGAGAAAAGAAGGCAAAGTCACAACTAACGTGCAATGCCAATAGAAGTTCAAAGGCAATGTACATGTTCCAAATGGCGCACTCTACACTATGGTGCATATCTCACTGGATAGGAGCCTTACTTCGAAGGAAATAAAGAACAGTCTATAAGAAGATGTATGTCTAGAATACGATCTAGTATATTGCTTACTGGGTAGCCCACGTGAGGTGGCAATGAATCCATGTGACAATACATTTACTGAGAGCACTACGCACTTGTAGAAGCTTTTGGACATACATGGAGGTATCAAGAGAATATTTATTCTATATTCGGTGTTCTGCCATCTTTAATCACGCATTGGCAAAGTCAATAGTTTGTGGCTGTCATATTCCAAGTTCAGTCTCCAAATGCCCTGATAAACCTCAATGCATGGATATAGGACAGCAATAACTTCCACAACACAACTTAAAATAAAATGGCACCGAATTATAACAAAACATATTGGGAAGCATGTGCTGATTTCCGCCACTCCCGATGAATTAAATTGCAAAAAATATATTAAAATGTGGAGAATAGGTACATGATGGTGTGGGGGGATGGTAGTGTTTCACAGGCGGGACTAACTGGTGGGAGCAGGGTATCACGTAGGGGGGAACCAACCAGTAGTTTTTACAATAGCATTACATAAGATACATAACATGCATACATGGTAATCACAACTTAAAGTAGCGTTTCATTTAGACTAGGCCGGGATTCTCGCAGGCTTTGTTAAACACAGAGAACAGCAAGGCCTCATCCTTTCTTTGACCATTATATTTTGATTCCAAGGCCCGGTGAGAAACATGCATGTACACCCACATCAACTAGGCCTTTGAACAATTAGGCCGGAATGTGTGCAGCTGATTAGGCGAGGGGCTGCGGCATAGCGCGAAGGTCATATTTTTGGGAAGCGATGCAAAGTGGCAAAACATGAACCAAGATTTAAGACATTAGTGCCGCTCAGAAGAATGGCCATTTTATTTGAACTACCAGATGTGAAGGAAAATGGTATAGGCAGATTTGACTGACAAAAAATGGTCGCAATGACCAAAAGTTCTAAAAATGCTACCACCAAAGGTTTGAACACCAAAAGTTCGAACCTTTGGTGTAGCATTGTAAAAAAATAACAGGGGCTGTGGGGTTGTCATCTGCATCACCCCGCTCACTACACTTCATGGTATAGTGAGCAGGGGTTGCGGGGGACACCACCGCAGCCTTCCGTTAAAATAAATAAATAAATAAATAAAAGAAATGGGGGCTGCGGGGGTGTCCCCCTTATTCCCTGCTCACTATACTTTATGGTATAGTGAGCGTGGGCTGCGGAGGACACCCCTGCAGCCTTCTGTTTAAAAAAAATAAAATAGAAAAGAAAAGGATCCTATGGCGCTGGATCCCGATCACGGAAGTGAAAAGGAACTGGCGCTTCAGGAACCCAGCGTGAAGATGAAGGTAAGTCGGGTTTGTTTATGTTGGGGATGTGGGGGTGCTAGGGGTGTAGGTTGGGGGGTGTTATGGGTGCGTTGTGTGTGTGGGTGTGAGTATGTATGTGTGTTCGCATGAGAAAGGTGCAAACATTTGGTAGTTTGCACCTTTCTCATGCAAATGTTTCGGCCACGGTAGTTTCTACCGTGGCCAAATCCCTTAGATTCAAGGAAAATGGGTTCTAAGTCTTTTGTGAACAGGATTGATTAGTGGAACACTAGGATTACTCTTTGGAGGAGAACTGATAAAGAGTAAAGCGGAGAACAACATGATTTACAATTTGTACTAATGATGCCTGTACAGTGAGGATGGCTTGATGGGAGCACCAACGTGTCTGGGGTCTGGGAAGAGAATAGGGCTGCTTTGTTTGTTGGGACTGGACTGACCTCAAAGTCGACTGCTGAGTTCATTTTGATAACCAGTTGTACATCACGTGACTAGGATTAAAGTTAGGATGGTGCCAGTTGAATGTAACCAATTATCTTGCAGTGTCCCAAAATGAAGAAGGGTGCTAAACACGTATGGTGAAGATGGATGAGAAGACCACAGAACCAATTGAAAAATGCACCCTATGTAATCATTAGCATTCACATAGGTGGTAGCCAATGCAGGTATTCATTCTTTCCTTCTTTTTTTTTTTTATAACCTGCTTAATACCAGGCAGTGGGTTCCAAGCGTGGGATCAGGATTCAAACTTGTGTTGTGCTGCATTGTCTTGCTTCCAAGAAAAACCCGTTGGCCCTGAGCTATCCTGAGCCATCCAGAGCTATCCTGGGGGATTAACACTGTATATTGAGTGTGTCATATGGGACCATTTTTGTGTTTATAACCTTAGTCCCGTATGAAGGAGGAGAGAGCTCTGTGGCAGGGGACTTATAATACCATTGTCGCCATTGTTCTTTTGTATACAAAATAAAGCTCAAGTCTTTCATGTAAAAGGGTGCACCTAGTCTTATTCCCTAGTGGGTTGTATTTTCTTGGTCTGAGCACTAGGGAGTTAACCTACAAAAGTTATAGCAAACTATGCACTGTTTTATCGAACCATCTGGGACTCTTTTATTAAATGGACAGCAAAGCAATCTATTGCAATAAAGGTACACACAAACGGTGGGATTATTAATGGTAGTAAAGGTAAAAACATGTATATTAAAATACCACTTCTTTTTTACATTTTTACCCGAATATGCATTGTGATTGCATGATATTTAGTGCACAAAAATGACTACACCTGGTAAAGGTAGGATATTCAACCCATACATTACTTTTCATGTGTTAAGACCGGTAAATACCCCATCTCATAACTAGTTGCTATTTTACAGTCAGGAGGTATTTAAAATGCTGCATACTTTTACTGTTACAAATGAGGCCAGAGAAGATCCTTTCAGCAAATCACAATGCCACAAATATACACTAGAAGGTAATAATTACACAATACTTGGGGAAAATGTGCATTCTACTACTATCCATTCCATTAGTACTAGGGAAGGGCCAACATATGGTAGGGGGATGGAGAGATCAGCACGCATTTCTTAGACTCATGAAGGGGTGGATTTGAATGTCCCTCCTTTGATGCCATCATTATTCAGCTTGGAAACCCTCCCTCAATTGCAGGTAGGTTCAGATTTGAACCATTCTCTCCTTAGAGAACACAATTCTGCATCTTGGAAGGGCCAGCTACACCCTTCCTGCAGCACCTTACCTACTTGCTGTGGTCATTTTGCTGCTTCAGAGAGAGTGAAAAGAGGACTGCCTCCTTATTTTCTGTTTATATAGGTGTTCTGTTGAATTAAGTCCGGTTTTCCTTGGGAATATAAACTCTTTTCCCTGGGCTTCCACAGCTAATGGTTGACAGAACTAAGGGCTGGTGCTAATTTTGTTCTCTGTTTCATTTGCTGTACACTCCTAGCCACTTCATGCAACTAAGTGCTGCAAATATGACACACACCCAGCACACAAACAACATTTAATTTAAACTCCAACACAGCACTACACTGAAAAATCCTGCATTTTGCTCAACTGCCTCTCTGCACCTGCATCTATTCTCCGGATATTTTCTTTCTCACAGAGACATGGCTCAAACCCCACCACATACGTGTTAGCCCTGGCACGATACCACCACACTATTTCATCCACCAGACAGGCCACTCAAACGAACAAGGTGGTTGCATTGCCATTATTTTCAAATATACACTCACACTGGGCAATTCCATCCCCCGCCCCTCGATGCAGTTCCTTTGATGCTCTCTCTCTCCCCACATTTTTCCACCTCATTTACCACCCAGAAAACGCAATCCCTTCTGCACTGACTAGACTGACTACACAACCACAGCAGCTGCTGCACCAATACCTACCTTGGAGTTTTTAACCCTGACAGTTCCCATCTAGACAGAAACCACATACAAATCATTATCCTCACTCCACCCACCCCCAGGGCCTCACACAACTCATTACCTACCTCACACACATAGCTGGTAAACACATTGACCATTTGATTTCAAGCAAACATCTTATCTCTGTGGAATATTGAATCTGGATGTCATGGTCTGACCACTTTGCATTCCCCTGCATACTCTCTCTGCCACACATCCCCTTCTCCTGCCAGCCATTAATACCAAACACATTACAGACAAATCATGAGTTGGGCAGTATCCCGGCTGTAATACTGCCCAACTGTAATATCGTTAGCACCAACTGGTACGGCGGTATTACCACTGGATGATGGGTTGGGTGTTAACAGTAAATCCCCATTCCCCATTGGGTCCGGTGGGGAATTTTCGGTGCTAATACTACGCGCTCATACAGCCGGCGGTAAGGAAGGGTGCAAAATGGGATTTTCACCCAGGAAACGATCGGAATAAAACAGCCCATTTAGCGCCCAGCTCGTGATAGGGCCAGCCCTTAAAGGTGGCGTTAACGCTGTCATCGCCGCATTTAAAAGCTACTGCCCAGCTCGTGATGAGGCCCATAGCCTTACCACAACTCATACCACCACCCTCCTCCCCACATATAGACCCATCCATTCTCAATATTTACATCACCATCATCACACAGGCACTCCACAAAAGAGCTCCTCTCAAAACACAAAACACATGCAACCATAAACCATGGTTCAAAAGTGTCCTTCTCTTTATCAAACATGATGCCAGATATCTAGCATGAGCCTGCCTAAAAAGCCCATTCCCCATAACTTGGAAACCCTTCAAACATACCCACAACAAATACAAAACAGCCGTACACAATGGCAAAGCCACCTACTAGCACCAAACAACCACCAATTGTACGCAGAAACATTTCAACATTGTCAAGTCCCTCTCCAAAACACCATACAGAACTTCCAACCCCCCATCCACTTCAGAATTCAACTCCCTCATGGACTAATTCAACTCAGACAAGCCCTCCCATCTGCTGCCCACTCCCTGTTCCCTCTCCCAAACATTCCAGACTTCCATCAACAGAGACAACACAATCACAAATCTTCATATTTCTTAAATGATGCATGCCCTCCTCAATCCCCGTTTAATTGTATCACCACCCTAACTCTGCACTGGTTTAACATCATCAACTACTGTGTCTCACATGGTCATATCCTTTCTGCATGCAAAACTAAAAAATCCAACCCCTCCTCAAAAATCTTCGCTCAACCCCACACTCTCAGAAAACTACTACCCTAGTACCCCATCACTACTCACCATACCTCACCAACATCATCAGAAGGCTTTGTCACAACCCAACTCCAACAGATCATCACAACACGGAACCTCCTCAACCCCTTACAATCTGGCTATCAACCCGGACACAGCATTGAGACTACTACATTTCACATACATGATGACTTCCACATCCCACTTACAAAGGACGCACAGCCCTACTAGTAGTTCTTGACCTCACTGCAGCCATTCACACCATCGACCACATTATCGTTTTGTTATTATTATTATTATTATTATTATTATTATTATTATTATTATTATTATTATTATTATTATTATTATTATTGTATTTATTTTAGTGTGGACCTAGCTTTTAGAAGCAAAGTAGCACTTTACAGAGGTATACAACAGTACAGATGTATAAATGCGCGCTTTTCAGAAGTAATAACAGAACAGATATACAATGGTGGGTCGGATACAGAGTGACACAGAGGAGGGGTAAAGCTGTATACGCTTACGCTCTCCCCCAATAATCTAATCAACATCCACATCCTATACAGACCTCCCGGACTCTCAGCTGACTTCCAAGAGCACCTCTCCCATCGACTCAGTAACATTAAAAAGTCCTC
This sequence comes from Ambystoma mexicanum, assembly GCF_040938575.1. Lineage (NCBI taxonomy): Eukaryota > Metazoa > Chordata > Amphibia > Caudata > Ambystomatidae > Ambystoma > Ambystoma mexicanum. The sequence continues at coordinate 1,211,217,987 of NC_090933.1, forward strand.
CAAAATCCTTCTATTAGGAGACTTAAATTTAGGATACAATGATCATAAGGATAAATCCGCCGCAACCCTAGCTAAAGAACTCGCAGACTTAGCTTTCTCCCACAGAGTCCTCAACCCTACTCACTCCAAAGGCCGCACCCTTGACTGGGTCATGGATCACAACTGTCCATCCAACATTACCTCAAACACCGCACTTCCTTGGACGGACCATACATGCGTCGAATTCCTCATCCCCACCAACCCTAAACCTAAGACTCTCACCCACGCACCACCTGCCACACTAAAAAGTTGTAAAAAACTCAACGCAGACAACTTGCGTCCCCACCTTAAAAGCCCCTGCCTAGCACCACCTTTCTCTCAGGACCCAAATGTACTATCAGCTATCTTCAATGATACTCTCACCAATGCCATAAACTCTATAGCCCCGCTTGAAAGCAAGAAGGAAAAAAAACCATTTCACTGCAACTCTTGGCTCTCGGAAGAACTCCAAACCCTCCGAGCTCAAAAGCACCAGTCGCTAAAAAACTGGCAAACGGATCTGAGTGATCTAAATAAGAGCCTCTTCAAACAAATAGCCCTCCAATATAAAAAAGACATTTTAGCAGCAAAATCCAACTCCTTCAATGATAGGATCTCAAAGGCCAAATACCAAGCTAAAGAACTATTCGCAATCTTTAATGAATTAGTCACTCCTCCGGCTACCGCTGATGATATAACTAAAGACAAAGCCTGGTGTGCCAGCATTCAGTCCGCCATGCTCAACACAATAAAACTCCTCCAGAACAAAATCCAAAGCCACTGCAAAGCCCTCCCAAACCAAAAAACCAACCGCCCTACACAAGACAAGCGTAGTAATCTCAATCATGCTCAATTCTCCTTCAGAAACGTCACTGAACCTGAGGTCCTTAATCTCATCAAAAACCTCAAACCATCCCTCTGAAAAGCAGCCGTTTGCCCTCCCGAAATCATCAAGGAATGCGCCAATGACCTAGCATCCCTGATTACTGCCTTCATTAACACATCTTTCCAAACAGGCACTGTCCCAAACAATCTCAAGGAAGCCTGGGTGTGGCCACTTCTAAAAAAGGCCACACTTGACCCAGCGCAACCCAACAACTACAGACCGATAACGACAGTCCCGTTCCTCCTAAAAATCCTGGACAAAGCAGCTCACATCCATATCCAATCATACATAGAAGCTACCTCCATACTAGGCAAAAGACAATCTGGCTTCCGTGTCGGGCATGGAACAGAATCCGCCTTATTAGACCTAAAAAATCAAATTTCACAGATCATGGACAAAGGCAAACCTTCCTTGCTCCTCCTCCTCTATCTATCAGCTGCTTTTGACTGGTAGATCACCAAACACTCACCACCCACCTCACCCATGCAGCCCATTTCTCTAATCAAGCAGCATCCTGGATCACTTCCTTCCTTGAAGGAAGAGCCATGAAGGTCTACTCCGACACAGCTAACGCAGATCCTACCACTATAAACTACCACTATAAACTGCGGTGTCCCCCAAGGATCTTGTACATTCCCCACCCTCTATAACCTCTTCACAAAACCCCTCTTCGACCTACTTGACTCTATGGGTGTTGCATATACAAACTATGCAGACAACGCTCAAGTACTTTTACCCCTATCTGGAATCACCAAGACGTCACGGCCCTTCACAACATCTATGCCACTATCCAAGCTTGGATGGCAATCAATGGCCTCTGTCTTAACGGGGAGAAGCCAAAAACCAGTCAAAAACATTATCGAAACTAAGCCCCCAATACAACAACTTCAACATAGACAACTTCTGTGGGACACTTCTCAGGGGCACAAGGAGGACGATGGGAGGCCTTTGAGGAGGGCATTGCACCCATCCAGGTGGTATAGGACCAGTGCTTGAATGGTGGATCGAAGGCTGTCCAGGGGGAGGAAGGGCTTGACTTTCTGCAGGAGGAAGAGCAGATACCAAGCTGTCTGAGTTTTCTTAGCTATGAGTGTATGAGTGTCTTGAAGGTGATTTTTTTTTTAGGCGAATCAGGTGAGCTCGGGTGTGAAGCCCTCAAGGTTCATGGTTAATAGCCAGGTCTGCATGTCTGGGTATTTGGTGTTGTTTGTGAGGAGTAGGAATTCGGTCTGAGGGGTAGCTTCGAGTATACACTGGACATCCAAGACTGGATCAGTGAGATGCATGTTTTGAGCTGTGGATGCCCTTGAATGGAGTCAATATTAAGGTATAGCTGTGTGTCGTTGGTGTATTGGTGGATGCGGATGTTTTGTGTGGCTAGGAGGGCTCCCAGTGGCTCCATGTACAGATTGATGACCACTGGGGAGAGGGTGGAACCCTGTGGGACTCCATAGATGATGGATAGCGTTGGGCAATCTAGAGCAGTCTATCTGAACAACTGTTGGCAATTGGCGAGGTAGGACTTGAACCAGCGTAGGACAAGGCTGCTGATCCCCATGTAAGATGTCCATGAACGCCTGGTGGTCTACTGTGTCGAAAGCATCCGAGAGGTTGAGTATAACCAGGAGGCAGTGGTGGGCATCATCAAGGATGTTGAGTGCATCATCAAACACCTGTATGGTTGCTGTAGCTGTGCTGCTTCTGGGTCTGAACCCGGATTGGTAGGTTTGGAGGAGATTGTTGCTGTTGATGTGTTCCTGCAGTTGTCTGGCTACCACTTTCTTGATGATCTTACTTAGGAAGGGAATTTTGCTGATCGGGTGATAGGTACTTAGCTTGTCGGGATCCAGAGTGGATATCATTAGTAGAAGCAGGATGCGTCCTGTTTATGGGCAACGGACAATGGGAAGGTCCCTTGAGTTAGGGAGCTGTTGATGATCTGCAGGTAGGGTCTTGAGGATGGATGCTGGGTGGATGTTGTCTGTATATGACGTGACTTTGAGGGTATCCAGGGTTCCTACCGGGTCCTTGGTAGAGAGTGTCTTGAATGCTGTCCAGGGAGTGGAGATTTTGTGAGGAGGGACGTGAGTTGGGTCTGTGAATGCAGAACTGGTGTCTATGTGCTGGCGAATCTTGCCGAAGAAAGTGTTGATGGTCGTGGATTTTTCGATAGGGTGTGGTATGGCAGGGATGGGTAGCGTGTTGATGCAGAGCTTGAATGCTTTGAATAGGGCTCTGCTTTTGTTGTCGACTTCTGCTATGGTGTTTTGCTAGTAGAAAGCCTTGGCTGTTTTGATTAGGTCCTCTTGCAACTGTATCTGAAAGCCAAGCTAAGTAAATTGTGACATGCGCAATGCCAATGCCAATGCCAATAATGGTACCTATAGTTTGAAAGCCAATGAAACGTTGTGCATTAGTATGACACAGAAGATGACTTGCACTAGGGGTGGGTTTAGCTCTCTACCTGACTGCAGAGATCCAATCACAACCCGTTCCTATATAGAAAGTATACTTAGATGTTCCCCCTAAGCCTATCACAACTCCACGTAGGCCCTCTTACTCTGCCACGTAGTGTGATGTCAATAGTTACGAGTTTTTGCTATAAAGCTGTGTTTTTTTGTGTGACTCATTGAGAGAATGCTTGTGCGGCGTCTGTTGATGTTCTAGACATTTGTTAATAAAACAGCAACAGTTTTACCAACTTCCTGAGTCGGTCTGATTATTGGTGCGAGAGTAAGATCTGCATCCCATCCCTCCATAGACTGCTACCTCGTCTTAAAGGGCCTACAGGTTCAATTGAATGCTTCATACACTTTTGACATGGTGGTTACAGAGCGGCATTTTGGTCAGACTACATTCATGGAGATGTACGTAGACCTATACAACAGGAAAATGGCCCTGTATTCTGACGCCAGGGTGAGTCCATGATTATGCACTTTGAGAGATGAAAGAGAGTTCATTATTTTTGGTTTTTGGGTAAATCAGTTCTGAGGCTGCTTACCCAAATTGAATAGTTGGGGGACACAGTTGATCATAATTTGTACTGGACACTCACTTATCAGTAGATGCCACTCAAACATGTCTCTATTTTGAGGTTCAATTAAAAAAAAACAGCTTTTCTTTCCTAGCACTCTGGGTGTTCTACTGTGCCAAAATGATTCTTTTAATTTGATATGGTTCTAGGTTTTGGAGGTGAGAAAAACATGTAATGGCTATACATTTGGAAGGACTTTTGTGGCAAATATTTTGAGAATATCTTGAACAACTCCTGTATATCTAATTCCGAAGTAAGCCTGTCATGTTTGGTTAAACGTTCTCACCTGCATCTGGTCTGTGTTAAGGACAGTATTTGGTTTGCTGAGAGTTCCTCTTTACAGATATTGTTGTGGCATGGCCTATTTACACCTACTACCTGATAGCTCAAAAAGTGCATTCACTTTGGAATCGGTATTTTGCTGCTATGAAAGTACATCTGATGTCTTGTGATTTGAACTCAACTTACATTAGCCAAAAAAGCAAATCTTTGTTAAGGATTAACTACAATTTCAAAATTAGAAATGTTCATATGTGCTTGCTTTTGAGAGATAGCTGTGCCCTCAAGCATATGTGGTTGGTTTTCCCTGTATGCTTTCAATATACGCCTTTATAAAGATTTTGATTTAATATGTACACGACCAACGACATGTTGGGTTGATGGACCAAGGTACTTCATGAAAATATAGCCAATGGCAGATCAGTAAGTCTGCTATCAAAACCACTGCAGGTATAAATGCAGGTACTGGAAAAGCTATGGGTGATCTACTTCACACCAGAAAGAAATCTACCCTGGAATATGGTGTATGGGCTTCTGGATAGAATGTATAATACCGATCACTTCGGTGCGTATTGTTCATTGTATGAATATATTTTCCAGATTCTGATCTGCCCCATGTTCTCTGCTTTGTTTGCTACTTAAATGATCTATACATGCAACAACAAAGAATCGTAACCATTAAGGAAATGAATGAACTTGCTTATAACATCTTGGAAAATGTAGCATTTAACTCAGTCTCAAAATGCAGTCTCCATTTTGTTTATTAAAAAAAAGCAAAATAGAGTCTGCAATGTGTCTAGTTTTTCATTAATATGGGGAGGATTGCCAGCTCCCTTGATAAGCAATTAATCAGAATATGTTAACGTTGATATTTTAATAGACTAAATACATTATAGATGGCTTGCATCCTCTCTTGCCGTTCCAAATTATGCAAGGCCTAAACACAAAAAAGGAAAGAAATCACTCACTTCAAACATATTGCATTTCAAAATATATAGGCATGCAACTTTAATGAAAAGGGCCCTGTCAGCTTAAATAGGACATACCTTTGATTAAATATCTTGCAGGCGTTTAGGCCAGCCCCTTGGGATGAGAAATGTGTATATATAATTAAGCTTTTCATTTTTTTATTTACTTTCCATTTAAAGATACGGATTAATTGAAAATGGCAGGGATGTGCTGCACTTTGGGATTTCAGAAACGAAGTAAATCGCGTTCAAAACGTCTCCCCGGTTCCTCTGAGGGCAAGTTGCTGCATGCCATCACAGTTTAACTCTCTTGTGCCAGTATGCCGGCTGCAGCATGGCGGTGCCGCAATTGCCGTATAGGTTAACGTGACAGAGAACGAGTTAATAGCACTCAGCTTCAAAGACACGTTCGATTTGCTCTCAAACATGATTTAATTTCGCAAATGTAAATGGGCTTTGTCAAAGTTTAGCCCATGCTATAATTGTGAAGGAACATTTCATTCTGCCTTAAATGCCTTTGATCTCCTCTACATTATTTCGTACTTTCTTACCTTGACAGAACAATTGTTCTTTCGTTTTCTTTATAGATTACAGGAGTCGCTGCTGTTTGAAAAATCACTCTGCCGTCTTCTTGAAAAAATCTCACAATAGACCGTAACCAGGCCTCGGTAGTAGGCAGAGTTTTCCACATGGCGGTAACCTTCATCACCCCGGCCTTCAATTTACCCTAGACACACTCACACTGCTCATATTAAAAACCCTGAAACCCCACAAACTGGTCAACTCTTGGTTTGATGAGGAATTCTCAAACCTACACCGCAAGAAAAGAGCTGCCAAACATCTAAACAACAAATTCCCTCCACCACCAATTGCAATACACTAGTTACAGCTACCAAAACCTACACATTGGCAGTTGTAGCACACAAATCTAAGTGTTATAATACCCACATCTCCCAAGCAGCCTTAAATTCTAAAGAACTCTTCTCTATTCTAAGAAAATTGGAATCACCCATTCCACCCTCCACCACCATGCAAGTATACAAAGCATAGTACACGGTCATCCAAAATGTCCTGACTCACAAAATTGAATCCCTCCAGGACAAAATCAAAGCTAAAAGAGACTCTCTTGCTAGCAAACCCTCTACGCCTACTTTTGCTGATCATGCCAACCATGTCTCTACTTGCACAACTCCCCTGTTCAAATTCAATAAAGTCTTTCAAGATCTGGTTCTGTCCACCATCCTAGCCCTTAAACCCTCTAACTGTAAGGGAGACACCCGCCTGGCCTGCATGGTAAAGCTCTGTGCCCCCACACTGGTCCTTATCATCACTGAGTTTATCAAGGCCTTGTTCACTTCATACTTAGTACCTTCCAACATCAAAGCAGCATGGATCACTCCTCTCATTAAAAAATCCACTCTCGATCCCACCATTCCCACCAACTACTGTCCCCTTTCTATTGAAGATAATAGATATAAAGCATGTTCTCATATCCAACCCTTCCTTGTGCACATGATTGGTTTGAGACAATGAGGCTTTCAACCAAAACATAGCATGGAAACTGCCCTACTGGACTTCAAAATCCATATGGACTCCATCCGTGATGAAGGAAACCTTAGCATCCACCTCCTCCTTGACCTAGCTGCTGCATTCGACTTAGTCAACCATGAAAAACTGTGCCAAACCTCAGCCACAACTTTCACTTCTCACCAGAAGCCACACTCGGGATACACATTTATCTTATCATACCCCATATCTGCACCTCTTTGGGTCCTTCAAGGATCTTGCCTATCACCTATGCTATACAACACTTATACAAACCTCCTCCTTAATGTACTAGTTTCCATGGGCATCACCTACACATATTCCGCTGACAACACCCAAATTCTTATTCCCATCTCTGGGAAATACACACAGGATTCTGCAATAAAGCATACAGCACCATCCAAAACTGGATGCTTATATGCAGCCTCTGCCACAACGATGACAAAACGGAGATCATCATTGTCCAAATTGGACTATTGCAATGTCCTCCTCCTCAGAACCTCAGCCTCCAACCTATAAAAACTACAACTCTTGCAAAACAAGCATTACTAGCAGCCTTAGGCCTAAAACGCAGCAAGGCCTAAAAGGCAGCAATCACACATCCTCTACGAGACGAGATGCCCATTGGCTGCCCATAAATGCGCGGATTGAATTCAAGGCCTGAAACACTGGCTGATAAATGTATCTACAATGATGCTCCTACCTACTTCAATGACTGTCTCTCTAAAAAATCACCACAACGTACTCTATGATCCAGTGACAGTATCACGCTTGACATTCCGAGATCCAAAAGCAAAAGAGCATGAGGCTCTAGCTTCACAGCTGCTGCCTCTATTCTTTGGAATAGTTTGCCTGCATCCATCAAAAATGTACAATTGTACTCTGCATTTGAAAAAACTGGCCAAAACCTGGCTTTTCGACAAATATGACTAGTCCCCAATGTGACTGACTACTGTCTTTGTAACTACATGAATTCCTGTAACAAATGCTGTGATACCTCGGGTTTGGGCATTCTATACATGCTATAAATATATAAATAAACTGTTTTCAGACATAACCCACATCTTCTCTTGTCCTGAACTCTATACTGATCGCTCTATCAAAATCTGTCTCTCTGCCATTAAATATTGGAGCGTTTCATACTCTCTGATGTTAAACTCTACCAAAAAAGAGGTGATCTTCTTCACTGCCGAAAGCTCTCTCATCTCTTCCTCTGCCTATCCAGTTCCCACCAGACACTCTCCCCTGCTCTTCTTCAGATAGAAACCTCAGCATCAGAAATGACCATTCCTGCACCTTTTCTTTCATCTCCAAAACTGGAACATCAGCTCTCCTCAACCTCCCAAATATTAGGAAAATCAGGCACCTGCTTGCTTCCAACATTGCCAAACATCTCATAAACATTCCTGTGTTCACTAAACTGGACTAGTGTGCCAGCATCCTCTTTGGTCTCACCAACTGCGCTTCCTGCCCTCTCCACTAAATAATTAACTTTGCTACCAGGGCTCTCTTTGAACTCTCTCACTTCACACCTACTTCCTCGTACTGTCACCAGTCTGGACAGGTGATGATTCAAAACAGGGCCAGATGTAAATGTCTTTTCATGGTTCACAAATCCATCCATGGTAAGACACCACTGTATCTATCCTACTCTATCCATCTCTACAAGCCTTCTCATTATATTCCCCTCTGCCTCCTCAACTACCCATGTGGCTTCTCGCATCCCTTGTGCTTCCTCTCACTTCCGCCCCTTCTCTCTTCTTCCTCCACTTGCATGGAATTATCTTCCTGTGGACATTTGAGAAACAGTCAAAACCAAAATAAAAGTCTACCTCCTCACCACCAAGTTACCCCCTTAACTTACCCCTCTTCTGTGTGCAAGCTAACATTCTTCCCTCACCTCTAACCTGCCTCTGTCCCTCATTTCCTCTGCCACCACTCTAGCACTTCACCCATCATAGTCACATCCCGAGCACAGCTGACCATACTGCCTACCTGCACTTAAACATCCCCAATGTTCATTGTCCTTAATCTATGTGTGTCTACTTATGCATTGACCCCGGTGACTGTTCCATTTACTTCCCACCACAACCTGGTCAGAATGTCCGTCACCCCATAGTAAGAAGCTCTCCTCCTCCCATCTAATCTGATTTCTTATCTATTGTACATATTTTTGTGATCAAAAGAGCATTATTCACCATGTATATAAAAAAACAAATAAGTGAAAAAATTAAAATCGCTATTACAAATTGAATATGTAATGTGTTCTCTGTAAAGTGCTATATAAATAATAGAGGATAAAAGTGATCCAGTGGAGCTCTTAAGACTTGCCCTTGGAGAAGAGAGTACCGGTTTGCAGACTATTCATTTGAATAAAGTACTCTCTGGGTGACTGCTGACATGCATTTTTGGCTTTGTATTGTCATAATACAGCATGTGCTAGATTTGGCAGGAAAGGTTGAGAGCACACCAGCATTTCCTGCAACCAGAAATGTGTGTGCAGGCCTGGTCATTGTCCTTTTGTTGTGTATCTTGTGCATTCATGGGCACCATAACCAGCTTCTGTTGGCATCATCTGATGTGCCCTGGGTAAAGGTTTGTTTCTTGATTTCTGTAATGAAAACGTACTGATTATCAATTTGTCAAAATGTAAAATGTCACGCTCAGGGCAAAGGAAAGGTTCCTTGTTTAAGTTACACTATAAATAATGCGCCACTGGAAATGGGTACGTCTTATGTCAGTCCAAGTTTCTGTGTTTTGGATAATATCTTGTGGGACCATCATATATCTAATGCATAGATGAAAACAAAACACTAATGACCCTAAATAAGACCATTGGTTGATCCTCTTTTGAAATCCTGAGGAAAGTGTACCTATCAAAGGCATTAATTCAAGCACTGTATTGGGCTTACGTCTGTTGTCTAACAGTAGGTCATCACATCTAGGCAAACACAAATTAATTTATTATAACATATTTGTGACTCTTGAGTTCCACTGTTTATTTATTTTTACACAACAACGGTAATATCTTGGATAAAATGTTAGAAAATGATGCCGTTGCATGGGTGAAAATATGCAAAATGCAATGGTGGTCATTGTACAGACCACCATTCCCCTTTTCTATCGACTCCATGCCAGATGCATAGTGCACTCCAGGCTAATTATGAAATTAGTCTGGGAACAGAGAGAGAACGTTGAATATGTTTGTCTGACTCCCTGTGTTTTGAATACCGAATTAGAGGTCAAAATCTTATTGGATAAGCCAATAGCCTCTGTAATAACTGAAAAACATAACACTGAGTTGGGTCAGTCACCTCACCTTAATGAAGATTTTATAAGACAACTGTTAGCCATGCCCGCTGCTTTTACTGGAATTAATAACCTGTCCATATCGGAGGTGGGGACGGCATCTTTATCACCACCCTGAGGCCCTGACCAGTAAGAGATCCCATTTGTATGCCTGTCGTGGAATAGTTGTGGGCTGGCAAACTTCCATCGATGGTGGGGTACCTGTGGGATGTATTTACCCATGCATCCGAGCCCTACCTCAAAACTGTGCAGTACTGACATGGAAAACATCATGATGGCCAGAGCTTCCCAGAAAATGCCCAGGGAAGTGCATGAAGAATAGGCTGCCACCCATTTTTGCCGATGTTATGGGCACAGAAGGACACTGCCTAAAACCACCATTGGACTACCCACACAGTAGTCTGAAACCATTGGGAATGGCAATGCTGATTGCCAAAAGCAAAACCATAACTGTGGGGAATTCATTTTCTTAAATCCCAAAAAGGGGTGCAGTACCAGTACTCACCACTATCAGAAAGCCGGCGTTTTAAAACCACCAGATTTTACTTTTTTGTAGAAAACTGAATAAATGAACCCAAAACATGCCAAAGAAAGACTTACTGAGAGGTGGATCCAATGTAAAGTTATATCCTGAAGTGACTTGAAGGTTTATAACAAGACTGGCTGAGCTGTGGATTTCAGCAGTTTAAGTAAATGTGGACTGAAAGACATTAAAAATCTAAATGTTTAAATTGACTGAGTGACCTACTTCTGAGTGTCACATAGGTTGCAATTGTTTAAATGTCATAGTTTTAAACTTAGAATCAGCATTCTAGCTGCATATGTAAACATTGTCTTGACTTAAACTGGGTAACAAAAAGTGACATTTTATCTGAAACCTGGCTTAAGGAACTGGATTCTGCCCACCAGCCACCCCCATCAGGAGTGAAACTTGAGTCACAGCTGTGTTCCCAGGCCTATCTGCCTTTTGCTGGCCACACTAAGGATATGCCATCTCTCTGATAATTGAATTAAGGGGAGCCCCCACAGAATACAGGAGCTCTGAACAAAGCCCTGTCCTGACCCAGGCAGATGGTTTATTGCAGATGTCGTAAAAGTAGCTTCCTCCTGAAGCAAAGGGGAGGGGCACTGCCTGTGAGAGCAAGCTGGCTTGGCAGAACTGGAAAAACCAGAAATTCAACCTTGTGCTGGAGGAAAACCACACCCCTTTGGGGCCAGAACATAACTCTAAAAAGATGAATAACTCATAGTACGGACTTGTGAAAATTATTTAAATGACACCATAATTCTTGTGATTTTTCTGCCCACATTTTAAGAGGTTTTTAGAACCGGTGGTATGTTCAGGGGAGTTTTAGCGGAAAAGAGGATATTACTCAAAATGTGTGCATGTGAAAAATCTGACACTTCATCAATTAATGTCCATACTCCTTGCGCACATGTGTGTAAATTTGGGGTAATGTCCGGTATTGCAAACCAGTTAAAAAGTGCAAAATATTGCCATTTCTGAATGCAAGCCCCCAGGAAGAGCAAAGTTTGAACAGGGGATACCTCCTGTGATATGTGAGGGGTGCATGTAATTTTAAACAAATGTGTACCTGTGCAAATATGTCTTTTTTTATCAAATATAGATTGTGTGCAATTTGACAGGGGAGTGTCCTCTCTGCAAGCCATAAAATGACATCGCTCTGACTCACAGTTCCTTCCCCAATCAAGTGAGAAATGGAAGTTTGACCAATTAGAAGCTGAGAGAGAGGTAGGGTCAGTGATGCTAGAACACACCCACATTCTAAACAGATAAAAGCAGAGAGTGCAAGCCAAATAGAGATTGATTTTCCACTTGCAGCTGGAAGCTCTGCCAAAATTCCATACTTTACCTCCATCAACATCCAGAGATCCAGACTTCAAATCCTTCAATCTCCAGAATCCAGAAGCAGTGCTGTACCCAGAGAGAGAGAGAGCAGAGCTGACCCAGGCCAATGTTAGCAGAACCAAAGAGCTGAACCGGAGTCCAGTCCAAAACCTGACCAGATCCGTGGCGAGGTATATTTCTAAATATATTGTGAGTACATAGTAGACTGTGCAGAACCAATCTCTTAGTTAAAATAATATAATTCAAGCTATTTTAATCTAAGTAGAACTGCCTCCTAACTGTCACCTGTCATTTGTAAAGCTGTCACTTGTCATTTTCTAGTTGCAAGCTGCACTTGTCTTTTTGAACTTTAAAATTTCAAATCTGAAAAACGACCTTTATTTAATCGCTCATATCTCCGTGACCGTTTGTGCTAGAGACTTGCAGTAACTTTCCTCAGAAAGCTTAGAATCGTGTCTTTTTCTAGGACTGCATTCCTACCCCCTACAGTTTTGCCAAAGACGCACCCGCGAATTTTACCGCGATTTGCAAATTTCTCCACGTGTGAAAACAGCAGTTTGTTTTTGCTTCCGTTGCAGAAATTCGTTTAACCTGCTAATCATTCCTAGGACATTGCTAAAGTGAGCCTGGACTAATATTAACTTGATTTCACTCACCCTGAACCTCTAGAGGGAATTAAAAGCAATTTAGCATATTTTTCACTTAATTGCCAGCACATATAAAAGCATTTTGCCTGTGTTTTCAACTTCTGTAGTCTAAGTTGCTGGGTGAACGGAATTACGTTTGAATTGCATTTCTGAGAATTGTGTGCCTTCCTTCCCTTTCCTTGCATTGCATAAAAGGGGGGGTTAATTGTACAAGAAAGTGATTACATTGTTTTTGCTGAAATCCTATCAAGTTATTTTCTTTACTGCATTTCATTCCACATTGCATCCATTTGAAACCATAAAAGTATTGTTGCTATCTTATCCATTTCATGTCCACTCCTTAGTGATTATCAAGAAGTGTGCTAGTGCCAGATTCTCCGTTGTTAATCTTTATCATACCAGATTAAGTGTGATATCCAATTATTAATTTATTATAAAGCGTGATATAATATATATTGTTTAAGTTATCAAATAAACCTTTAAACTTGCAAAACAGAACTACTTCTTGGCTCAGTGGGGTCAGGGGGATTCCAAGGGAGGGGTGTTATATAGGGGTAGTCATCCAGAACGCATGAACTGGACATAAAGATATATCAATAAGGGTTTTCATTCAGTATTATAGACTAGGCGTTGACTTAGCTGTAGTGCTGAATTGAATCCTCTTACATACCGTCGATAATAATAGCTATCCTGCAGTTTTCCTACTGCAGGAAACAATGCAGGTATCCCATTTCAATGTGGAAGGGTTTGAATGCTATTCTCAACCAGCCTCCAGAGGGGAAAAAGGCAGGCCTTTGGGGGGGGGGGTTGCTATTCTCATAAATACTACTTGCAAATTAACATTGAAACTTATTTATAAAGATCCAACAGTGTTAGCTGTGGAATTAACCCCTTGGCACCCATGTGAAAATCCTTTATTAATTATGTGTATCTATTGGAATAAGATCGCCACTCCATTTACTGTGGTGGCTGATACCCTTGATTTAATCCTGGAAAGTGCACTAACATGTCATTCACAGGTGGGGGTTATGGTGGGGGGTGATTTCATTTCTACCTGTTTATTCCATGGGCCGTGTTTTGGACGGAAATTATCCACATCATCTCTTACGGTCAAGAATAGTAAGAAATGGGTGGATCTTTGACTGAATTGGGATATTCAGGTAGTTGCAACGCGTAATAAGGAGTCTCCACACACATGGTTGCGAGGAGGACTGACCTCTCATATTGATCATTTCTTTTTATCTTCTGTACTTTACAATACAACTGATCCTATTGATATCAAGGATCTGGGCTTTGGCGATCATCAGGCAATCTCCTTAAAGTTGAATTTAGATAACTGGGGTTACAAACCCAACCAGGTTTTGAAATTGGTAGAAAATGATAGGGCAGGCCTATCGGTCAGATGGTATCCATCAACCTGTCATCAGTTGATCTGTCGTATTAAAGCCGACCCACTAATGGATAAAATTATCTCATTGACATATCACGATTCGGTCCAGTTGCACACAACTATATCAAAGAGGATTAATAACCACTTATTGGAGATGGTAACGCAGGTGAAGCCTGCCTGTAATAAAAAACATGTGCTGAATTGAATCCTCTTACAAATTGGGGGCTCGTGCCGGACGTTTGGGTTAGATCTACCATTTGTGAAGATTAATACAGCGTGCCAACTGACCAGATACACATATCCGGTCGGATCACCACGCTGTGTTACGCTGTAAAGCACTCCTCATAGGAACGCTCCAAGGAAACGGTCTGTTTTGCAAGAATAAAATACTAACTCTTGTAAGTCAGGAAGGAAATAAAATTTCCAGAATGACGACACTCGTGGACATGAAAATAGCCAGAGAGCACCTCTTACATAAGCTATTTGTGAGAGGTGAATGGACCGAACAGGGCCAGGATGCGTGGTTGCAGGCAATCACACAACAGGTCACTGAAACGGGGTCAGATATATATAGAGATCAGGGTCCACTACATGTGGCCCTGAGTGAACTATACATGGCCCCGAAGGCCAAGGATGAACACGACAAGATTGTTAGGATAGCGGCATACCTGTACCTATATATGGGAGACATGCAGGATAGATGTACTGAAAGCCAAGATCTGGCGAATAAGCGACAGATGGCGTTAGAGAAGGTCCAATCTGACCTGGTCTCTTCTGAGCAGAGGCTGCAGAGGAGCCAGGAGTCAGAAGATGATAGTAGGCAGTACATCATCAAAATAAAAGAGGATATGGACATCCTGCAACAGGAAAAGACAGACCGGGATACCAGAATTCTGGCTTTGCAGCAGGAACGCCAAGACAGTTTGGACTCCCTACTGCAGAGCCAGAAAAAGCTGGAGCAACAGATCAATTTCAACAGGGCATGCACAGAGCAGGTAGCCACCCTGCAAATCCAACTAGACAGAGAGAAAGAGGAGAGCAATAAACTGATCCTGAAAGACCTGGATACCCAGGCAGAGTTTGATCAGGAGCGCCAGAAAGCCGGTGCCTTCCAAAGGCAAAGGGACGACCTGGCGGCAC
Organism: Ambystoma mexicanum; assembly: GCF_040938575.1. Classification (NCBI taxonomy): domain Eukaryota; kingdom Metazoa; phylum Chordata; class Amphibia; order Caudata; family Ambystomatidae; genus Ambystoma; species Ambystoma mexicanum. The sequence goes on from NC_090933.1 coordinate 1,211,233,073, forward strand.
AGATGCAGGCTCTTAGTCAGGAAAGAGACACTTTAGGCCAGGAAGTCTGCCACTTAAAAAAGGAAATTGAAGAAAATCACCTGGCCCTCCAGGGGCTGGGTGATCTCCAAAAAGAAAACCAGAACTTGGTAGAGCACACCAGAAGGGTGGAGGATGCTCTAGCAAGAAAGGAGCAGGCCAATAGGGACACAGCTCAGGAGGTAACCCTCCTGCAGCAAAGACTGGCCCAGTTCTCCAGGACCAACCAGGAAGCACAGAAGGAAAATGAGGCCCTCTGTCAACACAATGATAGGCTCCAACAACAGGTAGCGATGCAGGAGAGACTGATAGAGTCCAGTAAGGCCTTAACTGAGGAACTGAAGGCACAAATGCAGGCTCTTGCATTGCAACAGGGAGCAGGGGCGGATAGAGATGAGGTTTGCTGGGAAAGGGAAACTCCGGAGCATAACCTCAGGAGCCCTAGTACCAGAGGCCCTCATACCTCTCAGTCCCTAGACTCTGCCACCCCCATGTTCCCCGGCGCACATGAGCACCGGGCCACCGGGATGGCAGACTACTATCCAGACAAAAGTATGGGGCTCATAGGCCAGTACCACCCAGGTATGGAGGGGCGAGCATCCGGGTATGGGCACCCAAGCGCAGTGCAATTTAGTGGGGAACCCCAGGAGAGTAGGCCCATTAAGGGCATCCTGAAAACCTCTGCTCAGTTAGGTCAGTGGAGGGGGTACCCATCAAATCCGGGCAGCAAGGAGGAATCTGAAGACTCCTCTGAACTGCGCAGGACACAGGAGACCAGGTCCCCACATTCTGCCAGCCATTCCCAGGCTCGCAGAATCCGGGAAAACCTGGAAGAGCAGACAGGAACCTCTGGGAGCAGTGCCTCTGAGTCAGAGGATGAATGGACAAGGGTTACCCGAACCAAAAAGGCCAATAAGGCAAAAAGGGCCTTGCTTAAGGACCCCTTAAAGCAGATTAAGGCGATCAGGAGCGTCATCACGCCTTACCATAAGAACGCTAAGTATTCTGTTTGGGAGCACTTAGAGTTGTTTGAGCAAATGATGGAGACTTTCCATTTGAAGGACAGCCAAAGCTGTATTCAATATGTAAAGTGGACCTTCTCCCCGGAATACTCCAGTTTCTTTGCGGGGCTGGAGGACCAAAATCATTTAAGATGGTCCACCTATAAGGCGGCCATCTTGAAACATTTTTCCATTCATAGAAATCCTCAAGAGGCTCGCAAGGCAGCCTAAAATTTGCAATGTGGGGAGGATCAGGCCCCACAAGAATTTGTGCAAGAACTGAAACGTGCTTTTGCGCAGACCACCAGAAGGGTGCGCACAGACAGTAGAGAATTCATTAATACATTTTTTCATGCCTTGCCCAAATACATAATGACCCAGCTCGTGAGGGATTTTCACGAGAAAAGATCTTTAGACTGGGTCATTGAACAGGCTACCCGGATCTATGAGGTGCAGAAACCGGTAGATAGCAAAAGTAATGCCCAGAAAAACCCCAAAGCCAACAGCACCCCTGCTGCTGCCAAGGTGGCAGAGGTAAAGGTCACCCCCGTTTTGGATTTGGAGATGGGGGGCCTAAGAACCTACCTGCACCTAATAATGCTAGGCCCAGGAGGTCCTCGGGTCAGTCCCAGACAGGGAGCCAGGGAGGCAGCCCCACAAATGGGGTCCCTCGCTCTCCTGATTATGTAAGTCCCCGTTACAAGGGAAATCGACCCATCCTGGGTTATGTGTGGACTCCTCCAGCCCAAGGGGGGGGATCCAGCCAAGCACCTAACCCAGGGAACTTCCCTCCTAACTTCCCACCGGAGGGCAGAAATTCTCCAAATCCTGGGCAGAACTTTTTCCCCAGGTATCCACCCAATTTCCAACCCCAAAATCATCCATCCTTCTTTCCGCAATTCCCTGAGCCCAGACAACCTAATCCGGGAGAGGGGAGGCCAAGGGTGGAGGGGTACCCAAATCTTCCCAACCAGGGGTACTACCAAAGAAGGGATAGCTACCCTTCCCGGGATCAGCCCAGGGGAGAAAACAGGGCCCCGTATCAGTCTGAGCGGGTTTCCCAGTTAGAGCGCCAGGTTCAAAACATGGCGCGGGATCTGGGTCACATACTGAGGGCTCAGCAGAACCCTCAGATCGGCATGCCGGCGCAGAACGCACCCAACTCTGGACCTGGTGCTCCAGAACAATGACGGGGGCAGCACCCCGATAACTCACCGGTTCCCAGGGAGGAGGCACAAGGGGAAGGGGGGTGTAAAGCCTTGGAGGAAGCTTCCTTCCTCACTTGTAAACAGCCCCTGGAAACCCAGGAACCGGAAACAAAATCTCCTGCCCCTGAAAGTCTGCCTCCTAAGGAGCAGAGGGGTGATAGGAGAAACAAAAGACCCAAACAGACTCAGTTTGAGGAGGAGGTACAGATCTTCCAATTTGAGGGAGAGGGATCCTCAGAGGATCCTGGGAAAAGGATCTTCTCCTTCAGAGAGGCGGGAACTCCTCCCAAAGAAAAATGGGTCCCTAGGGATGCAAATCCAGACTGGGGAGATGTGGAGACTGAGCTACCGCTGCCCACCATCTCATCCCAGAACCAACAGCAAGAAAATCCCCTGGTTCAAACCCATCCTGGTGACTGCCTCCAAAAAGGGGGGGGGCGGCCCAGAACCGGAGCCAGGGGAACCCACAATGGCTCTGATCTCCAGTTGCCAATTTTTTCTGTCAGATTCCCAAGGCTCTCCACAGAATTCTGCCCAAATCTCTTCTCTTGCAATGTCCAAAACCAGAAAGTTAGCCCACCAGTTGTCCAAAAAAGTGCATTATCTGTGCCCCCTTGAGGAGAAGGAGGGAAGATATTATGCCCCGGTACAAGTACAGGGACAGGGTACAATTTCAGCGCTGGTGGACACAGGATCTCAAGCTACCCTTCTGTCCAGAAGGGCCTTTGATGAACTGAATGCAGGAAGGGGAGAGAATTACCAAATTCCTCTCACCTCTCTTCCTGGACAACTGCAGAACTTTGACGGGAAGGAAATTCCCGTCTAGGGGACGGCAGATTTGGACATTAAAATTGGGCGACACAAGTTGAAACACCCAGTCATAGTTGTGACTCCGGAGGGCACCCCTTGTTTACTGGGGAATGACCTCCTGAGAAGGTTGTCACCCCTAATAGATTGTGTAAACAAGGTCCTCTGGACCCAGACTAGCCGACCAATAAAATTAAAACAGAGTGTCAACCATGTTAGTTTAAACGGCACCTGCACCATGGTTGAACAAAAATCTGACCAAGTAGAATTTCACTTCCAGAACAACCAAATTCCAGACGTGACAGTAATAGCAGTAGGACAACAGACTGGTGATGGGGGGTCCTCTCTATTTCTGAAAATCAACCTTCCTTCCAGTTTAAGGTGGTATTCCACACTGGAAGGAAACACCCTGAAATTCTTTACTAATCCACAATCAGAAACTCCCACTCCTACAGTCCAGAAAGATGTGAAATCAGCTCAGAGCCTGGCTGATATTCAGCAAATTGGAGAGCAGTTGTTCATCCCTGTTCAGTTAAATGATGGGAAGGACTCTGTTCTCGCTCGAGCGTGTGTGAACAACGGTAAGAGCTTCATCAGCGAAGCCATGTTCCGCCAACTCCCAAAAGATCCAGCCATTCCCACATTCAAACTGATAGACAAATGGGAAATGGACCTTGAAGCGCCTAATTCCAAACATCTCCTGCCAAGCAGGTGTATGCTCAAAATCTCCATTGGCAACAAGAGCATAGTCCACAATTGTTGGGTCGTGCGAGACGTCCCTGCCGCCTTTTACTTAGGCAGTGACATTCTCAATCGCTTTGCCATTAGTTTGGACCTAATAAACTTCAAAGCTTGGTCCCGATTAGCGGATAATCCCATGGGCTTTGATGATCCAGAAAAAGCATTTAGGTCAGCTCAATTGCTACCTTATGCAGTTGAAATTCAGATCAAAGAGGAAGTCACCATCCCAGAAAGGACCCGACAATTCTCCCTGGAAGTGAAAGTTAAAAGAGGACAACATTTGAAAAACCCTGATGCTTACATACATCTAAACGCTTCTCTCCAACAGCAAGGGTTGGGGGTAAACCCAACTTCATTAGTCAACATAGAACATGACACCATTCTAATAGAGGTGGATAACAGCGACTTAAAGAGTATTACTCTAGCCGCAGGCACCATTATTGGAATGGCGGTTGATGACCGACATTTTTCCATCGACTTAGTAAATGAACTGTTAGGACCAATTCCCAAGGACTGTTTTGACAGTGACAGTGAGGACAATACAACACCAGACAGGATTTTTACCCGGCATGGGGGGAACTTCCTGGTGTACACTTCCTGCCCTTGTGGTAAGGAAGATGTGACTTGTGACTTCAGGAGGGATGAGGTGATTTTCCAGGTCCATGAGGGCTGCCTTTCCCACCTGAAGCCTCCGGTCCAAATCAGCACTCTGACCAGGGACTTCTCCACCCAGCTGGAGGAGGCCGAGGAGATAGCCAAACCAGAAGTCTTTCCAGGCTTCAGGCAGATGGTGGAAGAGAGAGTCAATCTAGCTGATGCCTGTGTGACTCTGGAACAAAAGCAAAAGTTGAAACAAGTTTTCTTGGATTTCCAAGATCTCTTTGCGGTAGACTCATATGACTGTGGTCGCACCGACATCCACACCACAACAATCCCCACGGACCCTGGCATGACTCCTGTGTTTGTGAAGCAATATCGCTTGCCTCTCGCATCAATGGAGTCCCTTACTGAAATAATTAAGAACCTTGAGTCCCGGGGAATAATCCGTCCAGTCCACAGCACCTTCAATAATCCGGTGCTGGGAATATTGAAGCCAAACGGCCAGTGGAGACTCTGCGTCGACCTTAGGGAACTCAATAAACGGGTCCATTCTTCCCGATGGCCTCTGCCCTACATTGACCAAGGGCTGGCCCAGATCCAGGGGTCACAGGTATTCACTGCAATAGACCTGACCAATGGATACTGGACCGTGCCTGTCAGCAGGGAGGACCGATACAAACTGGCTTTTACCTTTGGGGGCCAGCAGTACACATGGACCCGGACTACCTTCGGATACCTCAACTCCGGTAATGAGTTCAATATTTTCCTACATAAGGCCATGCCCGACCTGGGTGCGAGGGGTAACCTGGCTTATGTAGATGATGTCCTCATCAAAAGTTCATCTGTGGAGGAACACATAGCGGAGATCCGTTATGTTCTGACGCAGTTGAGGGCCGCCGGAGCAAAACTTTCCTTTCAGAAAGCACAGTGGTGTAGAACCCGTGTTAATTTCTTGGGGCATGAGATTACTCCTCAGGGTCTCTGTCCCCAGGAAAAGAAAGTGGAAGCACTTCAGAAACTGAAAGACCCCACAACTCTGCGGGAACTAAGGAGCCTCCTTGGACTGACTAATTACAGCAGAAAGTTCATTGAGGGCTACGCAGAGATCACCAGACCCCTGATTCATCTCCTGAAGGGGGGGGTCAAGTAGGAATGGGGTCCAGAACAAGCCGAGGCAGTAAAAACAACTCAAAAGAAGCCTCTCACAAGCGCCTTGCCTAGCTTACCCTGTCAGAAACAAGGAGTTCTTCCTGGAGACGGGGTTCTCTAATACGTGCTTGACGGCAGTATTATACCAAAAGCATGACAAGGTCAATAAAGTAATCTCCTATGCGAGCAAAACTTTATCCTCTGTGGAGGAAAAATTCAACGATTGTGAGAAGGCACTCCTGGCGACGGTGTGGGCATTGAAGAATTACCGCCCGTTTATCCAGGGGGAACACATAATAGTGGAGACTCCACACCAGCATCTGCAATATCTCCAAAGTGACAGAATCCGGGCCGGAAATGTGAGTAATTCCCGAATTACTTCCTGGATTCTGTCAATGCAAGGCTTTCCTGTGGAGGTCAGATATGGCCAAAACAAGAAGAGTCCCCTCGCGCAAGGTCTGGCTGACTTGCATGATTGTGCCAGAGAAAACTGTCTCGAGGACGAAAGTCTAAAAATCAAGGACAACACGGAGGCATACCTTAATTCCCCACACAAAGTCTTTGAAGAAGACAAGTGTGAGGGAATGCCCACTGTCTATGTGGATGGATGCTCTTACCATGTTGACAACAACGGGGAGAAAGAACTGGTGGCCGGCGTAGGGAATGTATGGGTGAATGAGTACCCAGAACCCTCCGCTGGATACAAAATTGGTCCCCGAAGTAGTCAGGTGGCAGAATTGATGGCTGTGTATCAGGCCATCCTCACTGCTGTCCAGCATCAACTCCACGAACTGGTCATAATCACAGATTCGGATTATGTACGGAACGGGTTCGTGGAGCACCTGGTTAATTGGAAAACCAGAGGCATGTTATGTGCTAACAACAAACCCTTGAAACATGGGAAGTTGATCCAAAACATTGATGATCTGGTCACCTCGAATGAGATGACCATCTATTGGAAAAAGATCAAGGGTCATTCCAAAGTAGAGGGACCAGACAAAACTGGAAATGACTTAGCTGATCAGCTGGCCAAAACTGGGGCCATCCAAGGGGATCTAATTGAGATTGAGTCCCTGTTGGGGGAAATCCAGGTCACTGCTATCACTAGGTCCCAGACAAATGCTCACAACGACCTTTCAATCGCACAATGGAGTAAGGAGACCCCTGATGCTGATTTGATTACCGCTCAGAAGGGGGATCCAATTATTGGTAAGTTTTACCAGCACCTTGAGGACCCTGAGAACTTTCCCCTGACGGATACCGATTACATTGGGAAAGAGGACCTAAGAGTGTTGATGAAATGTCCAAAAATGTTCCGAATCCAAGACGGTTTGTTGGTAAGGAAATCCAAAGCTGGCCATGACCAGTGGGTGGTTCCTACCTCATTCCGAAGCCTGATGTTAAGTCACGCCCATGATGCGGCTACTGCCGGTCATAGGGGGTTTCACACAACATTGGAAATCTTAAGAGAGGTTGCATACTGGCCACACATGGGGCAGGACCTTGACCAATACTTGAAGGGGTGTCTTGTGTGTGCACAATTTCAGCCATCATCCCTCACGCACCGTGCGCCTCTCCAAAAAAAGGGGGATGACACTGCCATGGTCAGATTTACAAATCGACTTTGTAGGCCCTGTGATTTGCTCTGCTAGGGGGAATAAGTACATGTTGACTGTGACATGCTTGTTTACCAAGTGGGTAATGTCTCCCAGCCCCAAATTGCAAGGCAGAAACCGCAGCTGCCTTGATGATTAACCACATCTTTTCCCGTTTTGGTCTACCTGAAAGGATTGAGTCAGACAGGGGTAGCCACTTCACCAGTGAAGTAATGACAAAGATGTGGGAGATACTGGGGGTCAAAAGGAAGTTGCATATTGCTTATAGACCAGCTTCTTCTGGGGCAGTAGAGAGATATAGCCGGACAATTGTGAGCATCTTAAAAAAGTTTGTGGCAGATTCTGGGCCAAGTTGGGATATCCGATTACCTCTGGTCCTAATGGCCATCAGATCTACCCCTTCATCTGCAACCAAAATGTCACCATTTGAGTTGATGACTGGGCGCAAGATGGTGCTTCCGCAGCATTTGCTCTATAGGACCCAAGAGCAGACACTGATAAATGCCTCCACTACTCATGAGTATGTGGAAAATTTAAGGAAACACCTTCAACATGCTTTTGCTTACGCTCAGCGGAATCTAGAAAGATCGGCTGATAGCATGAAGACCCACTATGACCTGAAGACTTCCAGGAAGGAATATCAGGTGGGAGACCGGGTCTATCTATACAACTTCCAAAGGAACCAGGCCAAGCAGCGCAAATTTTTGCCTACATGGAAGGGACCCTTTGAGATCATCGACAAGATCTCCCCTGTGGCCTACAAAATCCACATCCCCAAAGGTCCTTTGGCAGCGGGGGAAGACAAGTGGGTCCACATAAACCAGTTGAAATGTTGCCATCCCAGGCACACTCTGCAACAACTGGAGGAATCCTCTGGAATCCTAGCGGGTACTGTCTCAGATTAATTCAGTTCCAACCATAAAACATACCACATCTAGTCTCTAAAATATTGTGATTTGCATGAAACTGTCTCTTAGTTATACTGTTTTTTTTTCAAAATAAGAATGTAATGTTTCGTTATGATGAAATGCATATGCTGCCCCACTATCTCAACAGTGGTGAAAAAACGTCTATGAGTAGGTATTGCCGCTCTTCCTTTGTCATCCTAGGAGAAAGAAAACCTGGAGACGGGCCAAGGAGGACGATCCGGAGACCGGGAGCAGTGACGCAAGGGGGCCCAGTGTACCGCCCAATATTCCCATCAGGACCGGCGAGGAGAACCGATCGACCAGTACCGGATGGAGGAAAATATGCTGAACTGTGCCATCTATTGGAAGAAGATGAGGAAACGTCCTAGGTCTTGCGAGTCCCATCAGTGAAATCGAATGGCCATCGCAAGAGGGGGGCTTGTGGGATGTATTTACCCATGCATCCGAGCCCTACCTCAAAACTGTGCAGTACTGACATGGAAAACATCATGATGGCCAGAGCTTCCCAGAAAATGCCCAGGGAAGTGCATGAAGAATAGGCTGCCACCCATTTTTGCCGATGTTATGGGCACAGAAGGACACTGCCTAAAACCACCATTGGACTACCCACACAGTAGTCTGAAACCATTGGGAATGGCAATGCTGATTGCCAAAAGCAAAACCATAACTGTGGGGAATTCATTTTCTTAAATCCCAAAAAGGGGTGCAGTACCAGTACTCACCACTATCAGAAAGCCGGCGTTTTAAAACCACCAGATTTTACTTTTTTGTAGAAAACTGAATAAATGAACCCAAAACATGCCAAAGAAAGACTTACTGAGAGGTGGATCCAATGTAAAGTTATATCCTGAAGTGACTTGAAGGTTTATAACAAGACTGGCTGAGCTGTGGATTTCAGCAGTTTAAGTAAATGTGGACTGAAAGACATTAAAAATCTAAATGTTTAAATTGACTGAGTGACCTACGTCTGAGTGTCACATAGGTTGCAATTGTTTAAATGTCATAGTTTAAAACTTAGAATCAGCATTCTAGCTGCATATGTAAACATTGTCTTGACTTAAACTGGGTAACAAAAAGTGGCATTTTATCTGAAACCTGGCTTAAGGAACTGGATTCTGCCCACCAGCCACCCCCATCAGGAGTGAAACTTGAGTCACAGCTGTGTTCCCAGGCCTATCTGCCTTTTGCTGGCCACACTAAGGATATGCCATCTCTCTGATAATTGAATTAAGGGGAGCCCCCACAGAATACAGGAGCTCTGAACAAAGCCCTGTCCTGACCCAGGCAGATGGTTTATTGCAGATGTCGTAAAAGTAGCTTCCTCCTGAAGCAAAGGGGAGGGGCACTGCCTGTGAGAGCAAGCTGGCTTGGCAGAACTGGAAAAACCAGAAATTCAACCTTGTGCTGGAGGAAAACCACACCCCTTTGGGGCCAGAACATAACTCTAAAAAGATGAATAACTCATAGTACGGACTTGTGAAAATTATTTAAATGACACCATAATTCTTGAGATTTTTCTGCCCACATTTTAAGAGGTTTTTAGAACCGGTGGTATGTTCAGGGGAGTTTTAGCGGAAAAGAGGATATTACTCAAAATGTGTGCATGTGAAAAATCTGACACTTCATCAATTAATGTCCATACTCCTTGCGCACATGTGTGTAAATTTGGGGTAATGTCCGGTATTGCAAACCAGTTAAAAAGTGCAAAATATTGCCATTTCTGAATGCAAGCCCCCAGGAAGAGCAAAGTTTGAACAGGGGATACCTCCTGTGATATGTGAGGGGTGCATGTAATTTTAAACAAATGTGTACCTGTGCAAATATGTCTTTTTTTATCAAATATAGATTGTGTGCAATTTGACAGGGGAGTGTCCTCTCTGCAAGCCATAAAATGACATCGCTCTGACTCACAGTTCCTTCCCCAATCAAGTGAGAAATGGAAGTTTGACCAATGAGAAGCTGAGAGAGAGGTAGGGTCAGTGATGCTAGAACACACCCACATTCTAAACAGATAAAAGCAGAGAGTGCAAGCCAAATAGAGATTGATTTTCCACTTGCAGCTGGAAGCTCTGCCAAAATTCCATACTTTACCTCCATCAACATCCAGAGATCCAGACTTCAAATCCTTCAATCTCCAGAATCCAGAAGCAGTGCTGTACCCAGAGAGAGAGAGCAGAGCTGACCCAGGCCAATGTTAGCAGAACCAAAGAGCTGAACCGGAGTCCAGTCCAAAACCTGACCAGATCCGTGGCGAGGTATATTTCTAAATATATTGTGAGTACATAGTAGACTGTGCAGAACCAATCTCTTAGTTAAAATAATATAATTCAAGCTATTTTAATCTAAGTAGAACTGCCTCCTAACTGTCACCTGTCATTTGTAAAGCTGTCACTTGTCATTTTCTAGTTGCAAGCTGCACTTGTCTTTTTGAACTTTAAAATTTCAAATCTGAAAAACGACCTTTATTTAATCGCTCATATCTCCGTGACCGTTTGTGCTAGAGACTTGCAGTAACTTTCCTCAGAAAGCTTAGAATCGTGGCTTTTCTAGGAACCTAGGACCGCATTCCTACCCCCTATAGTTTTGCCGCAAATTTCTCCACGTGTGAAAACAGCAGTTTGTTTTTGCTTCCGTTGCAGAAATTCGTTTAACCTGCTTATCATTCCTAGGACATTGCTAAAGTGAGCCTGGACTAATATTAACTTGATTTCACTCACCCTGAACCTCTAGAGGGAATTAAAAGCAATTTAGCATATTTTTCACTTAATTGCCAGCACATATAAAAGCATTTTGCCTGTGTTTTCAACTTCTGTAGTCTAAGTTGCTGGGTGAACGGAATTACGTTTGAATTGCATTTCTGAGAATTGTGTGCCTTCCTTCCCTTTCCTTGCATTGCATAAAAGGGGGGGTGAATTGTACAAGAAAGTGATTACATTGTTTTTGCTGAAATCCTATCAAGTTATTTTCTTTACTGCATTTCATTCCACATTGCATCCATTTGAAACCATAAAAGTATTGTTGCTATCTTATCCATTTCATGTCAACTCCTTAGTGATTATCAAGAAGTGTGCTAGTGCCAGATTCTCCGTTGTTAATCTTTATCATACCAGATTAAGTGTGATATCCAATTATTAATGTATTATAAAGCGTGATATAATATATATTGTTTAAGTTATCAAATAAACCTTTAAACTTGCAAAACAAAACTACTTCTTGGCTCAGTGGGGTCAGGGGGATTCCAAGGGAGGGGTGTTATATAGGGGTAGTCATCCAGAACGAATGAACTGGACATAAAGATATATCAATAAGGGTTTTCATTCAGTATTATAGACTAGGCGTTGACTTAGCTGTAGTGCTGAATTGAATCCTCTTACATACCGTCGATAATAATAGCTATCCTGCAGTTTTCCTACTGCAGGAAACAATGCAGGTATCCCATTTCAATGTGGAAGGGTTTGAATGCTATTCTCAACCAGCCTCCAGAGGGGAAAAAGGCAGGCCTTCGGGGGGGGGGGGATTGCTATTCTCATAAATACTACTTGCAAATTAACATTGAAACTTATTTATAAAGATCCAACAGTGTTAGCTGTGGAATTAACCCCTTGGCACCCATGTGAAAATCCTTTATTAATTATGTGTATCTATTGGAATAAGATCGCCACTCCATTTACTGTGGTGGCTGATACCCTTGATTTAATCCTGGAAAGTGCACTAACATGTCATTCACAGGTGGGGGTTATGGTGGGGGGTGATTTCATTTCTACCTGTTTATTCCATGGGCCGTGTTTTGGACGGAAATTATCCACATCATCTCTTACGGTCAACAATAGTAAGAAATGGGTGGATCTTTGACTGAATTGGGATATTCAGGTAGTTGCAACGCGTAATAAGGAGTCTCCACACACATGGTTGCGAGGAGGACTGACCTCTCATATTGATCATTTCTTTTTATCTTCTGTACTTTACAATACAACTGATCCTATTGATATCAAGGATCTGGGCTTTGGCGATCATCAGGCAATCTCCTTAAAGTTGAATTTAGATAACTGGGGTTACAAACCCAACCAGGTTTTGAAATTGGTAGAAAATGATAGGGCAGGCCTATCGGTCAGATGGTATCCATCAACCTGTCATCAGTTGATCTGTCGTATTAAAGCCGACCCACTAATGGATAAAATTATCTCATTGACATATCACGATTCGGTCCAGTTGCACACAACTATATCAAAGAGGATTAATAACCACTTATTGGAGATGGTAACGCAGGTGAAGCCTGCCTGTAATAAAAAACATGTGCTGAATTGAATCCTCTTACAAATTGGGGGCTCGTGCCGGACGTTTGGGTTAGATCTACCATTTGTGAAGATTAATACAGCGTGCCAACTGACCAGATACACATATCCGGTCGGATCACCACGCTGTGTTACGCTGTAAAGCACTCCTCATAGGAACGCTCCAAGGAAACGGTCTGTTTTGCAAGAATAAAATACTAACTCTTGTAAGTCAGGAAGGAAATAAAATTTCCAGAATGACGACACTCGTGGACATGAAAATAGCCAGAGAGCACCTCTTACATAAGCTATTTGTGAGAGGTGAATGGACCGAACAGGGCCAGGATGCGTGGTTGCAGGCAATCACACAACAGGTCACTGAAACGGGGTCAGATAAAATTATCTCATTGACATATCACGATTCGGTCCAGTTGCACACAACTATATCAAAGAGGATTAATAACCACTTATTGGAGATGGTAACGCAGGTGAAGCCTGCCTGTAATAAAAAACATCACGTACATATTTTTAATGTAGAGATTTTTAGATTAAAAAAACGTACAAATCTGAAGGTGAGACAACTTCAAAATTTGTCGCTTGATATGCAAAAGCACTATTCGCTAAAAAAGGTTATCCTTCAAAACTACAAAAATGCTGTGAATAACTTACAAACCAATCTAATTATAGGTGACAATCAAAATATGATGTATCATCTCCTGAAAAGTGATACACATAAAATCTGATCCATTCTAAGGATGATTAATGGTCCAAATGAGGGTCAAAAGAAAATGCAATACCAGCTGTGGAGTGGGTTAAGTATATCATTAAGCTGAAATATGAATTACCAAATAAATTTGCAAAAAAAAAATAAAATTGAATTTAAAAATGCCCTGTTAGTCAAATCACCATGGCTTTTGGATGATATAACCAGGCAATTACGAAATTAAAACCCTCAAGAGTGGTAGACCGGATGGTATTCCCGCATGTTTATTTAAAGCTGACATCCGACTGTGGGCAATGATCCTGAAATATAAATTTGATGACGTATTACTCACTCAATGAATACCCATCTACAAGAAAGGACCCATTGATGATCCGACACATTTTACACCAATTGCCCTCACGGACGCATCTTCTAAGATTTTTTGGCAGCTTACCCTTGAGGAGCTTCTGGAGTTTATGAAGTGTAATGCTATGCTTTCTAAATTCCAGACGGGCTTTAGACGCCATATGGGTTGTCCTCTCAATGCAACTTTAATATCACATATTCAATGGAACACCAAGCACAACCATATGGGGTCGGTCTACATAGCAGCTCTTGATTTAAGTTCTGCATTTGATACTTTGTTAAGAGAACTCCTGTGGGAAAAGATGCTGGCAATGGGATTTCCGAAACACTTGGTGACACTTATTGCCCTTTTACATTCATCCACTAATTAAAGAGTAAGATTGAACAAGGAAGGTGTGCTCACTGATATAATCCCATCTGCTATTGGGCAAAAACAGGGCTGCACTCTTGCAGCGGTCTTATTCAATTTATATATCTGTGATATTGAGGAGTGCTGAGCTAAAGAAACTATCTTCCCAATCAAAATTGGTCAGCTCAAATTGAATTATATTGGATTTGCTGACGACCTCTTCATTTTTGACAAGACATCTTTTGGGCTTCAGAATAAGATCAACTCATTCCTGTATGATGCAGTAGCCCACAATTTAGGGGTGAATCAGTCTAAATCCAATATATTGGTCCTGACAGATGGGAAAAAAGAGGATGTCGCTACAAGTGGACTATGGATGGAGTTATAATTGAAACAGTCCAATCAATTCAATACTTGGGTTATCCTTTATCGGACTCATTCTCCAAGTCCTGGTGGAAGGAAAGAATACAAGAAAAGATTAGACCCCAAGTTTCCCAAATGAGAATAATTATGGGAAAATATTGTAGTTTCTCTCTTTCTCTCTTTTACCTGTCCTCCAGTTCTATCTTCTAAAAGTTGAACCCTGGTATCTGGAAAATAGTGCTTGGTTTGGCTTCTTCCATTCCAAATGATATCATCCGCCACAAAGTAGGTCTTCTACCACTCTCTGCTAAACGGAACTGGCGGCTACTAAATAATTATGTAAAAAATCTAGATCCACCCTGTAACTCACTCTATGAAGATTTGAATGAACAGCTGACCCTGGGATGTATGAGTTCATTATCAGCCTATGTGAAAAAAAAGAATGGTTTATTAGATCTGGTGGGGATCTCCAAGGAGGATTTAATATTGGGTTTGCCGAGTTGCAAATTGAAAATGCGCCTGTATTATTGGAGCTGTCAGTCAGATCAAATTGGTTCATATAGATCATATTATGAGTTTGGCTTGTCTAGAAGGAAATAGGGGGACAGATCCAGATATATTTTACAGTTTCCTTCTGCCTCAGGTCATAACCTGTATTTACGATATAAACTGAACCAAGTTTCAGTGATGGAGTCTCTTAAACACTTGCTCATGTATTGTGAACATTTTGAGCATGAGAGACTTAGTATGTTTGGGAACTTTATGTATTCGTGTTCCATCTTGTCTCGAGAGGCTTTATGAGAAAGATGTATGAGTGGAGACAGTATTTAGCTGGTTATTAGATTGACATTGATCTTGTCTATATTTGATACTAAACTGAAGGAACTGTATTGCAAAGATGCATAGATGTGTTAAGTTTCTTGGAATTACTATATATGTTTACCTATCACGTATTCTGAACCATCTCCAGTCTCCTGATGTCGTTGATGATTTGATGGTAAGTCACCATCTTAACCACCTCCCCATTCTCTCTAAAACCCTCCAAGGGTCTTTTAAGTCTGACAGTTTTTTATGTTTGTTTTAGGTCGACTTCACTTGTCCAACTACTCTCCTTGGTTATAATAGTGGAGAAGACAGATTTACATCTCCTTTATCTGAAATACGTCACTGATGACCCGTTTTTCATTACAAACGGGATCATAGGTAATTATCCACTTGGTGTAACCTATTTACATTCACATAGGTGTACATATCTATTTATTAGATTTTTTGGAATGTGACCCACTCTAAATGCATAAAGAAATATGTTTATGTTTAGGGAGAGAAAACAATGAATTGCACATCATTTTGCATGATTACCTTGAAAAAACATGAGTGTGGAATGTGGTATTGTTGTCCAAAATTATGTTACTTTTGAATAATACTGTGAAAAGCGTCTGCCTAAAATGTATACTAATTGGTATTATCTAAATCTTTTTTTTCTTTAGATATTATCATGAAAAAATGTTCAATTGCCCCTGAAGAAGTGATTGTTTCACGAAACACGTTGGGCTCTCAATAAATCATTTTGACATAAAAAATCAACATTGTCAGTGTATTTGATATATGTCAAGAATTGTCTATTTATCCATTTTTTCATTTATATGATGAAAAAATTGTATGTACTTACCAAACAAAACAAGCAACAAGTCAATTGAAAATAATAAATTAACAGGACTCTCCATAAAGCCACCCACAGAGTGCAGAGACGGGAGTTCCTGTAATTGGGAACTTTTTTCTTTTTTGCATACATATGTTTACCTGACACTTTTATTAATGCTTGTTGTTGCGATTTATGCCAAATAATTCTTAATTTTGTACTAGAATGATTCTATATGTTATCTATCAGAAACTGGAAATATGTATGTTGTATTAAGTTTGAAGAAGCAATTGTAAAGGTTTTTAATCAAATACAATAAAAAAAAATAGTGCACTTGTGCCCTCCTTGCCCTGACGCATCTGTAGGCTGATCCGCGACACCTGCTCTACTCATGGCACAGAGCAGTATCCAAGGTCATGAGATGCCTACTTGACAGCCACAGAGACAGCCAAGTCACTCTGGTGTAGAGGCAGCATTTAAGACATGGCCCCCTATCCGATAACAATGATGATAATAAGTGACCCATGCTGGTGGCTGGGTAAACTCTAAATAAAAGCAATGCCTATGCTTAGTCATAGTGCTTGGTGCTGCTTATGATCACGACTGCCAAAATCCAATTAATTCCCGCACATGCGTCAGCGCCTGAGAATCATCTCACGTGCTATAGGTGATGTGCATTCTGGTCAGCTAAGTGTAGCCTGCCACAATGCAGGAAGAGAAACTGGAGTGTCGGGCCTCCTCTTTAATGTCCTCGTGAGGGTGGGTAACATCCCCAGCCAAAGCCTAAAGCACAGCAGACAGATGTCCTAGGCTTAGGCATCAAGGGAGCATACCCATTCAAAAGGATTAGCCTCCCAACATGGTGCTGCATCTATAAAGGACTTTATTCTCAGTGAGAATGGAAGGGGCATGATTATGATCGGCAGGAGGCCTCTGGTCAAGGGAAGGAGGCTTCCATCATCTCAATTCTCACTGACTTTCTCTCTTTAATGCCACCCCCTCTTCCTATGGAGCAAGGCTCTTTGGGTGTGACATCAGAAGAGCAAAATCCACTACGTTTCAGAGCAGGGATTGGATCACTAAGGAAGGCTAGCTTTAGTCGACCTGAGGACTTTTGTCTTCAACCCCTTCAGCATATTCCCTCACCTGAGGACCTCAGGATACGTTAAGGCTGCAGATTAGTTTTGAAGCTCTCACTGAACTTCCTTTGGGAGAGTTGTATTCTGTAAAGTCCTCAGTCTGATGTGAAGAAGGAATCATCCCCTACCACTCACTTGGCACATTGAGAGTAACTACAGCTGTGGATCTTGAACTATCACTATACAACAGGATCTCCTGAGCTGGGAGAGCAGACCCTGAATGGAACCATCTTATCATCGAGTTCCCCTGAGTGGAACTGGAGGACCAGACCAGCCGAAGCTCACTGTTCAAAACACAGAACCAGTTGCTCCATGTTCATTGCACCTGGAACAAGAGGGAAGTCACTGGCACTGGTTGTGGTACTCCTCCACTGCATCAGACATTGCTTGCACCTTCAACCAGCACAACACTTCATTGTGTCTCAGTCACATCTCATTACCAAGTAGGCCGGAGTGACTGCTCCGTGCCGGGACCTGAACTGAATCACTGGAGAGTCACACCCCAGCTCTAATCAAGGGTTACAAACTTGGCTCAGCCCAGCTAGCCCTTGTACTGCTGCCTCATTGATCACACATTGACGTACCCAAGATCACCAGTTTGATGACTGCCACTCGATGACTCGAACCTCTGGAACATCTCCCTGCTGCTAAATCCCAACTCTGTCTGGCCAACTGCAAAGTATTGCTGGGAGCGCCTGAACTGCATCTTTCATTGACGGCCATTCGACCGCACAGAGATCGGCATTCGCCCCCACTCGATGCCCACTTGCTGCTGGGGCCTACATTATCCTACATGCCCAAACTAATGCTGATCAGGTCTCATCTAAGTTCGACCAGGGGTCTGATTGCATCAGTCCACCAAGAACTGAATACAGGAACTGTTGACTTTGAACCTCCCCTTGGTCCACTTGGGTTAGGTCACAATCGATCCTGTTTTCACCAAGGTCTCTTTTTTGAGGTTATCACTTTACCTACCATCCCTGAAACTGCATTCAGAGTGCTATTTTCTCCAGTCTGTTGCATCTTCTCTGTTCTTCCTTTGGGGGGGAAGGAGGAGTTGCACAGTCATTTCTATTAGTTCTACGTGCAGATGGTGTGCTTGATTAAAGTTTTTATATTTGTATAGAGCAAAACAAAGAGGTGATGGTTGCAAGGTGTAGAATTAATCTTATGATCCTCTTTCCTCTGCGGAGCACCATAGGATCCTTGAGGAGATGGAACTATGTTTACCATTGATTGGGGGCTCTACTCCAGTTGTACTTTGTGGTGATCTTAATGCTAGGGTCCCTAAAGTTCACTTGTTTAATGCTATTTAGCAAGGTTCTGGTACGTGCTCTATTTGGAGGATGGACCAGGGATGCAGAAGAGGAATGAGTTGGGCTGCTTGCTATAGTCTAGCAGCCTATCTACGGTGAATGGTAGTCGGCCCTCTGATTCAACCCCACAGTTTACTCAAGTTCAAGTATTATTGATTATGTGTTTGCTTCACAAGTGTCTTCCCTGATAGCAGACATGTGTGTTGTAAATAGGGAGGAGAGCGACCACTCTCCTCTTATTACTGGCCTTGACTTGGCTATTTATGCCATGAGTTCGGGTGAGCAAGGTTTGCTCACTGTTAATCAACAGAACAACTGCATTTCTTGGTTGTCTAACAATATACTATTGGCAAGGGAACTAGATAATACATTACTAAATATATTGATGAGTGCGTAGATTTGATGGAAGTGTTGAGAACTAACGATTCAGTGAATATTGGTATTACATGGTAAGAAAATGTTGTGCAGACTATTAGCTCTAGAATTGCGACAATTCAGAGAAGGTTACTCAATCTGGGACCTAAGTCTGTTGGTGCTGTGCCTCAACATATTTTTTGACATGGCACTAGGGGACAGGAAGAGGCAACATAGATTTGAACTGCGTAGGATTGCCTCACTCGCAGGTAATGCATGCACAATAAATGTGTAAGAGTCGAGCCCAGTATCAATTGTGGCTGAAAAAACATAAACTTTCACATGAATGTGGAAAATGGCGTAGTTTGGTGCACAGTGCTTTGTTAGGTGACTTCAGATTATTTTGGAGACTAACTCTACCAGAGGCTGTAGTGCAGTGGTTTGTGAAGTGTCAGAGGCAGACTGGCTTCAGCATATTGAGGCAATGCTGGGTGCTCCTGTGCTAGGTTCCGCTCCTTACACAGAATCTTTGGATGAAGGTTGGGTGCATGACTTGGAGCCGGCATATTTAGGTAAAATAATCTGGGCTTGTAAACCCTTGAGAGCTCTGGGCCCTGACAGTCTTTTTAATCAATTTATTTAAAAAAATCCACAAGTCTGGGAAGGTGCCCCACACTAAATTGATAAGCAAAACACAGCTTCTCCCGTCAACTTGGAGGGATAGCACTATAGTCCTAGTATTTAAAAAAGGCAGCAGGTGAGATCTGTGTGATTATCGTCTTTTAGCGATGCTTGATGCTCCCGCAAAAAACCTTCACAAAGGTACTAGTCTCGGAATGTAAACAGTCAGATCTTGGCTAAAAACATTATCCCCTATAATCAAACTGGGTTTAGGAGAGGATCCAATACCACCAATAAAGGTCTGTATCGTCTCTACCTGTGGTGTACCCCAGGGGTCTAACTTCTCTCCCTGGCTGTTGAACCAATACCTGGCACTTCTTGCCCACCACACAGCCACTATCTGCAAATACTTTCAGTGCTATGCGGAGGTCACTCAGCTAATTTTCAGGCTCCCCTCAGCCACCTCTTCTCCTTCTCTCATCTCTGACTGTCTGTCCGCCATCCAAGAGTGGTGTGCAGCCATGATCTCTGCCTCAACGCCAGCAAGACCAAGATTCTCCTCATTGGCACTCCTGCTCCCTCCTTCCCTGTCTCTCTCTGGCCGGCCACACTTTCCTTCTCTTCTCATATCTCTGATGTCTCTAAGAAGTCACACCACCAGGTGCACCTCCTCAGAGGTATTCTTCCTTTCCTCTCCTTCCCCCAGAAGCTCACTGTCTCCAGAGCTCTGGTACTCTCTAGGCTGGACTACTGCAACAGCCTCTTTCTAAATCTGCCTGCCTCTACACTCCGCCCTCTGCAACTCATTCAAAACAAGACTGCAAGACTTGTCCTTGGCCTCAAGCCCAGGGACCGCATCTCACCAGGGCTGAAATCTCTGCACTGGCTCCCTGTGGCGGCGAGGATTAAGTTCAAAACCCTCTGCATTGTCCACAAGGTCTTCTGGGGCCTGGACCTCAATACCTTCAACTCTCTCTTCCTAAATATCTTCCTTCTCAAGCACTTCGTTCATCCGCCTCCAACTCCCTCAGACTAAGTCGCTTCTCCCTGCAGCGAGTTGGTGGCAGATCTCTTTCCTCTGCTGGGGCCTCCCTCTGGACAGCCTAACTGCCTCTTTGAAACTTGAGGAGAACCATCTCCGGTTCTGGAAGCACATCAAGACCTTCCTCTTTGCTTCTGCAGTCACTCCCCATCTCCTTTGCTGATCTCCAGGCCGAATCTGAAACTGCACTGGTCTACCTGCCTACCCTATGATCTCTGGCCCAGGTCCCCCCTGCCAGATGCACACCTGCACTGCCCCCCTGGCAACTCTTGCACTCGGGGACTCTTTCTGTATCCATACAGCCTCTACAAGCACTTGACACGTGATGGCTGCACTTACTCTTGCACTTGCCACCAGCTGGCTGCACTTCTTATCCTATTTATTCTATTTATTATCCTCATTAATTCACTGTTCATCCCATGTTCTGCACTGCCCCCCTTGCACTTTTCCCCTTCCCCCCCTCCACCATACTTGCGTGATCTCAATGTCACCGGTCCTAGTTGGATCGCTGTCTCTGTCTTCCCTCTGTTCCCCCTCCCTTGCCTCATCGTGCCTTGAAACACATGTGTATAGGTGCGTTATAAATGCCATATCATATCATATCATTGAACAAGCCTGGTGTTTTCAGAACTTGTCTACCTTTGTGGCCTTTGTGGACTATAGTGCGGCCTTTTCTACAGTTGATGGGTGTAGACAGTGGAAAAAGCTATCGAACTGGAACATATCTTTGGGCCTGCTTAAAAATATTATTGCCATGAACATACTAGGTTAAGGGTGCATTTGAACCATCAGTCGACAATGAGAAGCTGGATAAACACTTGTATGGTCCTGAAACAAGGCTGTAATCCTTCTCCAACATTATTTAACCTTTACGTGGCAGACCTTGGTGAGGGTATCCAGAATCCTGTCTCTCTTCACCCCCAAGTTGGGTAGGGTCCGCTTTCAGTGACGTGCCTACGCTGATGGCCTGGCTTTCTTGGATTTAACAACTAGGGTTTTGCTGGCTTCTTTGGATAAACTACAAAAATATGTTATGCTCAATTCCTTAAAGATTAACACCAATAAGATTAAGATGTTGGTGTTTGATCTAAATAAATGCACAGCTGTGGTTGGGTTGGAAGGGTTTGGCATTGGATGCTGAATTGGGACCCCCTAGGGCTGGTGATCATCTACAAATATCTAGGGGTTATCCTGGATCCCAAATTGGATGGTAATTTACATCTGCAGCAGATCCACATCAAATCTGCCCAGGTAACTGGTGCTATTAAGTCCTTCTAATATTAATGCTGGGGGATATTCTGTCAGGATGATTATTAGGTTGTACCTCAATAAGATCCTGCCTATTATTTTGTATGGGGTTGAACGTTGAGGGTTAAAGCTAATACTGATGCTGGCATTATTGGAGAGGAATAATTTGCAGAGGCTTCTATGTTTGAGTAAGAATACTCCTGCTTAGTGAATTCAATTGGAGTTCTACATTACGGGCATCACTGCTAAGATGTACCTCAGTTGCATGTGCATGTACTGGAACATTATGAACACCCTACCTGATTCCTTGCAGTTTTATCAAGGGATGTTCTTACAGATAAGATAGTGTTGTTTTTAAGCTTTCCGATATTTCTAGGATGTGGCTTGAAAGTTCCTCTAAAGATGTTATGGCACTTTCCTACTGTGGGATCCGACGTAGGTCTCGGGAATTCTTACATGATCTTAGTAGAGAACAAAACTTGGTGGCGCTTGCAAGCAAAGCATCGGCAAGATTGTATGTTGAATATTTTCTTGGGCTTTTGGGTGCTCCGCAGTATGTATATTACTATCTCGGAACCTATTCTGTTTGGACATACTTAGGAGTCAAGTTTAACGGTGCTCCAACATTTGAACTATTTGGAGCTCGTATTGGAATTCCCAGGGAGCACAGATTGCGTCGGCTCTGCAGGGCAAAGGACACTGAAACAGCCAAACACTAATTGTTAGAGTGTTCTGCACTATCTATCCCAAGGAGGAGGGATCCTTTGACCTGGGGGTCATGTGGCGAACACAATATTAATTTTATTTGGGAAATGTTGATGAATGGGAATAATAAAGCTTGTATTTATTATGTATGACATTTTGGAACATAATTGACAATCTTTTAAGGATAATTATATGACATGATAGGTTATTTATAACATGCTTAATACCCAGAAGTTTCTAAGCGCGGACCCGGGGATCAAACCTGTGCCGCTCTGCGTCGTCTTGCTTCCAAGGTGAGCATATTGCTGCTGAGCTATCTTCCCGAGACAATCATCAATGTTTTACTGATGAATTCCATTATGTGAAACCAATTTTAATATTGGTGGATTTAAAATGTATTTAAAGTTGACTGATTTGTTAACTGTATAATACAAATACAATAAAAAATAAAAAAAGCAAATTCATCTTAAACCTTTGGTAATTGTTCTGTGCAACCCTCCAGACCATCGTTCTTCATCTGCCAAGCCATTACAGAAAGAGGAAGGATTATATGCAAATCAGGGTTGGTCCCAGAGATCCAAACTACTCTGCACTGATGACACCCAATGAGACCAAAACATGTCTGGGGATCCTTCTGGTCTTGTGCAAAAGGGTTGTGACCAAGCAGTTTGGGCTGGACTTCCCCTTTTGATGTCGGACCAAGCCTGATTTTCATATTGTCTTACCCCTTTCTGTAATGGCTTGAAGGTTTTTCAAGAATGGTGGTTTGGAGGGTTGCCTATAGCTTTGCTAGAGCTTTTGATGAATTAAAAACTTTCCAGACATCACCTTTTGTTTTGTCTAAGTCACCCTGACTGGGACGGGTATGTCCAGACATGGGTCCCAAGCATGCTTGGCGTAGAGACCCAAGTAAGTCCTCACTGATGACACGAAATCCTAAGATTAATTCAAAACCTTCTACCCATCACCTTTTATTTTCTCTATGTTTATAGTACCTTGATTGGACATTCCCTTTATTTTGGACTGCACTACTGTGTTGTTTGGGTCACCACTGGTTCTCTTAAATGCCCCTCTTGGGAGTGTAGCCTTCCCTCAGCCCACATTGCCACAGAAGGTGAAGGAGGAATATCACTTAACCTCTTAATTTCCGGGCCAGTATGCATTGCATACTCGTCCTTGGCACTTAAGGGGTTACACGTCCCTGTTTATCCTTTATGGTTGCAATGAGTTTTGGTTTGTGTGAGGGCTGAGTGGGACATTTTACCCCTACTCATTCTTGTACTCCTGTGCAGCAGAATCCAATTCATCACATTCACCATTTCAAGAAAGGTCTTTGAAGCCTGAGATCTCAACCGTCCCTCCAGGACCCCACTCCCAAACCTCATCTACTTGGAGCAATATTTTGAACAACTTAGGCTTTATTCATCTATTCAAAAGTCCAGTTCACAGCAGAGAACACACTGTAGAATCACAGCAGAGAACACACCGTAGAAAATACACCAATCTTGGGGTGTCCAACATGGAGGTGATTTCAACTGAACAATTTTGGTCTGACCGCCACTTCATTTTGTGTATACAGAACTCCTTCAATTGAAGGGTCTGACTGGTTTGTTTGGTGCGTGATGGGATCATAGGTTTTAAATAATTAATAGTCAGTTATATTAAAGCATGCAGTTTTGCTGTTGTGTTTCATTGTATGGTAAATTGGTTGTAAAGATCATGTTTATGTCTAAGAGTGATTCATTGCACTAGTAATGATATTATAACACACCTACAAGAGAACATACTGGGCAGACTCATGATTAGCTAGAAAACAGCTTCCTAAATTAAAGATCTGGGCTCTGAAGGAGAACAGGAAATCATTTCTTAGCAAACTGCGCGAATAAGGAAAGATCTCCTGGCCCTGTGTTTCTTATTAAGATGAATATGAAAGTGAAAAACTAGGGTCACAATGTGTATTTTTATAGAAACTTGATTGGACATTTCTTTATTTTGGACTGTTGTACCACCCCACGCAAAGGAGTTGTGTCTCTTACATGTGCCTGCTTCACCTTTATGACTGGGAGCACTGTAATTTTCTTGAAGTGAAGGGCTGAGTACGTGGTTTAATGTCTACTCATCCTTTTACTCTTTTGGGGCAGTAGTCATTTTGTCACAGAGTGACTGTGCTTATTAGAAAGAGAATTAATGACATTAGATGCCCAAACAACATTGCAAAAAGAGGGTTAAACAACAATATGCATGGCATTGAATGCCAAAGAAGATAAGATTGAGAATAAGATTGGCTGTAGTGTTTTCCAATGACTGCATATATTAGCAAAGGTGTTTTACCAAAGTGGAGTACTGCAGTAATAAACCCTAGAGATGACACAGGATAACACTGCTTTTACTTTACTTTACTTAACTTTGCGTTCCTACCGCACTCCAGGTTCCAGAGGGCTTAAGGGCGCAAACGTGCAACAAAACAATACAAAACACAAATAGATGGGGGGTTCAGATTCATGAGCCTGGCCGATCAGAGGTTCCATCAGACTAGCAGAACAACATAGTGTTCAATTTCTTCTTAAACATGTCTGTGGACTCAGTATTCCTTATGTCTGGAGGTAGGACATTTCAGGCTAGTAGAAGCTTTTTTCGTTAAGAGCTCCCTTGCAGGCTTTGTCTCTTTTACAGCGTGCTATTTTTAGAAGATTGGTGTTGTTGGATTTTAGGGATCTGGGGCTCTGCTTTTCGGCAATAGCTTCTGATAGGAAGGCTGGCATATGGCCCATGAGACATTTATGTGTGATGACTAACATCTTAAAGTGTACTCTGGCTTTGACAGGAAGCCAATGCAAACTGTGTCTTCCCTCCGACACATGACCTTTCCTTCTCAGACCCTTCACCCCCCTTAATGCGCCATTTTGAATGACCTGGAGGCGGTTGAAGTCCGTCTGTGTAATGCCGACTAGGAAGCTACAACAATAATCAATTGTTGATCCAATAATGGCTCTGGCTATGGTCTCTGTGTTTTTTTTCCGATATCAGCAGACAGTGGTGTCTAATTAACTTGATATAATATGATGAGGTGGAGACCAGGTTGCTCACCTGAGCTTTCATGTTCAGGTTCTTGTCCAAAGTGATACCTAGTGTTTTGCCTGTTACAATTGTGAATATTAAAACTATTAAACATCTGTCTAATTTCGCGAGCTTGGTGCCAGTGGCAGCAATCATGAGCTCTGTTTTCTCGCTGTTCAATGCCAAGCCATTCAGTACCATCCAAGTGTGGATAGAGTGATATACTTTGTTAACATTTTTCTCATCATAGCTGTGTGACCCCGAAATAGGGACAACACATTGTGTGTCATCTGCATAGTTGGCAAATAGGATGCCCTCTTGTTCTAGCCTATGGAAGAATGGAACCATGAAGATGTTCTAAAGACACAGTGATATGCACGCTCTCTGTGGAACCCCAAACAATAACAGGACCGGTTTCATCTCTGTTACCCCACTAGCAACTCCCCTCTGCCTTCCGCTCAGGAACAAGTTTATCCTTTGCGTGGCTTAGTCCGAGAAGTGGGCAATGCTACTTAACCTGGTGATCAAGACGGAATGATCCACCAGGTCAAAGGCGGCGGAGCGATCTAAAATCATAAGCAAAGAAGTTTGACCGTTATCCATGGATTGAAGCAGCTGAGATTTCAGTGCAAGAACAGTCTCTGTCCCATGATTCTGCCTGAAGCCGGATTGATATATATGCAGGATCTGTGAGCTATTGAGGTCACATGATATCTGATTATAAGCAACCCTATCCAGTATTTTCAGAAGAAATGGGGTATTGGTGATATGTCTGTAATCTGTCGGGGTCAGAGGACATGGGTTGTTTTATTTTAGAAGGGGAGTCATCCAAGCATTCTTGAGATCTTTTGGGATGCAATTTTGAGCAAAGGAGGCGTTGACAAATCTATGCAACATTATGCAAATATTTAGGAAGTGAAGAAGTGTGGAAATTCAATGCATAATTTGAAGATGGAAAGTAGTTATTTGTGAATCAAGGCAAAAATATATATGAAATGGAACTCCTAAACTCTTCATTTGGTCATTTGGTCATTTGGTCATTTGGTGCACAATTGTGGAAAATACCCATTGGATGAGGACATAGTTGTGAATGGCAACCATCTTAGGCCGCGGTATATTATTTTTGGTATGTTTTGTCTTCAGTGTTGCTTGTCATACAGCTGTTGATGGATCATAAACAATGAAACAGATTCTCTGGGTAAATGTCAATATCTAGTTACATCATAATCAAAAGCATGGTGAGTAGAAGATGAACATCAAAGAGCATAGGGATGACTCTGATTCCCACGTCACTCCGTAAGTACAATTTATAAAGGGCAGGGATGTCATATGAGGGTTGCCAGGGGTCCCAGCTGCGACAACTGAGGTCTCCCTTGATACCCCTGTGGTCTCCCTGGGGTTCTATGTTCTTTCATCAGCCATTTTCTTTTTTCTCTGCACTTTTTGCTAACAATTTATTACTGGAAAAAAACTTCAATGTTTAGTTTTATTGCCCCTCTGCCCACAGTTCCCCTCTCTCCCATTATTTATTCCATATACACCACCCCACCCTACCCCTTACATGCCCCCCCATATTTTTCAAAGATTTATTTCTGCAAAAATGTTTTGGCTGAAAGTGCTACAAAGAAAACGGCAGATGAATGAACGTCGTACCATCCCTTGCTCCGCCTAAAAAAAATAAAATGTAAGCTCCTGGGCTGTGGCCAGCGCCATGTAGCCTTTTGTTTCTGGAGTGGCTGGCTTTCTAGATCCGACCTCTTAAGAAAAACAGGGGGTTCCACAAGTGTAACACTTTTGGCAGTGGCCCTAAATAAGAAAGAATAGAAATAACATATAATTTCTCTTTCTGGAATTCTATAAAATAATTGCTAGACTCTGTAAAGATTTATTTCAGGCACACTTAATGGGTTGAGTCACTGATTTAGTCTGTTCTTAAACGGCTCAACTCACCCTTTCATCCTTCTGAGGTCGATAAATGAGTACCAACACAGGTAGGGTGATATTGAATGTATATTTGTTCTATATAAAACACTTAATCGTAAGGGCTATATAATAACACATCATTATCATTTGGCCCTGTATGTCTGTATGCATACACAGTAATTTGGTAATATAAGCCTATCCACACAGATATTAACGATATGGTGAACCATATGGTGATCTATTCCTGTATGAAATGCATGTCACATTATATATCAAATTATAATAACTATAAGCGCTGCGCTGGGCCCCCCCAATGTGGGAGCAGAGGGGGCAAGTATGAAATGATTGTCTATGAACGTGGCCAGAATAAGAACTAGGCTGGCCTGCTCGTAGACACAGATCACATTCAGACAAGAAGAAGATGTTGTATTGATACAAGAAACAAGGTGCCAGGAGGTGGTTAGCATTGATGTTTTTGTGTCTTACCACAGGTTGGCAAAGAGGAATTATAGACAGAGAAGATATGGTGGGCTATGCACCCTGGTTAAAAAACACCTGGAGAGTGTGCAGGTGAAATTGACAACCCCAGTGTCATATATATTGGTGGTTAAAATCCTTAGGCCAGGAGGAGGAGCTATCCGCTGGGTTCTCAATGGGTAACGTGTGTTTGTTTTTGGATTGAGACTTCAATGTGAGACTGGGAGGTTGGCCGGTAGACAATTTGTATGATAATACTCAAGATGCTGTGGCAGGGATCCCCCCTCTCCACCATGATGGATACCAAGCTCTGTGTGGAAGGGTTGCACCTGTAGACCTACCTTGCTGAGTGGGGAAGCGGCAAGTACATGGGCTATTGGGTGGAGATACTTCGGGCAGAGTCAGTTTCTCCTCCGCAATGGGTAGCTCAGCAATCGATTATTTTTCTACCAGTTGAGCACTGGAGACTCAGAAAAGAGTTTGGGATCCTAGATAATATCTGGAGCAATCATTTTCCCATTAAGCTTGAGATTGAGTCCACTCCAAGGGTTGAGTCAAGTGTATCCCCTGTAAGTATCCCTAGACACCTCCAGGCGAAGGCTCAAATTTAGGGAGAGTAAGAATGACGACTTGTTAAGAAAGGCAGTCCTACAAATGCATGTGAACTTTAAAACTTGCTCTCGGGTGAATCTGGAAAGTGAAACTGTCCTGTAGGAGTTTGAAATCTTGCTCACCCAACTCCACGAGGCAAACGAGGAGGCAAAAGAAGGGGTGTGTGGTTCAACTCCTAATGTACAAGAGCCAGTAAGAATCTTTCACTGGCCCTGAGTAGTAATGGAACTCCCAAAATTGATACCATAGGAGTTAGACCCCATTACAAGAAAACTTTGTCCTTCATAAAAAGGGAAATTGAGGAAGATACAGGGGAAGCCTGGGTGGTAGCCACAAGGAACAATGACTCTAAATTGTTCTGAGAGATCGCCCAGAGGGGTCCCTATTATAAATTTAAGATAGACAACCCAATTAACAATGTGCCAGATAAAGCTTGGGTTAACCATTTTTCAGCCCTTTATAGTATGGGGGGGAGGGCAGATGAAGATGGGCAGGTGACTGGGGACGGTCAGAGATGTAGTGAAGGAATGGGCACTGAACAAAGTATTGTGTTTTTTGTAGAGGAAATAAAAAGGCTATTGCTTGTCAGCGTTGTAATCGAGCCCTGGGTCTAGACAATGTCCCTGCTGATTTGTTTGTCATGGCTCCAGATCTTTGGGCACCAGTAGTAATGCATTGGTTCAATGCAATATGTGCGGGAGGGGCTATCCCACCTTCATGGTCCATGGCAGTCATCCAACCGATATATTAGAAGGGATCCCTGGCTTTGCCAGCCTCGTATAGACCTACATCTCCTTTGGACTCTCGGTTCAAGATGCTAGGATGTGCCATTTGGGCACGACTAGAGGACTGGGTTGTGAGTAGTGGGGTCCTCTCGCAGGTTCAGCTAGGACTCCACCCAGGGCTGGGCACCGCTGAGAAGGTACTCAACCTCTATTTAGTAATAGCACACACACTTAAATAGAAGGAGGATCCAATCTACCTGGCATTCATTGATCTGAGCACATCATTTGACAATGTCAATATTGCCAAATTATGGGACATGCACAGGTCCATGACCCTCGGTAAATATTTTGTCCAGGTTGCATGGCTCCATGCAAGCATGTGTCAGGAGTGCGTAAATGGGCACTGTACACGTTTTTTTTTCCCAGTGCAATTGCTATTTTGCCTATACATACATGGCCTATATAACCATCTCCTTAAATCCTCTCCAGACGTACCAAAATTGAATGCCCGCCCCCTACAGGTCTTAGTGTACGCAGATGATTCTGTCCTGATGGCCTGCACACCTAGAGCTTTGCAGGCCCTTATTTCGGAATATGCTGACTTTATGGAGGGATTGGACTTGGTGGTAAATACAGCAAAGTCGGCAGTGATGGCTTGTGGGAAGTGGAGGCGGAGGATCACCTTCAGGGCCATGTACTGCAGGAATAGGGTTATCTTCAGGGTCGACTCTTTTGACTACTTGGATTCTATGCTAATGTTGGTCCTATGGCCCATATAACCAAACAGGCTCTGCAATTTAAGTAGGCCCTGAGTGGGGTTTCCAGGGCCATGTCCATGTTCAGAGTTAAACCAATTGCTCCATTGATGCAATTGTGTAAGGGCAAGACGGCCTTGGTTTCCAGGTTTGGGATGGAACTGTGGGGGTACTCAAAAAAGTTAATGCGGTTCAGACCCTAGAAAAATCAATTCCTCAAGAATTTACTGGGGCTGCCAGCCTCGGCTTTTGGAGTACATATTGAACTGGGTTGTACACCAATTGGGGATGTTGTCTCCCTGCAGCCAGTACTGCACTGGCTCAGGGTATGGGGCAGTGATAAAGCGTCTCTTACGCACAAATTGATTATTTTCATGATAGGTAGAGACGAGGGAGGCAAGGTCCCATGGCTGTCCACATTAAGAAACAGCTGAGCGGGGTAAATATCTCGCATTTGTACCGTCCCAACAGTAGGCTCTCCCGGGGAGAGATAAACCAATGGATTACTTGCTTATATGAGTCTGTGAGAATGGAAAGAGAAAGCACAGATATATTGAAGCCAAAGAACCATGGGTTGATGATAATCATGTCCCTGACATCCAGCACTATCTGTTATGGGCAGAGATCCCCACAGATCGTGTTATTGTAACCAGGGCAAGGTTTAATTTCATCCGCCTAAGGGCTGTGGTGGCAGAATGGTCCAGGACGGGTGCAGATTGATCTTGCCCAATGTGTGAAGCACCTTACGAGGACCTGGCACATCTGATCGTTTTCTGCCCAGCCTATGCACAAGCTAGAGGACGGCTTATACAACCTCCATTACAGGAATTGGGTTTTGCACAGTATCGGCCTGCCCCAATTTATTTGTTATGGGCGGACTCACCATGTGTGGGCTGGTGCTACTTACATACTTGAAAACTGCACTTTCTCTTAGGAAACAACTGTGATGTATTTTACCCTAATATGAGCTTTATGCATATTTTTTATGAATTGTATCTGTGAAGTCTTTTATGAGCTAGTATTGACGAGGTTTGTAAAATCTTATGTTTTATTGTGTCATAAATGGTATGTATTTTTGTATTTGTATTGTTTTTATGGATTATTTTGTACATATCCCAAACAAACATGATGATGATATCGTAACCATATATTTTGTAGTGCACTTGGGAACAATGCTACATGATGCCACTTCCTGTTTTATCAAGTGGTGAAAGGTTGTGTTCCATCACTACCCATGATTACACTTCAGTGTGGGGTCAAATTACATCACTTCCTGTGATGTCATCAGAAGTCAAAGGCATCCACAACCCTGGTATTTTGGTGAAATGACGTCCCTGATTATGGGTGTTCGGAATGGTTGAGTGGCCACTGCGTTCGCTTAGACAAAGGAAACTGCATAGACCGAAGAAAGACAACAGGTCTAGACCCATTCTAGTGTGCTCAAAAGGAAATACATGTCAATATCATTGAATTCTGCTATCATATCCGATAATTCCAGAGCATTACCGATACCCCTAATCTGCTGCTTCTTGGGCTATCTGGGCTAGATACGACAACATATTTATCTGTCCTACCCTGATCATAATGCCTTCAACAAGCTTTTCATGATACTGCAGATTTGTGATTTTACAATACATATACAGGATCAGAGTTCTGCTAACTAGAAATTGCTTACCCAAGGGGAAGATACATATCCCAGAAAAAAAGATGAATGTGTGATTTCCTTTAACCAGTTTTCTATTAAAGGTCTTTGGCCAAGAGATTTGCACACTACAGGCCAGATTAATAGAAAGTGCACATAGATTCTGCAACGTCCTCTGTGCATAACAGCACTTTGTGCATACCTGCGCTCAAGAGCAAGTCATGCACGATCCAATTATTCATGGAATTTGGACCACAGAGTAACCCTAGGCGCAGGTAGTCGTTGGACTGCCCACAACACAACCCCACACAAAGAAAATGCAGCCACATATCACATGCTATGTGCCCTCCTCGTTCACATAGTCATGCACCCCGGCAATACTGTGTGCTGTCTCCCTGCCACCAAGGCAGCACTCCGGCGACACTGCGTAGGCTCCCCGTAACCTATAACTGCACCCAGACAATATGCATTGCATGACTTGTAACTCAAGTCGGCCCCCGGTAAAACTACGTGCAAACCCCTGTAAACTATGGCTGCATCCCACTAATCTGCATAAGCACACTCCTAACTGCAATCAGCACCCCAACTGTCTGCCCAAACCCCTTTATTCCTTTATTTCAGAGCTTATCTTTGCGCTTTGATTCCTATACAATTGGGACATTATGCATTTCTTCATGTGGCAGTGAGACCGCAAAGCTTTGCATGCTGATTTCCCCGACGTGACGTTGCATGGTCAGATCTATGAATATGCTTGGTTTTGCGCAGTGATGGCCATGAGATTCCCTTGCGCAGGCCATCCCTCAACATCCCACGTAATGCCTTGCTCTTCCCCATTCTGCGAGCGGAATGGGAAATATGTATGTTCTGGCCCCTGTTCACCTCATTGCATAGGCCCCTCCCACACTTTATGAGGGGTCTCGCGCAAGTCACTCAGCTGCAGGCAGAGACGGGATGGACCTGCATAAAGTATCGTCACGGCCCTGTAAATGCAGCAAAGTGAGTTCCATGAATCGGTGAACTGACTTTTCCGCGCGAATTAGTGCGCAACGTCACTTATCAGCGTGCAGAAAATTCCATAAATCAGGCCTAAGGGTAATATGAATTAATTGAAGAGCTAGAGCTTGCTGAAAATCTGCTGCAGTGAGAAAGCAGCAATGCATGATGGGCCATGTTATAGAGTAAGAGATGTAGCTACGTTTTCCACAGCAAACAGTGAGGCCATTTTAAAAGAAAAAGGCACACCGGTGTTGCTCCAGTAAACCACAAGACCACGCTGGCATGACATTGTGTTTTACTGGGGCAATGCTGGCATTGCTTTGTTGAGAGTGGGCTCACAGTTCAGGGGGGCAAGGTAGATGCCAGTATGACAATGTCGTTTTCTGTGAGGACACTGCCAGGCATAGCACTGTTCGAACTGGCGTACCCTGTCTCACAAAGAAATATAAAGAGAGAAATTGATGAATAGACATGTCTGACTGAATCAATCTATGCCCTGGCTTTTTATTTAATAAGAATCATTTCAGAATGGGACCGGTTTTAAGTAATACAGATGGGTCCTTTTTTGCATGTGTTCCAATGCAAATGCGACCTGATCTAACAGTGTGGATCCATGTTTTTCCATTAGTGGTATTACCAAGACTGATTTCCGTATGTATTTGTTGTACATATGTATACAAAATGACGTTATACAAGGTATGGCTGCCTAAGACAAGGCCAGTGGTATGATTAGTGCAACAACTTCCACAAATCGCTGTTTTTGGTTTTGCGTTCTTAACTAACAGAGGGTTTGCCCAGACACTGTACCTCGCTCACTGTGCCCTAGAAAAGAAAACTGCACCTTACTCATGAGGCAGAAACATGTCTGAGGTGGTTTGCTTTCATTCACAATCTTCCATAGATTGTATTGTCGTTAAAGAATGAAACATTCTATAAGCCTGGGTTTGAGTTCTTCTCTGTGGTGAGATGACTCTCCTTATATGAGCAGCACACACCTTATCATAACTTATTTGCATCCTCGCTTTGTAGTTAATTCATCTTGTTTCTATTCTAATAAAAATCTTAACACCTGGTACACAGGCAACATCTATGGGATTAGAAGTTCATTTACATATTTTATTTTTAGCATTAAATTATTCGAAGATCGGAAGCTTGTTGAACAGGGCCAACAGAGGAACTAAGAAAAAAAGGTTTTACATTCTGAAGATAGAAGGGGGTATCTCTTGGCATTTAGTGTACCAAAAACAGGAGCTGCTCCAGATGGTAGCGGTGCGCCAAGCTGCGGGAGGCCACCTGCCTGTTTTAGTTATACTTACCAATGTGTGTCTCTGAGGGCACATGAAAAGTAAAGTTTATCTGAAGAAATAAAATGAAACCATAAACACCAGGAAATGCGCAAAATGCAAGAAGTGATAAAGTTTAAAAAATATCGTTGCTTCCGAACATTCAAAGGAACATGTGAGGCAGCATTGAAGATTCAGTGCAGGTGTCACACAACATGCCCAACCCCTACAAACTCTCTTGCTCCGCAAATACCATTTCAGAATAAAACGCCCCCCGCAGAGAGCAATCTGATATCAAATATGTATCCACTCGAATACATTTTTAATTTTAAATATGCGATTGTGTAATTTACGATGTGATTGATTTTTTGATATTTATTATCGAAATAATGCTGACCTGAGCAAATATGTATGCAGCGAATGCATTTCTCTCCTCTTACTTCCCTCACTCCCTCCCCTCCTTCTCCTCTCCCCTCTCATGCTGCAGTACTCAGGAATTTCACATGGAGTACAAAGCGACAGGTCTGTGACAGAGAAGGAGGTCAATTGAGGATAAAGGGTGAATGCACTGCCTCATTTCTCATTCAGCTTTTGAAATAGCCTGCAAAAGAAGGAAAATGTTCTTCCCGCCATAAATAATTTATTTGATACTGCACACTAATAATGGCAGGGTACGTTCAGAATTCCTCACCACTTAATGGGATGGGGCGTCAACGCATCTCCCTAAACCAATGGAGGATATTTTCAAATACAAACCAAGCATTAGAGAAAACGCATCCCTGAAACAGGGCGATGACCTGGCATCAGACTGTAAACCCACATGGGATATCAAAAATAGACCCTTTTTGCTCTGTCTCAGCGTATGGCCTCACGAGTTTGGGACGGAGGGGGTATGTTTCAAGCACATCACATAGCTTACCACATGGAAACATACATCTCCACCTCTACTTCAAGTTTCCAAGAAAGCCTAACTTACTCCAGTGTCCAATTCAGGTCCTGCGCCAAATTTGATTCTGCCCTGTAGAAGTAAAAGGATGAGTAGAGGCTAAAATGTCCACTCACACTTCTACAAAAAAAGAGCCAACAAACCCATAATGAATAAACAGGCAAAGTTAACAGATTTGCGTCCCGGACCTTTTGTGGAAATGTGGGCAGAGAAAGGCTGTGCTCTTAAGAGGGGTGTGAATATGATCCAGAAAGGACCCAAACAACAAAGTAACACAGTCCAAAATAAAGGGAATGCCCAGGTCTATAAAAATATACATATATTAATTAAACATACCATCTGCAAGAAAACAAATAGAAAACACTGTACAAAACACACCCCTGCGGAAAGGACAGAGAAGATGAAACCGATAGAAGAATATAGCACTCGGAGTATGAAGAAAGGGGTAATTGGCAAATTATTAACTACAAAAAGGATATGTCTTTTGACGTAAAAAGTGCAAAATTAACCTAAATAGTGCATATGGCCAAAAATGGAAGATGGGGGCAGTAATTGGTGGTCAGTACCTTGTTTCAGGTCTTTGGCGAGTCAACAGCACTGAAAATTCGAGCAGTGCTGCGAGTGGATCAAGCTCAGTTTGTGTACATTGGATTGTGTTGGCCCAAGAGGCAAGCAGGCATCAAACAGGTTCGGATGTGGTAGCTCTGTGCTGCCTGGTTGCCTTGGGCAAAGCTGCTTGGGGGCGCTCAACAAAATCTTTTTGAGGACGGGTCGATGAGAGATGCTCAAGCGGTTCGAGTCATGGGCTACGATTGTTTAAAATATTGAACCTTTTGCTCTGGTGCACAATTTTGAGAAGTGGCAGTTCGACAGCGAGTTGGGTCGAGTTGTGGTTTAAGCCCCGATTCCAGTCAGCAAGTGACTCTCCATCAGTTTGAGGTGGGACCCAAAGTGGAGTGTTCGATTCGAGCCTAGCAGGTGACAAGCTAAGAAAGGGCATAATGCAGCGTTGAGCTAGCTAGAGATGCAGTCACTGCAGTTCAAGATTCAGAGGAGTGCCAGAAAGCAGCAACAACATGATTCCTCTGTGTCAATGGCATAGAGATCAGCTTCAATGGCAGCTGAATCAGCTTTCATGCAGCAGAATGGAGATACTTAGCTGAAACAGTTCTCCTGATTATGTGAGACCTACTTCAGGTGCTCGAGAACAGGATGAGTCCAGCCAGGCCCTGCTATTTCAAAATCACGAGATTCTGGTGCACAGTCAAAGGTCCTGGGTCCACAGCAAGAATCCCCCGCAATTCGCCCTGTGAGTCAGTAGGGGGAAAAGCTTTCATCTGCCTTGGACCACTCCTCCCTCACCTCAACCCACCAAAAGAGGTCCAGTGAAATCCTTCTCATGTGTTGTTCCAGAGTGAATCAAAGAAGCAGTGTGAGAACTCTTCTGTTAAAGGTAAAAGTTGGGAAGTTATTGAAATATAATAAGTGCACTTAACCCTTCGGATATCACACCTAAAGTGGTTTGTGCTAGAGGAAGTGGAGGTGGCAGGAATGAGAGGCAAATGCAGAGAGAAACAAGATGGTGGAAACACCCTCAGCCATACAGAGCTCTCACTGTCTACTCTAAACCTGACCTTTTCCTTCTCACAAGGATTACACATCTTTAGATATGAATTACCCTGTGTGAGGACCAGCGTTCTGTAATTATGTGTGCCTTTGGATTCCTGTTCCCAAGACAGCTTCCTGTAGAGTGGCTGTTCTGGCAAAGGATGGTGCTGCCCAGACAAAGAAACAAAAAGAGGCAATCCATCCATGATACATTTGTGCCGGTAGGGCAAGGTCCAGTCTGTCTGAGGGGAATACACATACCCCCTTCCACAGCTGAACTGGGCATGCAGGTCTGACACATGTGTGATATCAATTTGATGTGGCTGCAATGATTAAGAGCAGTGCCATGCACCATGCCCTGTCTCAACTACTGATTATATTTATAGTTCAGCCTGCCACCAGCATGGGCTACTTATGAAGCACTTCACCAAATTGTCTGAGACAAAAAATTGACTTCCTCTTGTCAACAGTTGAGAGAGTTATTAAAACAAGTACACCATTGACCTTTTCCATTTTGATACAGAGTCTTGATACAATGAAGATATTCCTGGCTGTGTACACTACTTTCAAATCATTTCAGATGAAACATGGACTTCTAAACCCAGCTCAAACGATTATTACTCATGGAAACATGCCCAAACATTTGAAGACCCAGAAGACCTCCAGCAGCTCATCAGCACCAAGATACAGGACACAATGGGCCTCATTACGAATGTGGCGGTAAGGCAACAATGGCATCAGTGGTGCTACTGGTGCCGTTGTTACCATACCGCCATATTATAAGTTCTGCTCGCGGGTGCCGCTGTGCACGCCTGGTCAGACCAGGCATGCAGAGCGGGACCCGCAAGCTGAACTCGTGATTGGTAGAGTGCGGATCGGGAGCTCGCCCACACCCTCAACCACGAATGGGCAATTACCGGCCCATTCATCTCGTGATGGGCCGGTAATGGCGCATTCGGAGGAGCCGTTGCCGGTAGCGAGATTGGCGGTAGGCGTGCACTTAATAAGGGCACGGCCTCTGCCAAACTCGTAATGAGGCCCAATGTATAGTACTCCAGCATGGAAATCCTGCCTCAATTAATGCACACCCAACTCCGAGGTTTCGGTGGGCAACAGTGGTTTTGTCCAACTTATCTAAACACCAACCTTCCAAAAATGTAAAATATGTTTCTTCTAGGAACTTGGTAGAGGCTATTGAATGTGGCTAGTGCCTTGTGATCGCCCACGTGGCTAGTTTTTCGGAATGTTTCACTTAGGCTATTAGTCCACCCACTTAATAATCTTTCCGCATTTATCCCACATTAGGGAGCATGCATTAGCAGTCAACATTCACAGTTGAAAAACATGAGATTCAGCTCTAGCACAGTGCGCAAGATTCTATTGAATTACATTCACTGCTCTGTTGACATGGCAAATGCCTGCCTATTTCTCTGTGCTCTTAATTTCATAATTCAGCAACATCTATATGGGATGTCTTGAGGCAATGTCCTGCAATGTCTAGGGTCTTTCGTACCCCATTAAATCCACTAAAGCATTATGTGCCATTACAGAGAACAAATATGACATCACAATACTTAAAAAACACACTTGCTGTCCTCTGAATCAATAGCAGTCCAGAGGGATTGCGTTTCCACAGCTATATTTGTCACGCCCATTGAAAGATGTTAAAAAATGGCTATACTTCTTCATAAGTCCCTCAACTCCAAAGTATAACACTCAGATGCAGATGTGGAGGGAATCATGGATGCATCGATAATTGTGGGCTCACACTTTTCCGCTCATCAATGTTTATTGCCAGAGCAATGAATTGGGGTGCAATTGTGTGTTCAATGTTACCGTTGTGATCTGCAATTTAATACCTTTCTTTGCTGCTCTTGCTCTGGAGGAGCCAGCACAAACCTTAAATATGCACTGCTTCTGCAGAACATGCGCCGTGTGCGGATGTGTTTTCAGTGCTACCGGTGAGATCTGCTGCTCAATTTGGAGCCTTTCTTTGCTGTCCTTGCTCTGAAGGAGGAGCGCTTACAGTGGCAGAGCCAGCAAAAGCTATAAATACACACTGCCTGCGTAAAGCGCACACAGTGTGCAGCTGTGTGTTCAGTGTTACAGGTGTGACCTGTCTCTCAATTTGGATTATTTCTTTGCTGTCCTCTCTGTGGAGGAGGAGTGCTTACAGTGGCAGAGCCAGGGACAAGCATTAACTACACATTGCATGTGCCGAGCGTGCGCAGTGTGCAGCTGTGTGTTCAGTGTTACGTGTGTGACCTGCGGCTCAATTTGGACCCTTTCTTTGCTGTCCTTGCTCTGGAGGAGCATATATATGTAGGGACAGGGGGAACAGGTGTTGCAGGGGCATCCCCTTCTCCTTTTGAACAAAAAAAAGGGTTTGGCCTTTGCAGGTTTGTCCCCCGCATGTTCCATGTAATAATGTCTGTGCAAAAAAACAGCAATTTTTTTGATTTTTTTTGCATGGCAACATTTTTAAAGGGACATTATTACATGAAACACAAGAAAACAGCAACTAAGAAGTGTGACCTTCAAGGACGGGGATAAACCTGACACTAACGCTGAGACAGGGGGCGAGGAAATGGAGACAGCCCTTTCAAATTAGGTTGTTATTTTGACTTGCTTGTAGTGGAGAAAAATGCCTCTAACAGGAAAATAACTGCTTTCTTCTCTAAGAATACTACTGTGGAACTGTGGGATGTTTTTTCCCACTAGTCCAGGCCCTGCAACATTACTGTTCATTGCTTGCATTAGGGACATCAGAATGGCCACTGGAAAGCATACTGCTTGCTAAAATCACCCAGAAATGCACAGTAAAAATCTGAAAAATAGGCTGCCATCCACTTTTGCCTATGTCAATGGTAACACAGGAGACCACTGCCAAAACCCACCATTGGCTGCCCACAGAGCAAGGCTGATTGCAAAAGAAACACAGAGCTGTGTGGAAATCCGTTTTTCTTGGTTGTCAAATTTGCAAAAATCATGGCTCACAAACCACCCAAAAGACCCAACCTCCTTTTTGGGTGTTAAACATCATTCTACTTCAAGAATCCACATAAATACAATGTCCACAGAAGTACACTTATCCGAAGAAAATCCACATTGAAGATTGCTTGCTTGGAAAATTATGTTGAAAATTGGTGCAATACCGTTACTCGCCTCTGTCAGAAGCTGGCGATTTCTAAAACTTGTCATGTTTAAAGTTGTACATTGAACTCAAAGTATGCCAAAGAAAGACTTGCTATCAGAAGCCTAAGAGGTGGATACAATTCAAAACTATATTTTAAAAAGGCTTGAATTAAGAAATTGGTTTCTAAATGCATTATTGAATCTCTTTTATCTATCCTAAATCTTTCTCTCCTCCACATAATCCTGAGATAATTGTAGTGATAAGCATCTTGGCGCTAATATATAATTTCTGGAGAAAGGCAATCGTCTCAGGCAGATAGAAACCATCCGGAGGCGCCTCTGGATCGGTGGCTGTGCTGTCCGTGTATTTTGCGGCTCCATACACTCTCTAGTGTTAAGAAATCTTTGTTCCAAATCTTCAACAGCGCATCTTTCATTTTGAAATCTTGACCCTTTTTGAGAAAAATTGACCTTCACAAAAACCTCTGTAACTTTTGAACCATGTATGCTAGGAACGAAATGTAATTCCTGATAGTTTTTCTGTAATCGCGTTTCTCGCACGCAGAAAAGTTGCAGAGAATTTGCAATTTGGCTCAATTTCACTCCATGTAAAATAGCTGTTTCTTGCTTTCAACTTCTGAATTTCGTTTTCCATCTGCTAATCATTCTGCAATCATTGCTAGTGTTTACCTGACCCAATCCAAAGCAACTCTCAGTAGTTCTGAATCTCCTTTAGCGAATTAAAGTAAATTTTAGCATTTTTCCCATTCAATTCAACCGACATTTAAAAGC
Organism: Ambystoma mexicanum; assembly: GCF_040938575.1. Taxonomy (NCBI): domain Eukaryota; kingdom Metazoa; phylum Chordata; class Amphibia; order Caudata; family Ambystomatidae; genus Ambystoma; species Ambystoma mexicanum. The sequence continues at coordinate 1,211,273,209 of NC_090933.1, forward strand.
AATTGACCTGTTTTAAAATCATACCTGTTCTCTCTAAGCTTGCTGGGGGAACTGGGATTGAACGGCATTGTTGATTGTTATTCCTGAAACCTGTGTGCCCCCATTCCATCTCTTCATATTGCATAATAGGGGGGGAGGGGAATTGAGTGATATCAGGGGGAAAGGGTGATCAAATCGTCTCTGATTGAGTTCATATCAAGTTTTATTTCTGTGTTGCATTCTTTCCTATCATTGCATTTCTTGTACCCATACAAATATATTCACTGCTACATTATTCTTCCTATTCCTACTCGTAATTCATTAAAGAGATCGTTTATTATTGTAATACTACCCATTGCTGATCATTGTTCATATTCATAAGTGTGATATTCAGATATTATTCATATTCATAAAAGTGTAATCTATATATTGTTCAATTCTTCAAATAAATCTTTTAATTTGCAAAACAAACCTACTTCTTGGCTCAGTGAGGCCAGGGGGATACAAAGAGAGGGACGTTATATAAGGGTACATCATCCAGAATTAAAAGAACTTTTGACATAAAAATATATAAATACGGGTTTCCATTGGGCATCCCATACTGGGCATTGACTTAGTTGGAGTGCTGGATTGAAATCACTTACAGAACCTAAACTATGTCCGGAAACCATTGTGACCTCCTCACCACACATTTCAAAGTGGCGAAGGATCTATGCTATTACCACCTATTGACAATAACCACTCTATTAAATGTGTGTTATTCTTTACAGAGAGCGGGACCCGCAAGCTGAACTCGTTATTGGTAGAGTGCGGATCGGGAGCTCGCCCACACCCTCAACCACGAATGGTTGATGTATTTGTTAAAAATATAAGTTATATTTTAGGACAAGACAATTTCAGACATTGTGTTTAAAAGTTAAAGTTAGCCACACTGAGTTTCAAAGACATTCCACACCCTTCTACCAAACAAAGGAATCTCCCCCTTGCTGTCTGCTAAGAAACTGGCAGGCTGGTGTGAAAGGAACTAGGAGGGGCACTCTGGCATGTTGCTCTGAGTGTAAACAAAGGACTACCTTGAGCTGAATGAAAATGCTAATTTGGGTGTGACTGACATCAACTGACCTGGCAGGAAAAAGCTCAGGTGACTCTCTAGCTCAGCCAAGTTTGGAGGCGGGCCAGACTGGAAATGTGGATTGGAAACTAAAGTAACTGTATGTTTTGGGAAAACACTAAACTAATCTGGAATCTGTGTGACATTCAGAGACTGAACCACAACATTTTTAATATTGTAGCTATTGTTGATTGTGCTAGGAACATGAAAAATTACAGGAATATGCCCTAGGGTATGTGCATGTATGTATAAAAAATTGTACAGATCCGAAAATGTGTAACCAACCAAAAGTGCAAAAAACTGTCATTTATGAACCAAAACTCGTAGGTAGTTAAGATTTTGACAGAAATGTACCTTAGTCAATCTGTCATGTAATTATGTATTATTAACAAGTTGTGCCTTTCCATAGATTGTAAATGGCAGCATCACTCTGACACATCATGACACATCATGACACACTGTTCCTTTCTCAAATTAGGAGAGGGGGAATTCTGTGCCCTATCAGATCCTTGGGCATAGACAATCAGCCTCCCCACCCAATTTGAAAAATGGATAAATAGGGACTGTTGAGGACCCAGAGACAAACACATTCACTCATCAACTGATCCACTGGCGAAGCACCCTGCAGGAAGAACCAGGATCCAGACCCAGAATCCAGACTCTAGAACTTTGAAGCAAAAAGACCCAATCCAAAAACCTGAACCCTTTTCAGCAGGCCTTTAAAATCTAGCAACCTGATTTTAACCCCTAAACTTCCAGGGGGACTAAACCGTTCAACAGCCTGGCTGAGCTGTTTTGCTGTTCTAGCTAAGAACCCTGTGCTAGATCCAAGATCCAGACCCATAGAGCAGAACTGTACCCAGAACCAACCCATCAGATTCAGTCCAAGAGGCCGTGCAGACCAGAGTGCCTTGCTGAGAGCAGAACCCAGCACCTGAGACCTCTCTGGTGGAGAGCGAATCCCAGCCAAACCCTTGACCAGATCTTGACGGGCCCATTCCATTCCAAAGCCATATTAGTGAGTATTTAGCATAGAACTGTCCATAGTCATCTCTTAGTATTAAGTAATCCCATCCAACTCGTTCCAATATATCCATAAATGCATTATTGAATCTCTTTTATCTATCCTAAATCTTTCTCTCCTCCACATAATCCTGAGATAATTGTAGTGATAAGCATCTTGGCGCTAATATATAATTTCTGGAGAAAGGCAATCGTCTCAGGCAGATAGAAACCATCCGGAGGCACCTCTGGATCGGTGGCTGTGCTGTCTGTGTAGTTTGCGGCTCCATACACTCTCTAGTGTTAAGAAATCTTTGTTCCAAATCTTCAACAGCGCATCTTTCATTTTGAAATCTTGACCCTTTTTGAGAAAAATTGACCTTCACAAAAACCTCTGTAACTTTTGAACCATGTATGCTAGGAACGAAATGTAATTCCTGATAGTTTTTCTGTAATCGCGTTTCTCGCACGCAGAAAAGTTGCAGAGAATTTGCAATTTGGCTCAATTTCACTCCATGTAAAATAGCTGTTTCTTGCTTTCAACTTCTGAATTTCGTTTTCCATCTGCTAATCATTCTGCATTCATTGCTAGTGTTTACCCGACCCAATCCAAAGCAACTCTCACTAGTTCTGAATCTCCTTTAGCGAATTAAAGTCAATTTTAGCATTTTTCCCATTCAATTCAACCGACATTTAAAAGCAATTGACCTGTTTTAAAATCATACCTGTTCTCTCTAAGCTTGCTGGGGGAATTGGGATTGAACGGCATTGTTGATTGTTATTCCTGAAACCTGTGTGCCCCCATTCCATCTCTTCATATTGCATAATAGGGGGGGAGGGGAATTGAGTAATATCAGGGGGAAAGGGTGATCACATTGTCTCTGATTGAGTTCATATCAAGTTTTATTTCTGTGTTGCATTCTTTCCTATCATTGCATTTCTTGTACCCATACAAATATATTCACTGCTACATTATTCTTCCTATTCCTACTCGTAATTCATTAAAGAGATCGTTGATTATTGTAATACTACCCATTGCTGATCATTGTTCATATTCATAAGTGTGATATTCAGATATTATTCATATTCATAAAAGTGTAATCTATATATTGTTCAATTCTTCAAATAAATCTTTTAATTTGCAAAACAAACCTACTTCTTGGCTCAGTGAGGCCAGGGGGATACAAAGTGAGGGACGTTATATAAGGGTACATCATCCAGAATTAAAAGAACTTTTGACATAAAAATATATAAATACGGGTTTCCATTGGGCATCCCATACTGGGCATTGACTTAGTTGGAGTGCTGGATTGAAATCACTTACAGAACCTAGACTATGTCCGGAAACCATTGTGACCTCCTCACCTCACATTTCAAAGTGGCGAAGGATCTATGCTATTACCACCTATTGACAATAACCACTCTATTAAATGTGTGTTATTCTTTACAGAGATAATCAATAGGTGGGTAAGGGACAATTGCTTAGTTAGATAATGTTATTCCAGACAAGCAGGATCATCCTGCCTCTATATTGGACCACAGACTTTTCAAATCTCCTGATTTAGAAAATGTTTTAAATGATGCAACGAGTGTACTGGAAATTCTGAATTATTTTAATAATATAAATCCTCTTTTGTCTCAGGTTATTGAAATAGCTGGTGTAATAAAATCATTATTGGCCTTATGTTCCAGAATTTTGCTGACCAAAAAGATTTAATGTACGCTGTCAGCCATATTGTTGACGTCATCTTAATGAACAGCGATATGACAGTTGAAAATGATTTGATTAGTATTTTTCATAATCATGTTGCTATATCATACTCAGGTAACGACCTTTGCGGGGATGACTTAATTGTACTTGAAATTTCAACTTCCGCACACCTTGAGGAACCTGTAAGGCCTAAACAGAAATCCCTCGTTAACTTTGAGTCTATAAAAAGCCTGCAAATACCTTTTACTAAAGCTAAGAGACGCAACAAAAAATGGTTGTGAGGTAGGCACCGTAAAACATCTAATGAGGCTACGGAGAGCTCTCAAGAAAAATACAAAACGATATTGTAACCGATAATCCGATCTTGAGACATACAGTTAATCAAGGCAGATCTAATGAGAGACACTAATGTTGCTAACTCAAAAAGAAAAATGACAAACAGGGGCCAATGAACCGCTGGTTTGGCTCCAAAGGCTTAAGGTCTGATCGAGCTCCAGCTCCTGATGAACTAGTGAAATATTAAATGACTCACGGGAACCCCAACCTGATTCATCTGTAAACAATGATGAGGAGGTTAGCTCAGGGGTCCCTACTGTTTCAAACACTATATCATCACACCTACTAGTGGGAGGAATTGACCATGACATTAGAGTTAAGTTGAACAAGCATAATGTCTCTAAAATAAAGATAACTGAACCACTAGCTAAAGCAGCAAGCCCTTTTATTAATAGATACTGGATGCTTCAGATCTTGCATGATATTCCACAATTAATTATGATTTTAACTAACAATATTAAATATATTGCACTCCCAAAGAATGAATGTGAAGCCAACTGGGAAATAGTTCATTTTAATTCTGCTATTTGTTGAATATACATTATTGTATGCACCTGAGATCACACCCTTTCCGACAATTGAAGCCGTTCTAGATGATTCATTGTGGAATGTCAAGGATGTGAAAAACTTGAACATTGTTATAACAGACCTGGACGACGAGATTAGACAATTAAAAGTGAAAATTTATGCTGTCAAGAAAGCACTAAATCAGGAAAAGGCTGGTCCTGTTTCTACTATATTTGCCTGTAGAAGTTGAATAAGTGATTGTAGCCTGATAGATTCTGGACCCAAGAAGTACTTTTAATCTCATGGAATTCTAGATGTGTTTGATCATTTTTGTCTGATCATGAACGGTAGAGTATCTTATATGATTTGGATATATTTTGTTTGCCATAGACCCTATTAACTTCTTCTTGCTATTTTGATGGATTTACCATAACACAGGGAATGACCACAAAAGACCCTGTTGGCAGACCCTCTGGTGGACTGATAATTGGAGTTATGGCTGATATCTTTGTGTGGGAATATGCCACTCAATGGCAGGATAAAAATGTGATGTATGTGATTATATCTGGATTTGCCAAAGATGACCAATTTAGAATGATTTTGATTAGCTTGTATGTCACCCTCAATGTCACCTTGCCTAGTAAGATCATTGTATTTGTTCTCCCTTGTTCCCCTCCCTTGCCTCGTCATGCTCTGAAACACTTGTGTACGAGCGCGATACAGATACAATATCAATATCAATAATCCAGGAGGTGATGAACAGGTTGGACAGTTACGACATTCAAGAGACAAATCAATGGCTAGAAGAAGATAATGTTAATTTCTATTTGATTACAGGTGATTTCAATACTGTTTGCAAAGAAATGGACATAAGTTGCTCTTTCCTTACCGCTGATGAATATGTGTATAATATGAGCTGGTCTATCTTTTTAGATGGTTGGAATATGCAATTCTTAAATTCAAATGAAATGCAGCCTGAAAAGCATCTTTTTACTTGAAGAAGAAATACGCACAAGTCAAGAATTGATCACATCTTTGTGTCAATGTTTGTCACAAATAAGGTCATAGATTACGATTGTGTGTTTACCAACTTAATTCACCAGGCAATATTAAACACGCTATTTAATATCAAGAGGTCTATTAGAGAAAACATGCTTTTTGGGTGAGGTTGGCTTAAATTCACAACAAAATAGACTACACGGGTCAGGTAAAAGTGTTGAGCAGTTTAATAGATCAATTCTATAATTAATTAAGAAAAGTAGTATCAGCCAGGAGGCCTTGTGAAAGGGCTAATAGGCTCAAAAACAATACATTTGGCACATCATCATATAAGAAATGTACTATATGATGTCAATATGAGAATGATCATCAAGCTACAATGAGGGAAATTAAGAGAGACATGGCATATGATAAACCTGCCATGAATAAAGCAATAACTAATCTCAGAACAAAATATAACAACTGGCTAAGAGTTCTCAAACAGTTCAAATATAAGGCCCAATGGTTTAATATGTTTGAAATCCTGACGCAACATTTTTTGGAGTCATGTCAACCAACATATGAGCAATGACCAAGTTAAAATGGTAAATCCTATTTCAGAGGAAACATGGATGTGTTATATTTAGAACCTCTATTATAGTAATGCTATAAGTGCGTGTGAGGATCACAAAACAGAACCATTGTGGGGCACTAAGGATCATTATGATACTAAGTGGTTTAAGCATGAGGTGGGTGATATCTATAGAATCATAATGAAAGCCAAAGCCTCTAGTACTCCCGGGCCTGATTATATTTCTAATGTGGTTACATTAAAGCCTAACCTGAATTTTGGACCCAACTATTGTATGATATTTTTCTTGTTCAAAATTGTGTTGGTTTTCCAGTCTTGTAAAAAGGCTATTCTTGTTCCATAGGGCAGTCACATATATCCGGCAACTATTGTTTATGGTCTCTCTCTGACAGTACGTAAAAATGAATATCACCATGTCTATTGGAGTGTCTTATGTCTTGGTTGGATTGTAATGCAATAGTGCTCTGCCAACAGATTAGATACTGTAAAGGTAATATATTTACACTAATACACCTGATAAGAACCACTTTTTAAGGTAAGGACACTAAGCTGTCTATTTGTTATATTGATTATAGAAAGACATTTGATTAAGTCGTTCGAGATGTATTATGGGACCAATTATTGAAAAGGGGGTTGTGATCCCTATCTTCTTGAGATGATCAGACAATTATACAGTGATACCTTAGTGAGAATTAAGCTGTATGCGAAAGGGTCCTTCTCCAACAATATGAAAACCAATTGTGGGGTCAAACAGGCGTGCGTCTTAGCCCCGCTTTTTTATAATATTTTTGTTTTCTATATGCAGACATGCTGGAATGGCTGGAATATTTTTCCCCCAACATTGACAGTATAGCGATTGGGCTACAGCACCGTTTAAACACTCTGGCTTGCCATTCCATACAAAATGGTATTATTATTAATCGCCACAAAACCAAAGTTATGATCATAGGTGGCAAAAAGAAAGATCAGAATTTGTATGGAGAATTGATGACCTTCTCATTGAAGAAGTGAAAGAATACATGTATCTAGGAGTACCCATATACTCATGCTTCAATTTAGATGTGCTAAAGAATTATACGCTGACTAAAAATGTACATGAAATGTGTGTGATCAAATCGTTTATTGCACATTAAGGTAAATATTTGGTAGCAGGCCTTATAAAATGATATAACTGTAGTATTATTTCAAAGATTGTATATGGGCTGGAACCATTTTTAGAAAAATAAGTACTTTGGTTTCATGTATTGGAGGGCAACATTTAGAAGTATTCCAAGATCTGTACCGATTGAGGCCAATAATTGTGAACTTGGTTTAACCTCCCTCATAACAATGTGGAAATTACAGCGAGGAGTGATTTATCTTAAAGTACTGTAACTGGATACTAGTAAAGAGAACTTATTGCAGTACTTTTCTTCAATGGCAAGAGGTTTGTCATCTAAACCAGAAATCTTTTTAAAAATTTTAATTGAGGTTCTTACATTTTATAATGAAATTGGGTTTTCAGTAGAGTACCCTTCTGTTATCATATTCTATAAGGGAGTTAAAAGAAAAAGCAAGCTATTGGGACAGGAGTTTTTTAATGCAATGTGTGTCTACTGTCTGGCAGACCTCCAATGCACACACTTAGAAAAAATACAACCCGCTAGGCAAACACACCAAGGATACCTGTTGCAAGGAGTACAAGATTTACGGGGTAATTCATAGAATTCAGCGCAGAGGCAGCGCACGTGAGCAGCGCAGAGAGGGATCGTGCGCCAGTGTGCGCCAGCCGTGTGTGCTAAACAGCATTCTGGCGCACCGCATATTCATGGAATTCCCAAGGCAAAAAGAGCCCTGGCACACAGAACATCCCGCAGCGGCAGTTACGCCCCCACGAACGCCCCTCGCGCAAAAAAAAGCCATCAAAATCCCCAATCCAACGCAAAGGGCTGTGCTAACCCTGGACCAGTTTACAGGGCTGCTACACAGCAAACGCCGAGCGGGAAAGGTGTATCCCTGGGGTGGGCTGGAATTATCAGGTAGGGCCTGTGCGAGAGGGGTACATGTATTACTGGGGTTCGCGGGGAGTTTCACACGTGGTAGGGCCTGTGCGAGCAGGGTGCGTGTATTACTGGTGTTCGCGGGGAGTTTCACACGCGATTGGCCCTGTGCAAGCAGGGTACGTGTATTTGGGTGGTACACGGGTAGTTTCACATGCAGTAGGTCCTGTGCGAGTGCGGTACGTGGATTTTGGGGGTGCGTGGGAAGTTTCACACGCAATTGGCCCTGTGCGAGCGGGGTACGTGTATTACTGGGGTTCGCGGGGAGTTTCAGACGTGATTGGGCCTGTGCGAGCAGGGTACGTGTATTTGGGTGGTACGCGGGGAGTTTCACATGCGGTAGGCCCTGTGCGAGCGGGGTACGTGTATTTTGGGGGTGCGCGGGAAGTTTCACTCACGATTGGCTCTGTGCGAGTGGGGTACGTGTATTTCGGGTGTGCGCAGGAAGTTTCACACGCGGTAGGCCCTGTGTGAGCGGGGTACGTGTATTTCGGGGGTGATCGGGTAGTTTCACACGCGGTAGGCCCTGTGCGAGCGCGGTACATGGATTTCGGGGGTGCGCGGGAAGTTTCACATGTGATTGGCCCTGTGCGAGCGGGGTACGTACATAAGTGGGGTTTGCGGGGAGTTTCACACGCGGTAGGCCCTGTGCGAGCGGGGTAAGTTTATTTCGGGGGTGTGCTGGAAGTTTCACACGCAATTTCGCAGTCAGAGCGGGGTACGTGTAGCCAGTGGGGTACGAGGGAATCTCACACGTGAATTGGTAGTGTGGGTCCTCCCAGGTGTGCCCTCAACCCCTTCCATGGGCCCTACAGGCAGCCCATACCACAGGGGACTACCCTGCACCCCTGGACATGTCCCGCAGGCAGCCCATCCACAATGGGCATGCCCCCAGGCCCGGCCACATGTCACCTTGCACTAGTGATCACCAACTCATGTCCCCCGGTACCCCCACCCACCCAGCATTGAGGGGCACCTGCCAGCAGGCCCCCACTCATGTCCCCCTGCACCCCCACCCACCCAGCATTGAGGGGCACCTGCCAGCAGGCCCCCACTCATGTCCCCATGTACCCACATCCCCCAGCATTGAGGGGCACCTGCCAGCAGGCCCCCACTCATGTCCCCCTGCACCCCTACCCCCAGCATTGAGGGGCACTTGCCAGCACGCCCCCACTCATGTCCCTCTGCACCCCCACCCACCAACATTGAGGGGCACCTGCCAGCAGGCCCCCACTCATGTCCCCCTGCACCCCCACCCCCCAGCATTGAGGGGCACCTGCCAGCAGGCCCCCACTCATGGCCCACTCATGTCACCCTGCACCCCCACCCCCAGCAATGAGGGGCACCTGCCAGCAGGCCCCCACTCATGTCCCACTCATGTCCCCCTGCACCCTCACCGCCCAGGAGTGAGGGACACCTACCTGCAGGCCCCCACTCATGTCCCCCTGCACCCACCCTCACTCCCCAGCAGTGAGGGGCACCTGCAGCAGGCCCCCACTCATGTCCCACTCATGTCCCCCTGCACCCCCACCCCCCAGCATTGAGGGGCACCTGCCAGCAGGCCCCCACTCATGTCCCCCCCTACATGACATAAAGATGCACAATCATGGCCCACTTCTACACTAATATACCACAGCACGCCACCCCAGTCTTGAGACGCAATGATTTCCCAATCCACCCCACATTGGCATGCCTATCTCAAGACACAAACCAAAAGTCAACTATGTACATCAACACATGTCCGTCACACACACACACACACTGGTTGGCATTGATTGCGTAAACCCACATTTTCACATGCATGAACCCAATGAGCCAATCACACACATGGAAGTAAAATATCAAAATGTATTATGGACAAAAATAAAGCAATGAAATGAAAGCATAAAAAAATAGCAAACATGAAATGAAAAGCATGTCCAAAAGATGAGTCAATGAAAAATATAACCAATCCAAAGAAATCCAAAAGAAAAATAGTCCAAACTCTCCCTCCACCAAAGCAAATCCAAAGGAAACGTAAAAAGAAAAATCCATTAATCCTGGTTAAATCCCAAGAAAAAGTACAAATGAATCCATTGTCCAACTATGTACAATCCATTGTCATGGGTCCATGAGCCCAACAAAAGAAATAAAACCTACCTAACAAACTACCTAAGAAAAAAACTATATACAAATGTGTGGGGTATAGTCCAATCACCCCAAATCAAAGGAAAACGAAAATAAAAACTAACACTAAAAACTATTTACAATAGCAGCGGGCTAGTCCGAAGGCTCACTTTTCGATGTCCCGGGCCAGGGCATCATCGAACTCCTGCTCAATGTCCTGGAGGAGGTCCTCTTCCATGGCCAGAGGGTTCGCCGGGACAATGACATCTTGACCACCATCTACCTGCGAATTGCCTCGAGGCAATTGGCCCGCCTTAGTGCCCTCTGCATGGAGTTCTCCGCCCTGATCATTGTGAGCCGTGCCTCTTCCGCCCGCTGCCGCTCCGCATCTATGGCGTGGCCCAACCGCTGCCACGCGGAAGACACTTGTAATCCTGGGTCCTCATGCCCTCTGGTCAATGCCTGCCCCTCCGATGTCGATGGCCCGAGCCATCATGGCTCCCACCTTGTAGCTGCTGCTGCTGCGCCTGTGCCCCTGCTCTTGCTACCTGCACATCCTCCTCTGGCTGGGGTGCAGTTGTCGTTGTGGCCACCCCTGCTGGACGTCCGACTCCCGACTGTGGCAGGGATGTGTCCCTCACCAGCATGGCCGCTGCATCAGAGGCAGCTCCACAGGGTACCCAGGTGATACATGGATGGGAAGATGGCATGAAGGACGACTGGCGCGTAGGGTGTTCAGGTGAGGAGGTGGTCAGAACAAGGTCCAGCAAATGGAGGAATCCAGCCCTGGTGACCAGTCCCAGTAGGTCAGAGTGGTCAACGAGACATTTGAGATGAAGTGCCGTGCCTTCATGAAAACACTGCAGGTCACCTCGCATGTCCCGTTGACGCAACACCATCCCACTCAGGACAGGCTCAACCCGCTCCCTGATAGCCACGTCCGCAGGGAGAGGAAGGCCAGTTGTTGAAAGCGGATCCCCTCCCTGAAAACGGGTCTGGACGTAGGCATCCCTGCTGGTGAGGGATGATGCAGTCAAAGGATTGGGGACAGGATTACACACAGGCACCTCCGCGGTGGCTTAAGCTGCCTCCTGTCCCTGCCCCTGCACTGCACCACTAGCTCCAGTGGATCCCCACCTCCAGACCCCATGTGTGTCCCTTCCACAGCCTCCTCCTCCACCAAACCCCTCACCAACCTGGATGACTCCGTGCCATCTTCATCCGTCAGACCCTGTGGGCTTTCAGCTGCCCCTTCTGCTGCCGAGGAGTCCACCTCCAACCTCCGACTCTTGGACATACCCTCGGCAGCTGTGGCCTGGGACGCGGCCTCAGACTCCTCACTCCCTGACAAGATAGCAACCTGGGAGGGGAGCCGGGCCTTGCGTCTCCGGCTGGTGGTGCGATACCTGCCGCTCTGCTCCACAGCACCCTCTCCGCCCTCTTCATCAGTTGACGCTGCAGACAGGGAGAGATAGAACACAGGCATCAGGGCACTGGAAAATGGACTGATACACACATGACAGTTGTACATGAGTGTCAGTGTCAAACTTCAGACATGGCATCACACTCCCCAACAAACATGTCATTTCAACTCACACAAATGAGCAATTCAACAGCATAATTCCACCAGGCAGCACCATCCATACACAAACAACAGCACAAGCAGCCGAAGGTGAGCCTGATGTCACATGAAACACGGGGAGTGCACAACACATGCACACAGGCCACCACACTTACATGCATGTGTACATCTCCACCAACTGTCGTAGTGATGAGATCGCCATCCATGTCACATCTGCCAATCAGCCTTCTACATGTCAGTGTTGCATGCATCCATGTTGCATCACAGTTGCACCCTTGTCAAATACAGACACATGCACATGTACACAGTGCAGATACATGCAGCTGGAACCAACATCCATGTGTGACAACAAAACCATGCCAACTTACATACACAGTAATTAAAAAATGTGTGCTCCCACGCCTGCATTTGGCCTGCATGCTTACCAACACATACACCATCCATGTGTCTCACACATGAGAGGACTCACATGTGTCAGCCTCAAGCCCCTGTACATACACATCCATACATGGCCCTACAAATACACATGTGCAACCTGCACACTACTGGCACACCACAACACGCACAGCGTCCAATCAGTATGCATGTACACTTACCGCTCAACTCCAGACGGGTCTGCCTCTCAAGGACCTGGACGTGGAGCGCTGGGCGTGTGCGTTCCAGGACCCTCATTTGGTGGTCTGACAGATGGCCCGGCACCCCTTGGCATCCACTGCCTTCAAGAGGCACTGGGCCTTGTCGAGGGTCCCGGACCTGAAGTCCTCCCAGCGCTTCCGGACATGTTTGATGTCGTGTACTGCCACCCCCTCCTCGTTGATGGCAGTCACGATTTCCATTCAGATCCTGGTCCGTCCTTCATTGTCGGTGCACAAACTTCCAAAGAGGGCATCATACTGCCCCAGGACTTGCTCCACCAGGACACCAACTTCCCTGGCACTGAAGCTGGTGGCCCTCTGCCTCTCTGGCTGGGGGTTGCCAGTGGTGTCAGATGGTGTTGTGCCCGACATGGCAACCCCAACGGCAGGTGTGGGTGGGCAACTGGGTCATGGGGCTGGGCTGTTGAGCGATGGTATCCCAGTCGGGGGTCTTCAGTTCCAGCAGGGGTGGTCACAGCAACTGCACCCCTGGCTGATGTGCAGGCAGCAAATAGCAGGTCACGTGGGCAGCAGGCAGTCAGGCAGCAGCAGATGGCAGGTGTGAGTGTGCTCTGGGCTCTGGGGCAGGAAAATGGCCTTTTGGGCAGGAGTGTGGTCTTCCGTGTGTATTCGGGTGGTCAGCTTGATACGGAGTGACATGAAAAAATTGCACGTCAGCGTGTAATTCGAGGAAAGGCCCTTAGCCCGTAAGCGCGTCAGTGATGTTAGGCACGCAGGCGTTGCCCACAACACGGGTGCATAGTGAATCAGCATGTGAGAAAACTGCATGTCACCGTGCTATTGAAGGAAAGGGCCTTAGTGCATAAACACGTAAGTGACGTTTCATGTGTGGGCTGGCTTAAAAGGTACGAGTATCACGCTATTTCCTTGTACGTGCTTATTGTGGAGAGCGAGCGGGTGTATCTTGTACTTCTTGTCGGATCACACGCAATTACTACCTGTTTCCTCAGACTGCGTTCTTTTCTTCTTTTGGTGGTGGTGTTGCCTAAGTGCACATGCACATCTTTTTCACGTTCTTTTACAAGACAGACGGTGAGTCGCGCATGTATTTTCCAACTGTGGTTGCCCCCGTGTGTCGCGTACCCCTTCAGAGGTCATTGTAGGCTGTCTGTAACATGCGTACGCTTATTTTTGTGTTTCTGGGTGCCACAGCGTAGTGCGGGTTTATTTTTTCACACACGTGGTCTACCAGGGGTTGCGTGCACGTGTGCTTTTGTTTTTGGGGTGCCTGTGTGTTGCGTGACCCATCATCTTCCCCCAGGGGTCACATTCATCCTTGCTAGAGCACTAGGGTACGAATTCCATCTAGTACCCTACCCCTTTCACCCCAATTGCCCAGGACAATTGTTTACTGCAAATCCCATACGCACAACAACATCAGTGCCATGGTTGGGAGGCGACCAAGCAGTAAGGGAGGCAAAGGTGGCTGACCTCCAAAAGGTGGGCGTGGTGGGCACAGTAGGGGACGTGGCCAGGATTTGCAGGGTGCCCCTAGACCCACGTGTGTGGAGGACCAATCAGGGACACCCATGCCGCCCCATGGCTGTGGGAAACATAGCTGACACCATCCCAGATCAGCCCTTGTTGGACCGGCCCATGTTGGCACCTGAACCGGCACAGGATGACTCTCAGGCTGATTTCCAGGACAGCAAGTCTAAGCCACGTGTAGCGGTGCAAGTTGCTGTCACCAGGCCACGTGGATCTGGGGCAGCAATGTCATCTGCTGCCCCAAATAGGCAGGGTGGGGAGGCTGCAGGGGCAGCTGCAGCTCTATCCACCCCATCTTTGAGTCTCCCAGCTGGGACAGTGTCGGTCCAGGTCCATCAAGCCGACATTGGCCCTGCCAACGTCACCCTGCAGCCAATGGCTGCACCAAGACATATGGTCATTGTGCATTCGCACACTTCTAGTACCCAGTCCACCTGCGCTTCTGCCCCTACTGACCAGAGCGGCATAAGCCACTCAGGATCCGCACCACCTTTGAAAAAGAAGAAGAAGGGTGATCTGGCAGTACAGGCTGAGACCCCAGACACGGCTACACACTCCTGCACGTCAAGGAAGACTAGCTTTAATGACGCCGAACTTGATGCACTTGTGGCCTATGTGTCGGCACATAGCTGTGAAATGGTGGTGACTGCAGGATGCAAGACCACACCTGGTCAACGTAGGGCACACTGGCAGACCATCGCAGATCAGATTAGTGCCCTTGGATTTGTAAGGCGCACAGCTGATGATTGCTGCAAGCGGTGGAATGACCTGAAACGCAGAGCAAAGAACAAGCTGGCCTCAAATCATACCTCTACTCTGGTGACTGGCGGTGGGTCTCCACCAGAGGACAACCAACTCACTGAACATGAGTCTGTTGCTGGAACCTTCGTCAGAGGAACATATCCAAGGTGTGGGAGACCTACCAGATTATGACGCATTGTCCTGTGAGTGCCCATGCATGTGTGTGTAATCCATGTGTATGTTGTTTGGGTGACGGGTTCTGATTGAGTGCCAGGTGAGGGTGTGGGTCACCCATGTGCTTCCTCCAAAACATTCACCGGCCTTGGATTTGGGTATGACAGTATCCCTTCTGCCCAAAATAGCCAATTAGCGCCACATTACTTCAGTTGCCCTTGAACTGTCATCTTGCTACAACATTGTACTGAATTTTTCAGTGTTCATTCAGGCTGATTGTTTAAATTCTCCCATTTTTGCAATGCATTTTACTGCCCTAATGCCACATATGTGACATGCTTCTGTCATTGATTACACTCCACATTGGCCCACATTTGTTGCCTTGTTATGTGAATGATTAGACCATTCAGGCTGATTGAGTATTGGCCTGCTCACATCAATTTGTGGGGCTTGTTTGAATGTGGAACATGATAGTTGTTTCCTGTCATGTTGAAGGGACCAACCATTGATGTGTACATCTGCCTGCGATCACTGTATTATTGTACACTGGATGTGTTGCAGTGTGTGGCACATGCGTATTTTGTCACACTATTTAGCATTTTTCATCTCATCATGTCCATCTCACATGGATGGGTGACAGTACTCATTCACTGACTTATGGCTGTACTTGTCAAATGTACCATAGCTAGGCTACATGCCATCTGTATGCTGGCATGTGTCATGTATGTATATTGGACATGCCACTCACAGGCTAATGTGTGATGCCAGTGCTACCCATCATGCAGCAAATGTATTGCTTTTCCATCTTGGTGTCTTCAGTGCCTACTTTTTGCCTCCCCTTCCAACTCATTAACAGTGCATGCATGCCAGGGTTATTGTCATGTGGGACATGTGTAAATCATGTACTGGATCTCTGGCGTGTAAGGCCTATGTGTGTGCTATGGTGCTCATGCCTGTTTCCATTTGTTGTCTTTCATGTTTTTGCAGGTGATGACGCACTCGATGCTGTAGAGGTGGAGGAGATGGTGCAGACCCAGGAGGAATCTCAGGCACGACCGGCACCAGTGGAGGACGTGGTGTGGTGGTGGGTGAAAACCCAATCTTAGTGCAGACCATACTGTCCAGGGGTGTCTCTGGTTGCACCTCCCTAGACCTCTATGATTCAGGTGCTGAATTGGATGAAGAGACTAATGTGCTGTCGCAGGTGAGTGTTTCTGGCATGGATTCTGTTCTGTCCAACCCACCTGCACCAGGGGTAGAACCCTCTATGAGGATGTCAGTGTTGGTAACTCCGCACTCCATAAGTGAACTTGAGGCTTCCCGAAATTTAAGGTCAGAACAGCAGCTGGAGCAGCTCACACCTTCGCTCTCAGATGAGCTGCAGGCTACTCGGGAGGAGATCCGAGCATCACGCGAGGCCATGCATGCAGAAATGCAGGCAACCTGTGAGGTGCTGCATGGGGATCTCCGCACTATCATCCTCCAGAATCAGACCTTCAACACTCTCATGCTTGTTGCCATGGAGGACCATGCCAGGGCTTTGCGTGGGCTGCCTCCCATAGCACCACCACCTCCTGATGCAGAAGCAGAGGGTGAAGAGAGCGACAGCAGCACTACTCCCACACTAGCGTAGCCGTGGAGGCCATGAGCCCATGGGGGCATTTTTTTTCCGCAACATCCACGCAGGTGGGTGTTGGTGGGCACCCTGTCCTCAAACCTCCAGGGTGGCCTCCCCCCTCCTGGCCCCCACATGGGCATTTTTGATTTTTATGTTTTTTTTTTTTTTTACAGTGTGTTGCCTTGTGTGGCTCCCGTGGGCATCCACTGTGTATTCCAGCTGGGCACATGCAGGCTTGCCCTGTGTTTGGGTTAGATGCTTGGGTTCCTGACACACACACCCCTCCTGATTCCCTTTCCATGGGCTTGCAAAGGGTGTGACCAAGTGACAGTGACTTACACAGTGACATAATGATATCATATCAAGCCTCGAGATCGTATTGTGCATCTCCAGGCTTCAATAACTGAGTGGTCACTGAGAAGATTCGTCAATGCCTGGAAGTTCTGCCTCTCCTGATGTGTGGGTGGAAATGGCTTATCATAGTGGGATCTACCACACAATTAAAGTCCCAACCTTTTATTCCTTCCCCAACTGCAAACTCTGCGAGCACCCTTGAAAAAGATTCAAAGAAGGCATCATGTCCCTCGTTTGGAGCATAGATCGAGGCCAAAGTAAATTTACGACTTCTCAGTATTGCTGTGATCAATAAAGATCTCCTTTCTCCATCCCTCTTTGTATCCATTACACTTACAGGGATATACACGCATTTCGCCGACCTATTTTTGGTCGTGGTACTTTTCATAGCCGGAATTTTACATTGCCTAAATCCCGTTTTTCTATTTTTTTATTTTGGGGGGTGTTTTGTTGGGGTTAGGGTATTATTATAATAGTAAGGGGGAGGGTCGGTGGGGGGGAACCCCCCCAGAACCCCCCCCAAAAAAACAGGGTTTCTGGCGATGTAAAATCCGGCGATGAAAAGTACCACGACCAAAAATAGGTCGGCGAAATCATGTAGAACCCTTACAGGCATGCTTTTGTGGATTAGAATGGTGACGCCACGTTTTTTGGAGCCACTGCTTGCAAAATGTGCAGTGGTATTTTCTCTATTGCATAGTTGTGCTTCATCTTTTGGGAGTAAATAGGTTTCCTGAAGAAATATTATTGCAGAGTCCTGGGATGCTAATATATGGAGGACTGACTTTCGATTGATCAGTGAATTAAGCCACAGAACATTCAGGGAAACGATTGGTAGGCCAGGAATCATCATTTATAACCTTTTTGGAAATGCATAATTCCTAATTCAGTCATAAGAAATCTCTTCCTTGTATGGTGCGTACACAGGGCCTCTCATCACATTAGTAGGACCCAATTGTAAAAACAAAAATAGCAATACCAATAAAATAAGTAAAATAATACCATTCAAAGAAATAAAATCATACGATCAATGCCATATTTCCCCACCAAGGTCGAGGACCCTCCCCCTTCCGGCAGTGATTCTAACATGTTTCGGATTTCAATCACCAGAGACTGCCCCAACTGACCCGCCCACCTTCAGATTGCTATAGTACACAATCTCCCCCAGAACATGTCTCAACTTACATATGCAACTGGGCATATTGCCCCCGCACCAGTACTAGATGAAGTCTCCTTAAAAGCCGGTGAACCAACTCTAGTAATGAACAGTAAGGCAACAGAAAAGAGATATTTAAACACATCTAGGAGCAGCAGGGCCCCTTTTGTATTTATCTGTGGGATTAGTCGTAGATTTCTTTTTTTGACAAAAACCTTGTTTCCGTCCATAAGCCTTTCGGCTTCCTAGGGGATTTGGTATTCTCCCCATCCTCCGACTCGTCGGCAACCTGATGCTGCCTTTTTGGTATTCGAATAGGAGTTTGCAGGGAAAGCCCCATCTATACCGCCCCTTGTGATCTCTCAGCCAGTTTGCCACCATGCTGAGCTGACACCTCTTGGCAAGCGTGCCCGGGAATAGGTGTTGAAACAAGGCAATTTCCGGTCCTTGAAATTTGATGGATCCTTTATTTCTGGCTGCCAGCATAAACTTCTCCTTCTGCAGAAAAACAAATGCACTCTAGTTAAGCGTTCCAGCAATAGGTTGTGTCTCTGTTGGTAGGATGAGTAGACTGTATGTGTAAAAGTTCTGAAGCCGGGCAGAAAAAGCTTATGTTTGACGGGTCCACGGTGGTCCAAGGGGTATTGTCCATTGGAGCATACGACAGTGCGTCTGAATACTCCACAGCTTGTCCACGCCCCTCTGA
The DNA here is from genome assembly GCF_040938575.1 of Ambystoma mexicanum. Classification (NCBI taxonomy): domain Eukaryota; kingdom Metazoa; phylum Chordata; class Amphibia; order Caudata; family Ambystomatidae; genus Ambystoma; species Ambystoma mexicanum. The sequence goes on from NC_090933.1 coordinate 1,211,292,045, forward strand.
AGTGCTTCTTAAGGATACCTAGCTATGATACAATTGAGGGCACTATTGAGCAATGGATTGCTCCTTCATAGGTATACCTGAGTTTGGACACAATAGAGCACACTATAGAAATAGTGCAACTCGCTTTCTTTGTGCACTGAGATGTGAATACACACAATAAACAGACATTGCAGAGTGTTTTCTATGTGTAGCCCGTAGATCACAGGTTCAAATGCAGGCAGCAAGGACTTTGCCTTTCCACACCTGAAGTCGATGATATGAGTGGCCCTGAGTTGGGAAATCATTCTAATAACAGCTAATATTATGCCAATAGCTAATTCTAGCTCTGATTTCTGCGCCAATATAGTTTTCAGATCAATGATCAAACTTTAAATGCGCGAAGCAATTAACATTCAGAGGCCGATTCATGGAATAATTAGCGCGGCGCAAGTGGGCAAAAACGTGCGAATCGCAGTGGAATAGCGAAAATCGCAGTGCAAGTGCGAAAATCGCACGAAAAGCAGCGCACATCGATTCATGGAAGGCCGTGCGCGAGAAAACCATCAGATGTGCGATAAAAAAGTGCGCGGCGCACGTTGGCGCACAGGCCATCTAACAGCGTGCGCCAGGTCACAGCGAAAATCGCACAGGCCACAGCAAAATTCGCACATAGCGCAGCGCACGCAACAAAAGTAGGCGGAACACGGGCGTAACACTCGGAATGGGGAACAACTTGCCAAAACGTGGGCGTCACGGGGGAAGTACAGGGCACAAGTGCGCGGAACGCCCACACGCTCGCCTACAACACGTATTCATGGAATAGAATAGGGCAAAAAAGCGCACGCTCAAACCAGCGCACAGGCACAAACACGACCGCCACAAGAAAGCAGGCGGTAGCGTCTCTGCGGCTGTAAGAAATGTGCGCCAAAAGGTGCGCCAACAAATAGCACCTATATACTGCCATGATGAATGTCCTATACTGTGGCCCTCCAGGACAAATGACGTGCAAAGGGGTACCCACAAACACGGACACCCGCTGACAAAAAATACGTGTGCGTGTATACCGGGGTGCGCGGGAAGTCTCACACGCGATTTGGCAGGGTACGTGGATTTTCAGGGGTGCGCGGGAAGTTCCACACGCGATTTCAGCAGGGTACGTGTATTTCAGGGGTGCGCGGGAAGTTCCACACGCAATTTCAGCAGGGTACGTGTATTTCAAGGGTGCGCGGGAAGTTCCACACGCGATTTCAGCAAGGTATGTGTATTTCAGGGGTGCGCGGGAAGTTCCACACGCGATTGGCCCAGTGCGAGCAGGGTACCTGTATTTCAGGGGTGCGCGGGAATTTCCACACGCGATTTCAGCAAGGTATGTGTATTTCAGGGGTGCGCGGGAAGTTCCACACGCGATTTCATCAGGGTACGTGTATTGCAGGGGTGCGCGGGAAGTTCCACACGCGATTGGCCCAGTGCGAGCAGGGTACGTGTATTTCAGGGGTGCGCGGGAAGTTCCACACGCGATTTCAGAAAGGTATGTGTATTTCAGGGGTGCGCGGGAAGTTCCACACGCGATTTCAGCAGGGTACGTGTATTTCAGGGGTGCGCGGGAAGTTCCACACGCGATTGGCCCAGTGCGAGCAAGGTATGTGTATTTCAGGGGTGCGCGGGAAGTTCCACATGTGATTTCATCAGGGTACGTGTATTGCAGGGGTGCGCGGGAAGTTCCACACGCGATTTCATCAGGGTACGTGTATTGCAGGGGTGCGCGGGAAGTTCCACACGCGATTGGCCCAGTGCGAGCAGGGTACGTGTATTTCAGGGGTGCGCGGGAAGTTCCACACGCGATTTCATCAGGGTACGTGTATTGCAGGGGTGCGCGGGAAGTTCCACACGCGATTTCAGCAAGGTATGTGTATTTCAGGGGTGCGCGGGAAGTTCCACACGCAATTTCATCAGGGTATGTGTATTTCAGGGGTGCGCGGGAAGTTCCACACGCGATTGGCCCAGTGCGAGCAGGGTACGTGTATTTCAGGGGTGCGCGGGAAGTTCCACACGCGATTTCAGCAAGGTATGTGTATTTCAGGGGTGCGCGGGAAGTTCCACACGCGATTTCAGCAGGGTATGTGTATTTCAGGGGTTCTGGGGAGTACCACACGTGAATTGGCCATGTGGGCCCTCCCAGGTGTACGCTCCACAACCTCCACGGACCCTGCAGGCAGCCCACACCACGGGGGACTACCCTGCACCCATGCTCATGTCCCGCAGGCAGCCCATCCACCATGGGCATGCCCCCCAGCCAACCCATATGTCACCTTGCACTACTGATCAACAATGCATGTCTACCACCACCCCCACCCCCCTGCCACCATGGGCATCCTCCACCAGGCCCCCACTCATGTCTCCCACCACCCCCACCCCCCAGCAGTGCAGGGGCAGCCTCCACCAGGCCCCCACCCATGTCTCCCACCACCCCCACCCCCCAACAGTGCAGGGGCAGCCTCCACCAGGCCCCCACTCATGTCTCCCACCACCCCACCCCCCAGCCACCAGGGGCAGCCCCCACCAGGCCCCCACCCATGTCTCCCACCACCCCACCCCCCAGCAGTGCAGGGGCAGCCTCCACCAGGCCCCCACTCATGTCTCCCACCACCCCCACCCCCCAGCAGTGCAGGGGCAGCCTCCACCAGGCCCCCACACATGTCTCCCACCACCCCCACCCCCCAGCAGTGCAGGGGCAGCCTCCACCAGGCCCCCACTCATGTCTCCCACCACCCCCACCCCCCTGCCACCATGGGCAGACTCCACCAGGCCCCCACTCATGTCTCCCACCACCCCCACCCCCCAGCCACCAGGGGCAGCCTCCAGCAGGCCCCCACTCATGTCTCCCACCACCCCCACCCCCCAGCAGTGCAGGGGCAGCCTCCACCAGGCCCCCACTCATGTCTCCCACCACCCCCTCCCCCCAGCCACCAGGGGCAGCCCCCACCAGGCCCCCACCCATGTCTCCCACCACCCCACCCCCCAGCAGTGCAGGGGCAGCCTCCACCAGGCCCCCACTCATGTCTCCCACCACCCCCACCCCCCAGCAGTGCAGGGGCAGCCTCCAATAGGCCCCCACTCATGTCTCCCACCACCCCCACACCCCAGCCACCAGGGGCAGCCCCCACCAGGCCCCCACCCATGTCTCCCACCACCCCCACCCCCCAGCAGTGCAGGGGCAGCCTCCACCAGGCCCCCACTCATGTCTCCCACCACCCCCACCCCCCAGCCACCAGGGGCAGCCCCCACCAGGCTCCCACCCATGTCTCCCACCACCCCCACCCCCCAGCAGTGCAGGGGCAGCCTCCAACAGGCCCCCACTCATGTCTCCCACCACCCCCACCCCCGAGCAGTGCAGGGGCAGCCTCCACCAGGCCCCCACCCATGTCTCCCACTACCCCCACCCCCCAGCAGTGCAGGGGCAGCCCCCACCAGGCCCCCACCCATGTCTCCCACCACCCCCACCCCCCAGCAGTGCAGGGGCAGCCCCCACCAGGCCCCAAACCCATGTCTCCCACCGCCCCCACCACCCAGCAGGGCAGGGGCAGCCTCCACCAGGCCCCCACTCATATCTCCCACCACCCCCACCCCCCAGCAGTGCAGGGGCAGCCTCCACCAGGCCCCCACACATGTGTCCCACCACCCCCACCCCCCAGCAGTGCAGGGGCAGCCTCCACCAGGCCCCCACTCATGTCTCCCACCACCCCCACCCCCCAGCCACCAGGGGCAGCCCCGACCAGGCCCCCACCCATGTCTCCCACCACCCCCACCCCCCAGCAGTGCAGGGGCAGCCTCCACCAGGCCCCCACTCATGTCTCCCACCACCCCCACCCCCCAGCAGTGCAGGGGCAGCCTCCACCAGGCCCCCACACATGTCTCCCACCACCCCCACCCCCCAGCAGTGCAGGGGCAGCCTCCACCAGGCCCCCACTCATGTTTCCCACCACCCCCACCCCCCAGCATCCAGGGTCACCCTCCACCAGGCACCCACTCATGTCTCCCACCACCCCCACCCCCAGCCACCAGGGGCAGCCTCCACCAGGCCCCCACCCATGTCTCCCACCACCCCCACCCCCCAGCAGTGCAGGGGCAGCCTCCACCAGGCCCCCACTCATGTCTCCCACCACCCCCACCCCCCTGCCACCATGGGCAGACTCCACCAGGCCCCCACTCATGTTCCCCTGCACCCCCACCCCCCAGCATCCAGGGTCACCCTCCACCAGGCACCCACTCATGTCTCCCACCGCCCCCACCCCCCAGCAGTGCAGGGGCAGCCTCCACCAGGCCCCCACCCATGTCTCCCACCACCCCCACCCCCCAGCAGTGCAGGGGCAGCCTCCACCAGGCCCCCACTCATGTCTCCCACCACCCCCACCCCCCAGCAGTGCAGGGGCAGCCTCCACCAGGCCCCCACCCATGTCTCCCACCACCCCCACCCCCCAGCAGTGCAGGGGCAGCCTCCACCAGGCCCCCACTCATGTCTCCCACCACCCCCACCCCCCTGCCACCATGGGCAGACTCCACCAGGCCCCCACTCATGTCTCCCACCACCCCCACCCCCCAGCCACCAGGGGCAGCCTCCAGCAGGCCCCACTCATGTCTCCCACCACCCCCGCCCCCAGCAGTGCAGGGGCAGCCTCCACCAGGCCCCCACTCATGTCTCCCACCACCCCCACCCCCCAGCCACCAGGGGCAGCCCCCACCAGGCCCCCAACCATGTCTCCCACCACCCCCACCCCCCAGCAGTGCAGGGGCAGCCTCCACCAGGCCCCCACTCATGTCTCCCACCACCCCCACCCCAAAGCAGTGCAGGGGCAGCCTCCACCAGGCCCCCACTCATGTCTCCCACCACCCCCACCCCCCAGCCACCAGGGGCAGCCCCCACCAGGCCCCCACCCATGTCTCCCACCACCCCCACCCCACAGCAGTGCAGGGGCAGCCTCCACCAGGCCCCCACTCATGTCTCCCACCACCCCCACCCCCCAGCCACCAGGGGCAGCCCCCACCAGGCCCCCACCCATGTCTCCCACCACCCCCACCCCCCAGCAGTGCAGGGGCAGCCTCCACCAGGCCCCCACTCATGTCTCCCACCACCCCCATCCCCCAGCAGTGCAGGGGCAGCCTCCACCAGGCCCCCACCCATGTCTTCCACCACCCCCCAGCAGTGCAGGGGCAGCCTCCACCAGGCCCCCACTCATGTTTCCCACCACCCCCACCCCCCAGCATCCAGGGTCAACCTCCACCAGGCACCCACTCATGTCTCCCACCACCCCCAGCCCCCAGCAGTGCAGGGGCAGCCCCCACCAGGCCCCCACCCATGTCTCCCACCACCCCCACCCCCCAGCAGTGCAGGGGCAGCCTCCACCAGGCCCCCACTCATGTCTCCCACCACCCCCACCCCCCAGCAGTGCAGGGGCAGCCTCCACCAGGCCCCCACACATGTCTCCCACCACCCCCACCCCCCAGCAGTGCAGGGGCAGCCTCCACCAGGCCCCCACTCATGTCTCCCACCACCCCCACCCCCCAGCAGTGCAGGGGCAGCCTCCACCAGGCCCCCACCCATGTCTCCCACCACCCCCACCCCCCAGCAGTGCAGGGGCAGCCTCCACCAGGCCCCCACTCATGTCTCCCACCACCCCCACCCCCCAGCCACCAGGGGCAGCCCCCACCAGGCCCCCACCCATGTCTCCCACCACCCCCACTCCCCAGCAGTGCAGGGGCAGCCTCCACCAGGCCCCCGCTCATGTCTCCCACCACCCCCACCCCCCAGCAGTGCAGGGGCAGCCTCCACCAGGCCCCCACACATGTCTCCCACCACCCCACCCCCCAGCAGTGAAGGGGCAGCCTCCACCAGGCCCCCACTCATGTTTCCCACCACCCCCACCCCCCAGCATCCAGGGTCACCCTCCACCAGGCACCCACTCATGTCTCCCACCACCCCCACCCCCCAGCAGTGCAGGGGCAGCCTCCACCAGGCCCCCACCCGTGTCTCCCACCACCCCCACCCCCCAGCAGTGCAGGGGCAGCCTCCACCAGGCCCCCACTCATGTCTCCCACCACCCCCACCCCCCTGCCACCATGGGCAGACTCCACCAGGCCCCCACTCATGTCTCCCACCACCCCCACCCCCCAGCCACCAGGGGCAGCCTCCAGCAGGCCCCCAATCATGTCTCCCACCACCCCCACCCCCCTGCCACCATGGGCAGACTCCACCAGGCCCCCACTCATGTCTCCCACCACCCCCACCCCCCTGCCACCATGGGCAGCCCCCACCAGGTCCTCACAATCCCCAATCATGTGTGTAATGGTCAGCCTCCACAGCCAAAAAGCCCTACCAAGTAACCCATTCAGCCACATGGAAATGGAAATCACATGTTACACCCCCAATGTTCATGAAGCTAATGAACCCATGTCCGTCACACACAATGGTTGCAATTGAATGGGAAAACACACAACATGACATGCATGAAACCAATGAGATGATACCACACAGTGAAGTATGGAAACAAAATTGTATTGAAAAAAATAAAGAATGCTAAAGAAAGAAAACAAACTACAATGTGAATGAGAAAAAAAAAGCTGCATGTCCGTATAAAAACACAAAACTGCAAATCAGAATTCAAAAAATTTTTGTCCAAAGTCAAATGTAAAAAAATCTCCATGCAATAAAGAACTATGTACAAAACTACCAAGGGTCCGTGAGCACAACTGAACAAAGGAAACCTACTAAAAAACCTACCTAAAAATCAACTATATACAAAATGTGGAGCAGTGTCCGTCGACTCCAAATCATAATAAGAAAGAAAGGAAAAATTGTATTGAAAAAAATAAAGAATGCTAAAGAAAGAAAACAAACTACAATGTGAATGAGAAAAAAAAAGCTGCATGTCCGTATAAAAACACAAAACTGCAAATCAGAATTCAAAAAAATTTTGTCCAAAGTCAAATGTAAAAAAATCTCCATGCAATAAAGAACTATGTACAAAACTACCAAGGGTCCATGAGCACAACTGAACAAAGGAAACCTACTAAAAAACCTACCTAAAAATCAACTATATACAAAAAGTGGAGCAGTGTCCGTCGACTCCAAATCATAATAAGAAAGAAAGGAAACCTAAAACTAAAGAACTATATACAAAGGCGGCGGGCAAGTCCAGCGGCTCACTCCGTGGTGTCCCGGGCCAGGGCATCATCGAACTCCTGTTCGATGTCCCGGAGGCGGTCCAGTTCCATGGCCCCGAGGGTCCGCAGGGACGACGCCGTGTCCTCCTCCAACCCCCTGCGGATTGCCTCGAGGCACTCGGCCCGCCTCAGGGCCCTCCGCATGGAGTTCTCCGCCCTGACCATTGTGAGCCGCGCCTCTTCCGCCCGCCGCCGCTCCGCACCTATGGCGTGGCCCAACCGCTGCCACACGGAAGACACTCTCTGTCCTGGGTCCCCCTGCCCTCCGGCCGATGCCTGCCCCTCCGATGTCGAAAGCCCCGAGCCTTCATGTCTCCCACCATGTTGCTGCTGCTGCACTGCCTCTGCCCGTGCACTGCCTCCTGCTGCCTGCACATCCTCCGCCGGCTGGGGTGCAGTTGTTGATGTGGCCACCCCTGCTGGACCTCCGACTCCCGACTGTGGCAGGGATGCCTCCTCCACCAGCCTGGCCGCACCGTCAGAGGCAGCTCCACAGGGCACCCAGGTGACTGATGGGTGGGAAGATGGCACAGAGGATGACTGGCGCGTAGGGGGTCCAGTTGAGGAGGGGGTCAGAGCAAGCCCCATCAGACGGAGGAATCCGGCCTGGGTGACCTGTCCCAGCAGGCTGACGTGGTCAACGAGCCATTCGAGATGACGTGCAGTCTCTCCATGAAAAGACTGCAGGTCACCTCGCATGGCCCGTTGACGCAACGCCACACCAGCCAGGACAGGCTCAACCCGGACCTGGATGGTCACGTCCGCAGGCAGAGGAAGGCCAGTTGACGTCAGCTCATCCCCTGCCTGAAAACGGGTCTGGACCTAGGCATCCCTCCTGGTGCAATATGATGCAGGGACAGGATCGGGGACAGGATTGCACACAGGCACCTCCGCGGCCGCCTGTGCTGCCTCCTGTCCCTGGTCCTGCACTGCACCACTAGCACCAGTGGGATCCCCACCTCCAGACCCCATCTCTGGTGCTTGCACGGCCTCCTCCTCCACCAAACCCCCCACCAACCTGGATGACTCCGTGCCATCTTCCCCTGTTGGGCCCTGTGGGGTCCCAACTGCCCCTTCTGCTGCCGAGGAGTCCAACTGCAACCTCCGCCTCTTGGACCTCCCCCCGGCAGCTGCGGCCTGGGACGCGGCACTGGACTCCTCACTCCCCGACGAGATGACAACACGGGAGGGGAGCCGGGCCTTGCGTCTCCGGCTGGCGGTCGAATCCCCGCCGCTGTGCTCCACAGCACCTTCTCCGCCCTCTTCATCAGTTGACGCTGCAGACAGGGAGAAACAAAACACAGGCATCAGGGCACTGTACAATGGACACATACACGCATGACAGTTGCACATGAGTGGCATTGGCAAACCTCAGACATGTCATCACAATCCCCAACACACATGTCACTGCAACTCGCACACATGAGCCATACCACAGCCATATCGCAACTGCCACCACCATCCATACACATACAACAGCATCAGCAACCAAAGGGGAGCCAGACATCACATGCAACACAGGAAGTGCATCACACATGTACACACACCACCACACTTGCATGCATGTCTACACCTCTGCCAAGTGTCGCACTGTTCAGACGGGCATCCATGTCACATCTGCCAATCAGGCTTCCACATACCGCTGTCACATGCATCCATGTTGCATCACTGTTGCATCACTGTTGCACCCTTGTCAAATACACACACATGCACATGTACACAGTGCTCATACATGCAGCCGAAAACAACATACATGCCTGACATGACGGACATACACATTCATCCAAACATGTGTGCACGCACAACTGCATTTGCCATGCAAGCCCACACACACAAGCACCATCCATGTCTCACACATTACAGCCCTCGCATGTGTCAGCCCCACGGCCCTGTACACCCCCACCCATACTCGACCCCATACAAACAGATGTGCAACCGGCACAATGCCGAATAATCACCACACGCACTGCTCACAATCAGGATGCATGTACACTCACCGCTCGACTCCAGACGGGTCTGCTTCTCTAGGACCTGGACGTGGAGCGCTGGGGATATGCGTTCCAGGACCCCCATCTGTTCTTCCGACAAGTGGCCCCGGCGCCCCTTGGCATCCGCTGCCTTCAAGAGGCGCCGGGCCTTGTTCAGGGTCCTGGACCTGTAGTCCTCCCAGCGCTTCCTGACATGTTGTAAGTCCCGGACTGCCACCCCCTCCGCGTTGATGGCAGTCACGATGTCAGTCCAGATCCGAGTCCGTCCTTCCTTGTCGGCGCGGGAACTTCCGAAGAGGGCATCATACTGCCCCAGGACTTGCTCCACCAGGACACCAACTTAGGTGGCACTGAAGCTGGTGCCCCTCTGCCTCTCTGGCCGGGGGTTGTCAGTGGTCACAGATGGTGTTTGCCCCGACATGACAACCCCAGAGGCAGGAGTGGGTGGGCAACTGGGTCCTGGGGCTGGGCTGTGGAGCGATGGAATTCCAGTCTGGAGTCTTCGGTTCCAGCAGGGGTGGTCACAGCAACAGCACCCCTGGCTGATGTGCAGGCAGCAAATGGCAGTGCACGTGGGCAGCAGGCAGTCAGGCAGCAGCAGATGGCAGGTGGGAGCGTGCTCGGGGCTCTGGGGGGCAGTAGTTCAGCCTTCTGGGCAGGAGCGTGGTCTTCCGTGTGCTTACGCGTGGCCAGCTTGGTACGGAGTGAGTTGGCACGTGAAAATCCTGCACGTCAGCGTGAAAACCGAGGAAAGGCCCTTAGCGCGTAAGCGCGTCAGCACGCATACGCAAATCTATTGGACCAAAGGCCCTCAGCGCGTAAGCGTGTCTGTGACGTGACCCGCACGGGTGTTTCCCACACAGCACGTGATGACAGAGCACACGTGGAAAGACTGCACATCAGAGTGTCATCGCGTGTAATTGGACAGCACGTCAGAGTCTCATCGCGTGTAATTGGACAGCACGGCAGAGTCTCATCGCGTGTAATTGGGCAGCACGTCAGGGTGTCATCGCGTGTAATTGGACAAAAGTGCGCGTACACGCGATTGGCCTATGTACGTGTATATCAGGTGTGCGCGGACACTTACACACGCAAGTACGTCAGCGCACCTGTATCCCGGTGTGCGCGGGAATTTCCACACGCTATTGGACTGGGTACTGGATTTCAGGGGTGCGCGGGTCACACGCTCGCCTACAACACGCGCAACGCATTAATTTGCGCGCTAACAAAATAACAAGCTCAGACCCAGGATGTACATACCGTTCCTAGCAGCAGTGGGCGTGGCCTACCAAAGGAGGAGGAGGAGGATAGTCAGGGCCAGAATATTCACACCCAGAACCAGCCTTTTCGGGATGCCCGATGACCAGTTGCATGGGAGGTACAGGTTTCCACCACACATCATACTGGACCTGGTGAGTGAGTGGGAGGATGACCTCACATCACCCACCCTGTGCTCCCAAGCACTGGAGAAGGTCCTCAATGTACTGCACTTCTTAGCCACTGGATCATTTCAGCGGACAAGTGCCATTGTGGGTGGTGTATCACAGGCCACCCAATCACGCTGCCTACACCAGGTCTTGAACATCATCACTGCACGCCCATCAGTCCGCAGGCACATATACCTGCCCAGAACCCCTGCAGAAAGGCATGCTGCCGCCCTGGATTTTTACGCTGTGGCACGATTCCCCAAAGTGCTAGGTGCCATCGACTGCACCCATGTGGCTCTACGTCCCCCCAGGGCATCTGAGCACATCTATAGGAACCGCAAGCACTGGCATTCCATCAACGTGCAGGTAGTATGTAATGCCAAGGGACTCATCACCTCAGTATATGCCAACTATCCCGGGTCAACCCACGACAGCTTCATTTACCGAATGTCCACCCTAAGCCGGGACCTAGAAGCTGGGCGGCATGGCGATACATGGCTGCTTGGTGAGTATGAATGCCACTGCACATGCAAGCATGTCAGATACAGAGCAAGGTCACCACCCCACCAATGATACCAATCACCACCTCCACAGGGGACAGTGCCTACCCTCTCAGCCCCCACATGATGACGCCAATTCGGAACCCCACCACGCCACCCCAGGTAAGATATAACGCAGCCCACATTACAACCCGGGGCATAGTGGAGCGCACATTCGGAGTGCTGAAGTCACGCTTTCGCTCCCTTGACTGTTCTGGCGGGCAGCTGTTGTACGCTCCACCAGTAGTGTGCAGGATCATAGTGGCAGCATGTGTCCTGCACAACGTTGCAACACGCCGGGGCCTGGCCGTGGACATGGTGGTGCCCCCCCATCCCCAACCACATGCACAGGGGGAAGGGCACGGGGGAGGCAGCCCGTACACAGCTAGTGGCTAATTACTTCACATAGAAATCACACCCCTGTGGAGTGCACACTGCCCTGGCACATTCCATCTGACAATCAATGATGACTCAACCTGACACTGATCCTGAATGTCTGGAGAAAGAACCGTGAAAACCATATCAGCCTGAGATTGTTCACCTGGAAGTGTCACAATGTGTGCATCCCTACCCACACAGACACCACCAATGCAGTTTTGTGAAGTTACACATTCAAGCAGCTAAAATGAATACCCACTTGCAAAATGCAACAAGAGGACAGTGCCATGTCAGCCAACCCAACCCCAGCACCGCCACACGACACACCGTGCCATGTCATGCTATTTGCAGGTAAACACAGTAATCCCCACAACATGACACTAGTGTCACAATGTACAGTGTCCCTATTAGAAACTTGCAACACCTGAAATGCTCACAGTAATGCCGGACCAACAACAAACTTGAGCACGTACTACCATTAACATGACATCACTAATGTTAAATATTAGTAGTCTCACCACCTGGAAATGCCTGCACTCCCACCACTACCAACTGTGCAGTGTTGGCGCCATGTAGAGTTGTAGGTGCACTGCTGCCAACATGGACCACATCTCCAGACTAGAGGTCCTTGTGTAGACATGAGGAAGGGACCTGCAAATTGGGAGGTAGACACAGAAGATGAGTTACACATCAATGCAACATGCAGTGTACAACACAACAGCAATATGCACTAGGAATGTATACACAGTATTGACTACAGACTGCCCACACAGCTCATGGGAGTCCAACGTCACTGTGTAATTCACTGTCACTTGGGCACACCCTTTGCAAGCCCATGGAAACGGGAAGCAGGAGGGGTGTGTGTGACTCAAACCCAAGCATCTGAACCAAATACATTACAAGCCTGCATGTGCCCAGCCACAATGCACCGTATGCCCACAGGAACCACGGAAGCCAACAAATCGTCCCCAAAAAAATGGGAATAAAATAAATAAAAAAAATAATAAAAAAAAAAATTAAAAAAAAAAAAAATGGCCATTGAAGGGGGTTGGGGAGGCCACCCAGGAGGTCCGAGGACAGGATGCACACAAGAACCCACCTGCGTGGATCCTGGGAAAATAAAACACCTCCATGGGCTCATGGCCCACACGGCTACCCTATTGTGGGAGTATCACTGCTGTCGCTATTATCACCCTGTGCAGCTGCATCCGGAGGTGGTTGCACTATGGGAGGCAGCCCACGCAAGGCCCTAGTCTGCTCCTCCATGGCTGCAAGCATGCGGGTGTGGTAGGTCTGGTTCTGGAGGATGAGTGTGCGGAGGTCCCCATGCAACAACTCACGGGATGCCCAGACCTCTGCCCTCGTTGCCTGCATCTCAGCTGAGAGCGTACGGGTGAGACGCTCCAGCTGCTGTTCTGTCCTTCGGTGTGTTGAAGCCTCAAGCTCAACAAGAGTCGTCCTGAGGTGAAGGAGCTCCTGCCTCAGGGCTTCCCTGTGGCCCTGGGACTCAATGGAGATGGCCTCCTGCAGAGTCGCCAGTGCCGCCCGCCTGTCCCTGTTGGACCCCAACATGTCCTCCCTGTGTGACTGGCAGATGGAGTCGGTTGCCTGCTCTAGTCGCTCCATCAGCCTTTCAGGGGGGACAATGGAAGTGGCCACCCTATCCATGGCCTGAGCCATCATCTCGGATGATGCTGCCTGTTGGGTTGCCATACCGTAAATGGATTGCTCCCATGCGGTATTGCCAGGTGGCGTACGGCCACCACGTCGGCGGGCACCACACCTGTCTGGGGCAAGGCGAACTGCGCCTTGCTGTGCCGGCACTGCCTGAGGCTGCAGGACTGCATTCCCCCTCTGATCTGCTGGCCCAGGAACAGGATCAGATGTCGCGGAGTGTGACCCTGCATCCGTAACCACCAAAGGCGTAGCTGCCAACACTGACATCCCCATTGAGGGTTCTGACCCTGGTGCAGGTGGGTGAGACAGAACAGAATCCCTCCCTGGAACACTCACCTGCGACGGCACGTAGGTCTCATCCGAATCAACACCTGAGTACAGCTCGGGGGAGGTGCAGCCAGAGACACCCCTTGAGAGCAGGACCTGCAGCACTTGTGGGTTCTCACCCACCACCACACCACGTCCCTCACTGGTGGTTGGTCGGCCCTCGGACCCCTCCTGGGTCTGCACCATCTCCACAACCCCAGCAGTATCAGGTGCGTCTTCCCCTGCAAAGACATTAAAACAAAGAAATGGAAACAGGCATTAGCACCATGGCACACAATGAGGGCTGAGAAGCAAGAGAACCAGTACTTGTTTGACACATGTCCCACATGACTAAAACCCTCCCATGCATGCACCCTCATTGCGTATGAAGGGCAGGCAAATGGCACACACTGATGACACCAAGATGGAAGATGAACACATTTTCTGCATGCTGCCTGGCAGTGGCATCACACATTGGCCTGTGATTGGCAGGTGAAACACACATGCCATCACACAGATGGCATGTACCATTGCTATTGAGTGAAGATGGAGAGGAGGGCAGCACCTATTCATTCAGTCCAGTTCCCGCATGTAATAGCTTTTCTGATTCTAACAGGTCAGATTTTTCACCTGGAGCTGCCAGTCTGAAATGGTCCAATTGCACAGGGACATGTGTGAACAATCATTTGTTCACACATGTCCCTGTGCAAGTCACTCCACTTTACCATAGCCATGTCAGACATGTGACTAGTGGACTGCGACATGCCTAGTAAAGGTAGTGGAATGCAAACAATCTGACTGAATGAACAGTGAAAAATAAGCAACAATGTTGTGGCAAGGTGACACTTCAAGGGCAACTGGCGTGCAGTTGGGCTAGATGTCTACTGTTGGCAGAAGGGATACTGCTATGGCCAAATGCAGCTGCGCAGGATGTATTGCATGAAGCACATGGCTGACCCATACGACTCAGGCGCACACACTCTCACCTGGCACACAAACAGAAGCCCTCACACACACACCATGCACATGGATGACACACACATGCATGTGCACTCACCGGACAATGCCTCGTAATCAGCCAGATCTCCCACGCCTTGGATCTGTTCCTCCGTGACGTAGGTCCCAGCGACTGACTCATGTGGAGTGAGTTCCATGTCTACTACTGGAGACCCACCTCCAGTCACTAGAGTTGCGGCATGACTTGAGGCCAGCTTACTCTTTGCCCTGCGATTTAGGTCATTCCAGCGCTTATAGCAATCATTGGCTGTGCGCCTCACGATTCCAAGGGCACTTACGATGTCTGCAACGGTCTGCCAGTGTGCCTGGCGTTGTGCAGGTGTGGTCTTGGGTCCTGCAACGATGACCATCTCGTTGTCATGTGCGAACACATACTCGACAAGTGCATTCAGTTCGTCATCCGTGAAGCTGGGCTTCCTGGACGGGCCGGACTGTGTAGCCGTGTCTGGGGCATCAGCCTGTGCCGGACGAGCACTCTTCCTCTTCCGCTTGGAAGGTGGTGGTGATCCTGAGTGTCCTGCGCCGCTCTGGACACTAGGGGCAGGAGCCCTGGTGGACTCTGTATCAGGAGTGTGGGACTGCACACTCAGCATGGGAGTTGGTGCAGGCATTGGCTCTAGTGTGATGGTGTCAGGGGGAATGTCAGCAGCATGGACTAGGACCGACACTGTCCTGGCTGGGTGTGTGAGGGCTGGGCTGGATGGAGCCGCAGCTGCCCCTGCAGCCTCTCCGCCCTGCCTACTTGGTGCAGCAGATGACCTTGCTGCCCCAGATGCACGTGGCATGGTGACATCAACGTGCACCAGCGCACGTGTCATAGGCCTGCTGACCATGAAGTCAGCCATGGAGTCAGCCAGGTCTGGTGCCACAATGGGCTGGTCCAACAAGGGCTGAGCATGGATGGTGTCAGCCACATCAGCCTCAACGGGAGGGGGGGGATTATGGGTGCCCTTGACTGGTCCTCCACACATGGGGGGACAGGCTCACCCTGCAAGTAACGACCACGTCCCCTACTGGATCCACCACGGCCACCACTTGTGGCTCTTCCACCTTTGCCACCCTTACGGAATCCTCGCCTCCCAGCCATGGCACTGATGTAGATGTGCGTATGGGAGTCGCTGTAAACTATTGTCCTGGGCAATTGGGGGTCAAAGGGGTTGGGTACCAGATGGTAATTGTACCCTAGTGCTCTTTCAAGGCTGATTGTAACCCCTGGGGAAAGATGACGGGTCACGCTACGCACAGGAGCCCCAAAAAAGGGAGATGACGTGCACGCAACCCCTCCTAGACCACGTGTGCAGAAAGAAAAACCTGCACTACGCTGTGGCACCCAGTAACACAAGAATGAACGTATGCGTGTCACACGCAGCCTAGAATGACCTCTGAAGGGGTAGGCTACACACGGGGCAAGCACAGATGTTAGATACGTGCGTGGCTCACCGTCTGCCAGGTAAAAGAGCGTGAAAAAGGAGCGCGTTTGGTTGGCAACACCCCCGCCAAAAGAAGATTTGTACGCTGTCTGAGGAGACAGGACAACAGTAGAAGGGAACACTGTTTGAGGGAACAGGCCCAGGTAAACCAGTAAAAGAGAAAAAAGGGAAAAAGCTGTCAGAGGTAACAGGGAATACGAACTTGAAACGCCGTGAAGTAAATCGCGTGTGAAACGACAAGAAGTACAGAATTCACCCACTCGCTCTCCACGAAAAGCACGTACAAGGAAATGGTGTTGGACACGTACCTTTTATATAGGCCCACACGTCCAGCGTCACTTACGCGGCGTGTACGCGCTAGGGCCATTTCCACCAATTACACGCTTTGTCACTTCTGCGTGTAGGGCCATTTCCACCAATTACATGCGATGAGACTCTGACGTGCTGTCCAATTACACGCGATGAGACTCTGACGTGCTGTCCAATTACACGCGATGACACTCTGACGTGCAGTCTTTCCACGTGTGCTCTGTCATCACGTGCTGTGTGGGAAACACCCGTGCGGGTCACGTCACAGACGCGCTTACGCGCTGAGGGCCTTTGGTCCAATAGATTCGCGTATGCGTGCTGACGCGCTTACGCGCTAAGGGCCTTTCCTCGGTTTTCACGCTGACGTGCAGGATTTTCACGTGCCAAATCACTCCGTACCAAGCTGGCCACGCGTAAGCACACGGAAGACCACGCTCCTGCCCAGAAGGCCGAACTACTGCCCCCCAGAGCCCCGAGCACGCTCCCACCTGCCATCTGCTGCTGCCTGACTGCCTGCTGCCCACGTGCACTGCCATTTGCTGCCTGCACATCAGCCAGGGGTGCTGTTGCTGTGACCACCCCTGCTGGAACCGAAGGAAGTTGGTGTCCTGGTGGAGCAAGTCCTGGGGCAGTATGATGCCCTCTTCGGAAGTTCCCGCGCCGACAAGGAAGGACGGACTCGGATCTGGACTGACATCGTGACTGCCATCAACGCGGAGGGGGTGGCAGTCCGGGACTTACAACATGTCAGGAAGCGCTGGGAGGACTTCAGGTCCAGGACCCTGAACAAGGCCCGGCGCCTCTTGAAGGCAGCGGATGCCAAGGGGCGCCGGGGCCACTTGTCGGAAGAACAGATGGGGGTCCTGGAATGCATATCCCCAGTGCTCCACGTCCAGGTCCTAGAGAAGCAGACCCGTCTGGAGTCGAGCGGTGAGTGTACATGCATCCTGATTGTGAGCAGTGCGTGTGGTGATTATTCGGCATTGTGCCGGTTGCACATCTGTTTGTATGGGGTCGAGTATGGGTGGGGGTGTACAGGGCCGTGGGGCTGACAAATGCGAGGGCTGTAATGTGTGAGACATGGATGGTGCTTGTGTGTGTGGGCTTGCATGGCAAATGCAGTTGTGCGTGCACACATGTTTGGATGAATGTGTATGTAAGTAGACATGTCCGTCATGTCAGGCATGTATGTTGTTTTCGGCTGCATGTATGAGCACTGTGTACATGTGCATGTTTGTGTATTTGACAAGGGTGCAACAGTGATGCAACATGGATGCATGTGACAGCGGTATGTGGAAGCCTGATTGGCAGATGTGACATGGATGCCCGTCTGAACAGTGCGACACTTGGCAGAGGTGTAGACATGCATGCAAGTGTGGTGGTGTGTGTACATGTGTGGTGCACTTCCTGTGTTGCATGTGATATCTGGCTCCCCTTTGCCTGCTGATGCTGTTGTATGTGTATGGATGGTGGTGGCAGTTGCAATATGGCTGTGGTATGGCTCATGTGTGAGAGTTGCAGTGACATGTGTGTTGGGGATTGTGATGACATGTCTGAGGTTTGCCAATGCCACTCATGTGCAACTGTCATGCGTGTATGTGTCCATTGTACAGTGCCCTGATGCCTGTGTTTTGTTTCTCCCTGTCTGCAGCGTCAACTGATGAAGAGGGCGGAGAAGGTGCTGTGGAGCACAGCGGCAGGGATCCGACCGCCAGCCGGAGACACAAGGCCCGGCTCCCCTCCCGTGTTGTCATCTCGTCGGGGAGTGAGGAGTCCGGTGCCGCGTCCCAGGCCGCAGCTGCCGGGGGGAGGTCCAGAGGGGGAGGTTGCAGTTGGACTCCTCGGCAGCAGAAGGGGCAGCTGGGACCCCACAGGGCCCAACAGGGGAAGATGGCACGGAGTCATCCAGGTTGGTGGGGGGTTTGGTGGAGGAGGAGGCCGTGCAAGCACCAGAGATGGGGTCTGGAGGTGGGGATCCCACTGGTGCTAGTGGTGCAGTGCAGGACCAGGGACAGTAGGCAGCACAGACGGCCGCGGAGGTGCCTGTGTGCAATCCTGTCCCCGATCCTGTCCCTGCATCATCTTGCACCAGCAGGGATGCCTACGTCCAGACCCGTTTTCAGGCAGGGGATGAGCTGACGTCAACTGGCCTTCCTCTGCCTGCGAACGTGGCCATCCAGGTCCGGGTTGAGCCTGTCCTGGCTGGTGTGGCGTTGCGTCAACGGGCCATGCGAGGTGACCTGCAGTGTTTTCATGGAGAGACTGCACGTCATCTCGAATGGCTCGTTGACCACGTCAGCCTGCTGGGACAGGTCACCCAGGCCGGATTCCTCCGTCTGATGGGGCTTGCTCCGACCCCCTCCTTAACTGGACCCCCTACACCCCAGTCATCCTCTGTGCCATCTTCCCACCCATCAGTCACATGGGTGCCCTGTGGAGCTGCCTCTGACGGTGCGGCCAGGCTGGTGGAGGAGGCATCCCTGCCACAGTCGGGAGTCCGAGGTCCAGCAGGGGTGGCCACATCAACAACTGCACCCCAGCCGGCGGAGGATGTGCAGGCAGCAGGATGCAGGGCACGGGCAGAGGCAGTGCAGCAGCAGCAACATGGTGGGAGACATGAAGGCTCGGGGCTTTCGACATCGGAGGGGCAGGCATCGGCCGGAGGGCAGGGGGACCCAGGACAGAGAGTGTCTTCCGTGTGGCAGCGGTTGGGCCACGCCATAGGTGCGGAGCGGCGGCGGGCGGAAGAGGCGCGGCTCACAATGGTCAGGGCAGAGAACTCCATGCGGAGGGCCCTGAGGCGGGCCGAGTGCCTCGAGGCAATCCGCAGGGGGTTGGAGGAGGACACGGCGTCGTCCCTGCGGACCCTCGGGGCCATGGAACTGGACCGCCTCTGGGACATCGAACAAGAGTTCGATGATGCCCTGGCCCGGAACACCATGGAGTGAGCCGCTGGACTTGCCCGCCGCCTTTGTATATAGTTCTTTAGTTTTAGGTTTCCTTTCTTTCTTATTATGATTTGGAGTCGACGGACACTGCTCCACTTTTTGTATATAGTTGATTTTTAGGTAGGTTTTTTAGTAGGTTTCCTTTGTTCAGTTGGGCTCATGGACCCTTGGTAGTTTTGTACATAGTTCTTTATTGCATGGAGATTTTTTTACATTTGACTTTGGACAACATTTTTTTGGATTCTGATTTGCAGTTTTGTGTTTTTATTCGGACATGCAGCTGTTTTTTTCTCATTCACATTGTAGTTTGTTATCTTTCTTTAGCATTCTTTATTTTTTTCAATACAATTTTGTTTCCATACTTCACTGTGTGGTATCATCTCATTGGTTTCATGCATGTCATGTTGTTTGTTTTCCCATTCAATTGCAACCATTGTGTGTGACGGACATGGGTTCATTAGCTTCATGAACATTGGGGGTGTAACATGTGATTTCCATTTCCATGTGGCTGAATGGGTTACTTGGTAGGGCTTTTTGGCTGTGGAGGCTGACCATTACGCACATGATTGGGGATTGTGAGGACCTGGTGGGGGCTGCCCATGGTGGCTGGGGTGCGGGGGTGGTGGGAGATATGGGTGGGGGCCTGGTGGAGGCTGCCCCTGGTGGCTGGGGGGTGGGGGTGGTGGGAGACATGAGTGGGGGCCTGGTGGAGGCTGCCCCTGCACTGCTGGGGGGTGGGGGTGGTGGGAGACATGAGTGGGGGCCTGCTGGAGGCTGCCCCTGCACTGCTGGGGGGTGGGGGTGGTGGGAGACATGAGTGTGGGCCTGGTGGAGGGTGCCCCTGATGGCTGGGGGGTGGGGGTCGTGGTTGACATGAGTGGGGGCCTGGTGGAGGCTGCCCCTGCACTGCTGGGGGGTGGGGGTGGTGGGAGACATGAGTGGGGGCCTGGTGGAGGCTGCCCCTGCACTGCTGGGGGGTGGGGGTGGTGGGAGACATGAGTGGGGGCCTGGTGGAGGCTGCCCCTGCACTGCTGGGGGTGGGGGGGGTGGGAGACATGAGTGGGGGCCTGGTCGAGGCTGCCCATGCACTGCTGGGGGGTGGGGGTGGTGGGAGACATGAGTGGGGGCCTGCTGGAGGCTGCCCCTGCACTGCTGGGGGATGGGGGTGGTGGGAGACATGGGTGGGGGCCTGGTGGAGGCTGCCCCTGGTGCCTGGGGGGTGGGGGTGGTGGGAGACATGAGTGGGGGCCTGGTGGAGGCTGCCCCTGCACTGCTGGGGGGTGGGGGTGGTGGGAGACATGAGTGTGGGCCTGGTGGAGGGTGCCCCTGATGGCTGGGGGGTGGGGGTGGTGGTTGACATGTGTGGGGGCCTTGTGGAGGCTGCCCCTGCACTGCTGGGGGGTGTGGGTGGTGGGAGACATGAGTGGGGGCCTGGTGGAGGCTGCCCCTGCACTGCTGGGGGGTGGGGGTGGTGGGAGACATGAGTGGGGGCCTGGTGGAGGCTGACCCTGCACTGCTGGGGGGTGGGGGTGGTGGGAGACATGAGTGGGGGCCTGCTGGAGGCTGCCCCTGGTGGCTGGGGGGTGGGGGTGGTGGGAGACATGTGTGGGGGCCTGGTGGAGGCTGCCCCTGCACTGCTGGGGGGTCGGGGTGGTGGGAGACATGAGTGGGGGCCTGGTGGAGGCTGCCCCTGCACTGCTGGGGGGTGGGGGTGGTGGGAGACATGGGTGGGGGCCTGGTGGGGGCTGCCCCTGGTGGCTGGGGGGTGGGGGTGGTGGGAGACATGAGTGGGGGCCTGGTGGATGCTGCCCCTGCACTGCTGGGGGGTGGGGGTGGTGGGAGACATGGGTGGGTGCCTGGTGGGGGCTGCCCATGGTGGCAGGGGGGTGGGGGTGGTGGGAGACATGAGTGGGGGCCTGGTGGAGGCTGCCCCTGCACTGCTGGGGGGTGGGGGTGGTGGGAGACATGAGTGGGGGCCTGGTGGAGGCTGCCCCTGCACTGCTGGGGGGTGGGGGTGGTGGGAGACATGGGTGGGGGCCTGGTGGAGGGTGACCCTGCACTGCTGGGGGCTGGGGGTGGTGGGATGCTGGGGGGTGGGGGTGGTGGGAGACATGAGTGGGGGCCTGGTGGAGGGTGACCCTGGATGCTGGGGGGTGGGGGTGGTGGGAGACATGAGTGGGGGCCTGGTGGAGGGTGACCCTGGATGCTGGGGGGTGGGGGTGGTGGGAGACATGAGTGGGGGCCTGGTGGAGGCTGCCCTGCACTGCTGGGGGGTGGGGGTGGTGGGAGACATGGGTGAGGGCCTGGTGGAGGGTGACCCTGCACTGCTGGGGGGTGGGGGTGGTGGGAGACATGAGTGGGGGCCTGGTGGAGGCTGCCCCTGCACTGCTGGGGGGTGGGGGTGGTGGGAGACATGAGTGGGGGCCTGGTGGAGGGGGACCCTGGATGCTGGGGGTGGGGGTGGTGGGAGACATGAGTGGGGGCCTGGTGGAGGCTGCCCCTGCACTGCTGGGGGGTGGGGATGGTGGGAGACATGAGTGGGGGCCTGGTGGAGGCTGCCCCTGCACTGCTGGGGGGTGGGGGTGGTGGGAGACATGAGTGGGGGCCTGGTGGAGGCTGCCCCTGCACTGCTGGGGGGTGGGGGTGGTGGGAGACATGAGTGGGGGCCTGGTGGAGGCTGCCTCTGCACTGCTGGGGGGTGGGGGTGGTGGGAGACATGAGTGGGGGCCTGGTGGAGGCTGCCCCTGCACTGCTGGGGGGTGGGGGTGGTGGGAGACATGAGTGGGGGCCTGGTGGAGGCTGCCCCTGCACTGCTGGGGGGTGGGGGTGGTGGGAGACATGGGTGGGGGCCTGGTGGAGGCTGCCCCTGGTGGCTGGGGGTTGGGGGTGGTGGGAGACATGAGTGGGGGCCTGGTGGAGGCTGCCCCTGCACTGCTGGGGGGTGGGGGTGGTGGGAGACATGAGTGGGGGCCTGCTGGAGGCTGCCCCTGGTGGCTGGGGGGTGGGGGTGGTGGGAGACATGGGTGGGGGCCTGGTGGAGGCTGCCCCTGCACTGCTGGGGGGTGGGGGTGGTGGGAGACATGGGTGGGGGCCTGGTGGGGGCTGCCCCTGGTGGCTGGGGGTGGTGGGAGACATGAGTGGGGGCCTGGTGGAGGCTGCCCCTGCACTGCTGGGGGGTGGGGGTGGTGGGAGACATGAGTGGGGGCCTGGTGGAGGCTGCCCCTGCACTGCTGGGGGGTGGGGGTGGTGGGAGACATGAGTGGGGGCCTGCTGGAGGCTGCCCCTGCACTGCTGGGGGGTGGGGGTGGTGGGAGACATGGGTGGGGGCCTGGTGGAGGCTGCCCCTGGTGGCTGGGGGGTGGGGGTGGTGGGAGACATGAGTGGGGGCCTGGTGGAGGCTGCCCCTGCACTGCTGGGGGGTGGGGGTGGTGGGAGACATGAGTGTGGGCCTGGTGGAGGGTGCCCCTGATGGCTGGGGGGTGGGGGTGGTGGTTGACATGAATGGGGGCCTGGTGGAGGCTGCCCCTGCACTGCTGGGGGGTGGGGGTGGTGGGAGACATGAGTGGGGGCCTGCTGGAGGCTGCCCCTGCACTGCTGGGGGGTGGGGGTGGTGGGAGACATGAGTGGGGGCCTGGTGGAGGCTGACCCTGCACTGCTGGGGGGTGGGGGTGGTGGGAGACATGAGTGGGGGCCTGCTGGAGGCTGCCCCTGGTGGCTGGGGGGTGGGGGTGGTGGGAGACATGTGTGGGGGCCTGGTGGAGGCTGCCCCTGCACTGCTGGGGGGTGGGGGTGGTGGGAGACATGAGTAGGTGCCTGGTGGAGGCTGCCCCTGCACTGCTGGGGGGTGGGGGTGGTGGGAGACATGGGTGGGGGCCTGGTGGGGGTGGTGGGAGACATGAGTGGGGGCCTGGTGGAGGCTGCCCCTGCACTGCTGGGGGGTGGGGGTGGTGGGAGACATGAGTGGGGGCCTGGTGGAGGCTGCCCCTGCACTGCTGGGGGGTGGGGGTGGTGGGAGACATGAGCGGGGGCCTGCTGGAGGCTGCCCCTGCACTGCTGGGGGGTGGGGGTGGTGGGAGACATGGGTGGGGGCCTGTTGGAGGCTGCCCCTGGTGGCTGGGGGGTGGGGGTGGTGGGAGACATGAGTGGGGGCCTGGTGGAGGCTGCCCCTGCACTGCTGGGGGGTGGGGGTGGTGGGAGACATGAGTGTGGGCCTGGTGGAGGGTGCCCCTGATGGCTGGGGGGTGGGGGTGGTGGTTGACATGAGTGGGGGCCTGATGGAGGCTGCCCCTGCACTGCTGGGGGGTGGGGGTGGTGGGAGACATGAGTGGGGGCCTGGTGGAGGCTGCCCCTGCACTGCTGGGGGGTGGGGGTGGTTGGAGACATGCATTGTTGATCAGTAGTGCAAGGTGACATGTGGGTTGGCTGGGGGGCATGCCCATGGTGGATGGGCTGCCTGCGGGACATGAGCAGGGGTGCAGGGTAGTCCCCCGTGGTGTGGGCTGCCTGCAGGGGCCGTGGAGGTTGTGGAGCGTACACCTGGGAGGACCCACACGGCCAATTCACGTGTAGTACTCCCCAGAACCCCTGAAATACACGTACCCAGATGAAATCGCGTGTGGAACTTCCCGCGCACCCATGGAATACACGTACCCTGATGAAATCGCGTGTGGAACTTCCCGCGCACCCATGGAATACACGTACCCTGCTCGCACTGGCCCATTCGCGTGTGTAACTTCCAGCGCACCCCTGCAATACACGTACCCTGCTGAAATCGCGTGTGGAACTTCCCGCGCACCCATGTAATACACGTACCCTGCTCGCACTGGCCCATTCGCGTGTGTAACTTCCCGCGCACCCATGAAATACACGTACCCTGCTGAAATCGCGTGTGGAACTTCCCGCGCACCCATGTTATATACGTACCCTGCTCGCACTGGCCCATTCGCGTGTGGAACTTCCCGCGCACCCCTGAAATGCACGTACCCTGCAGAAATCGCGTGTGGAACTTGCCGCGCACCCCTGAAATACACGTACCCTGCTGAAATCGCGTGTGCAACTTCCCGCGCACCCCTGAAATTCACGTACCCTGCTTGCACGGGGCCAGTCGCGTGTGGAACTTCCCGCGCACCCCTGCAATACACGTTCCCCGCTTGGCGTTTGCTGTTTGCCAGCCCGGTGAACTGGTCCAGGGTTAGCGCAGCCCTTTGCGATGATTTAGCGATTTTGATGCCTTTTCCTTGCGCGAGGGCGTTCTTGGGGGCGTTACTGGCGCTGCTGCAGGGTCGCTGCGATTCTCTGCGCCACGGCTGGTTTGGAAGCCTGAAATCCATGAATACGCTGTGCGCGGAAATCGGTTTTAGCGCTTGTGCCTGGCGCAGTCAATCGCACGCGGACACTCTGCGCCAGCCGCTTGCGACACTTTTCTGCGAAATTCTATGAATTACCCTCTAAATACAGACAGAATTCAATCAGGAAGTCCCTGCTAAAACTGATATTGTGCTGTGCACCTTCTGAGCACTCTTCTATTTCGTTCAGATAGAATGCTGTCACAAATGGGAGGAAAAGCTGTTCTTGGTCAAAGGATTATTGCATAAGCAACCAGGAAGTAATTAGAGTCAGTCCATGCATCACTTGAGTTTATTGAAATAATGTGGCGCCCTCTTTGTGCTCAACGGTGCATGCCGTATTTATAGATAGCATGCACCTCGGAGAGGTAAGAACTACCCTGCACCCATCTGGAACCGGCTTAGGGAAAAGGCAATACACAGAAGGATCATTACTGGCCCTTCTGTGGCATGTAGACACAGCATATGTTTGAATGGAAGTTTATTATTCTGAAAGGATTCTGCATTGTGTGCAAGTGTTGTTGATCCAGGGCCTTGATAGGCATTTCCAGTCATTGTGATGCGTAAGTCATATTCAGAAATGGGATGCTCATTATGACACCTGAGAGATGCAAGAATTCCCCTGCACCTGCCAGGAACAGTCCTGGGAAAGACGCAATGCACGGAAGCGTCATTACTGTCCCTTCTGTGGAGGATGGATCACTGAACACATTTCGATGGATGTGCACAATTTAATATTTGGAAATCGAGACGTGTTGGTGAAAAGCAACACAGAGTGCAAACATGTTTTAATTCATGTGATATTTCCAAATGGAACGTTGTTACTCCCATAACTTAGTGAAAAATATAAATAGTTCATGCACTCTAGAACTACTTCTTGTGAGAACATTATTAACACATGCAGTATTTCTTTAATTGCTTGGCAGACTGAGGAACGATGGTCTGGAGGTTTGCCCAGAGCAATGCCAGAGGTTCAGATTAATTCCAAACCTTCCAGCCATCACCTCTTTTGTTTTGCATACGTCATCCGAGTGGGACAGGTGTGCCTGGACATAGGTCTCGAGCCTTCTGGGTCTAGAGACCCAGGCTACTCCTCACTGATGGTGCCCAAGGAGGCTGAAACATATCTGCGGATGCTTGTGGTCTCGTGCAGAAGGGATGTGACCTAGCAGTTTGGGCTGGGCTGCCTCTTTTGTGATGGGACCAAGCCTGATTTGCATATGTTATTTCCCTTTCTTTAATGCCTGGGCCAGCTGAGGAACGATGGTCTGGAGGTTTGCCCAGAGCAATGCCAGAGGTTCAGATTAATTTCAAACCTGCCAGCCATCACCTATTTTGTTCTGCATTAGTCACCCAAGAGTGGGACGGGTATGCCTGGACATGTGCCCCTAGCTTGCTGGCAAGCTACTCCTCGCTGATGATGCTCAACGAGGATGAAAATGTGTGGGGATGCTGGTGGTCTCGTGCAGAAGAACGCTGGTCTGGAGGTTTGCCCAGAGTAATGGCACGGGTTAGGATGAATTCCAATCTTTCCAGCCATCACCTCTTTTGTTTTGTAAAGGAAAACACAGTCATAATAACCTGCTTAAATCATACCTTGGCTGCATGGGATCAGGGTACATGCTAGAAATTGGCTGTGTGATTGCTTAACTTGAGTACACATTTTCTTGAACTCCGCCCAGTTTTGCAAACCATACTTGTTGATGGGACGGACACCTTATTTCTTTGTGTTACTGCAATTACTCTCTAAATTCCTGTCGGCATTAAAACACAATTACATATGCATAATAACACATTATGTACACAGCTCACAGATCCTCTCAATTGTAAGTATGAGCACCTGTGGTGGGTGCGTACACCAATCGGCGTGTGCCAAACACAGGCTTACACTATTCTTTTCAATCCATGTTAATAGTGAGCTGAAAACTCAAATGTTCCTGCCATTTACTCTGAATCCTGCTCCCTTCCACCCCAATACTGCATTCCCGTACCCCCATGTGCACCCCTGATGTCTCTCCGCCAGAGCACAGACTAACCACCTCTCCGACCAGTCTCTCTCCTCTTCGTTCTGTTCCTCGCGTCCTCAGAGGCTGCACTTTCCCTTGCCAGGGAAATGGAGGCGGAGCTCCGCTGGGAAACCCACTTTAATCCCCATGATGCCGCTTGCCACGGATATTTGCACACACTAGATGCATCTCATAACACTTGTGGAGGCAGCCTGGGTTGGCTGACACTGGCACTGATCCTGGCCTTAAATTCTGTGCTTCGCTAAGGCTTATGACCAGGCCCCGTGACATTACTCCTGCCACCACAGGTATTATTGCTTCATTAAACGAAGATACTCAAGGAGAGAACAACCAAGATACGTGAAAGTAATGTCGGCATCTGAAAGTGGATTTTCATTACAACCACTAATACTACCAAATACTGAAAGCAATATTTAACTTTACTATAGAGAGTATTTTATTCACCTTGGCTAGGATTAAGAGGTGTATCAAAAAGGGAAAAGGCTACAGTTATACAATGCAACGCAGATGATTTCAGGGTTTATGGCAAAACTCAATGAGTGGATCTTCTTTTAAAGATTTGGAATATAACTGAGAATGAGGTTCCAGATTAAAGCTGAAATCTTTTTTACGTGAGAACTCACAAGCAGGCAAATGATGCTCTGGAAAGTGTTGTTGTTCTTCTAAATCTAGTGTGCATGAGCAGGAGGACTTCAAGTTGCTATGCTAGAAACGGGGGCACAATCACAGAACTCTGAGAATGTGGGGAGTGGCAGGTGTTGCATTTGAAGCTCCCAACAATAATTGAATTGGAGAAGATTAAGACTAAGTCAAGGTTGCTAAACACGACAAAGTTGACAAGCAGCTCAGACATTACATTTCCTGGCCTCATTGGGGTTTTAGGCACTAGTCAGGCCAATCTCGTCCCAAAATAAGCACTTTGGGATTCTGACACAAGACAGTTGAGTGCAACCATTATTTATTATATGCTCGTGTAGCACACCCAGAGCTATGCAGCCTTCTTCTGCCCCTTCTGGTCTACTGCCAGACACCTCCCCTCAACCCCATGCCTTCTGATAGGCTACTTGATCCCAAGATGACCGATTGCCGGTCCTACCATCTGGGCAGATGTGCCAGGGGTGTTATTGCTACTAGCAGTTGCAGCATTCTAAAGTCAGTTGTGTCATGAACACATCACTCTGCGGATGCGCCACTCGTGGTTATTTTGTATTTATATGTTTTCTGTAATCTATCTTTTGTGAGCTGTGTACATAGTTTCTCATTCTCGGGTAAAAGATGAAATTCATGTTCCCCTAGGAGAAACATGCAGGTTTGATGAATGACAGATTGATGGCTAGTTAGGCCATCCTAAATTATGAGACGCAATGTAAGCAGATAATATATTTCTACAAAATAAAAACAAATATTAGCTTAACATGTTTGTAATATAATGTAGATGTGATCTATGCATGAGCTGTTGGTGCATTCTCTGATATGTGGACCTGCTGTTACCCTCAATGTCCACAGTGTGATCACAAGTCTATTCAGTGCTATTGAATAATTTGCATAGAACCAATTGGTGGATGGCTTATATTTGACTTCTCACTTCCTACCATATCTTATCCCGGAAGAAATATTTATTTGTTTTCCCCTTGAACCAGCACATTTTCTGGTATATTGGATGAATATTTCCTGGCTTTTAGATTTAAGTATTCACACAACATCAAAGTTTAATTATATATATATATATATATATATATATATATATATATATATATATATATATAGAGAGAGAGAGAGAGAGAGAGAGAGAGAGAGAGAGAGAGAGAGAGAGAGAGAGAGAGAGAGAGAGAGAGAGAGAGAGAGAAAGAGGAAAGAATGAACCGCACTCTCCGCGGTCAATTGAAAGACCATGGTCAAAGAAAAAATAGCACGGCTCATGACACAGTATAGGTCTGAAGGTATTTAATTTTACCAGAAAAACAAAAGTACAAAATACGGCTGAAAAGCAGTGGCAAAACAGAGGCAGGGCGCCCGTGAGCACGACCTGCACACAATGCGTTTTTGATCACGTGATTAGTTATTGTGCACTTAGTTTGTTGCAAACCTTAGACACATACGGAATAAAATAAAATCCTAACAATAAAAGAGATGTTATAATGAAATATACATACAATAGTATTAAAATATCTAAATTAAAAAAGAATATGCTGAAGAGGAGCAATGCATTAGCTTTCTAAACACCATAGACGCCGTTCGTCAGATGGTGTTCAATGAATGAATTTAGCAACAAGAGCAGACAAATAGTCGACATCTCACTTTTCTTTTTCAATACAGTGCAGAGGATATTTAAATAAAGACAGATCAAAACACTGATGAGACAGAAAAGCAAAACAGAGGATTGCAAAGAATGGGAAAAAGTAAGCGCACAAGATGTCGAGCTTACATCAGCAGCGAACGGCGGCAAATTCTCATTTGTATGTAGGGATCGGAGGGAACACCGTGATCACTGGATTATTTTCCAAACATTGAATGACTTATGTGGCATGTCAGAGCAGCACTCAGGAGAATAAAGCACACTTGAAAGTACTCTCTAATTGCGATTTTTCAGATGAAGTAATGATCTTTAATGTGCAGTGGATCTCATTAATTAACTTCCCGACTTTAATTAACTCCTTGCCTAATTTACTTGCCATAATATATTATAACAAACGTCAACTTAACGGAGCCTTTTCCCCCTTGCAAAACAAAATGGCTTTCTCGCGTTGTCGCCTGCCTCTTGAAGGTACAATGAACGGCGGGACATTGGAAAGAGCATCCATGCAATATATGCGTTGGCTTCTTGTGAAGTCCTGTGGGTTCGTCATTGCCAAAGTTATGGGTCCTTGAGCAATATTGGCCTGCTGAGTCACTGCTGTAGTAAGCGTAATGCTCACAAGTGCGTTTGCATGAAGTGCCTGTTGCCAAATCATCATGCAGATCCCCAAAGAAATGACTAGAAAAGGGAGATCCTGTGAAGGCAATGTTGCATAGGAAAGAGCTGAGAAAATACAACATTCATTTATTGAATTTATTTTATTTATTTACTTTTTATAACACACCTAATACCATATCTAAGTTCAGTTTCTAAGTGCAGATCCTGGATTCGAACTTCTGTTGCTCCGCGCGGTCTCCCTTCCAAGAACGGCACGTTGCCTCCGCGTGGTCTCCCTTCCAAGAACGGCACGTTGCCTCCGCGTGGTCTCCCTTCCAAGAACGGCACGTTGCCTCCGCGTGGTCTCCCTTCCAAGAACGGCACGTTGCCTCCGCGTGGTCTCCCTTCCAAGAACAGCACGTTGCCCCTGTGCTATCCTCTCTGTTCACAACATAATGTACAGAGTAGAAGACTATGACCGGCTCAATGACACAAGGAATACCTACAGTGGCCAATTGACCCTATATTATCCGAGTTATCATAGGTCAATGCAGGATGTTGAGCCCACAGCATTTTGCATACTATGACTTGCAGTTTTGCAACATAACCACACTTACCCATCTCATGGGCAGCCCCGTGAACCGCATCATCCCAGAACCGGCATCACTCCCCTCACCTCATTTTACATGATCTAGAAACCCTTAAGCAAAGGCTGGCTGAACAAACTGTAATCACCAGCGACACACTACAGTGTGAACTTAATCTCACTCCTACCCTTATATTCAGCGATACACACAACACAACCAACTGAAAACCTCGCAGCACTCAAAACAGACTGTAAAGCGTGCTGCATCTCTTTGCCCAAACAGTCTACAAGCTCAAAATGATCACAGAAAGAGCAAGATCAAAGATCTCATCAAAACACAGCATGGACAGTCTTCACCACTCATTCCCCACACAACAGCAATGGCATCATTACCTTGCTTTTCATCCATCCATTCCCCCATGATTGTGCAGGTTGTCCTTATGGGGCCAGCAGGCATTCAACCACTCTTAGAGAGAAACTTTGCATTGTACAATTAGCTTGTTGCCCTAGACCAACATTACATATTCTTCAAGCATCTTTGCACCAGGGCAAAGTACTAGGACAAGCATTTCCCTCCCAATGTTTGCCCTAGTCCGAGCACTCTGCCCTGGTGCAAAAATGCACTTGCACCTGTGCAACGTTTCTGCAATACCGCCCTAAGCCTCTGAGATGATCGATTTAGTTAAATTGGATCAAAGCAAAACGTCAAAAAATGTATGCACTGTTCAAATAAACTTGCACATATATGCATCCATTCATCACAAAAGCCCCATCTCTCACTTCCCTAGTATCTCCCTCACTCTAATAATGGTATTTTGGTGTGTGTTTGGTCGAACTGGCCCACCTGGTCTTCCTCAAATATTCAAGCAGGTATAAGAATGCACAGGCATACAACTAACAAAATAGAAAATGATATGATATCCGGCAAAATTACTGAATGTATTTGAAGAATTGTTTAAGAGAAAAGGTGTGGTTTCCAAATCTAATGACTTTGGGTACTCTTGCTAGTACAATGATGCTAGTCAGCGCCATACTGTAAATAACTCATCTTCAGCAGATATTTATCACTGTCGATATCTATACAACTCATGTATTGTCAGAGCTGTGTGTGGCTTAGGACGCAGAGAGCATGTATCCCACGCTCTGAGGAAATTGCACTGTCTTCTCGTTTGGGAAAGGGGCCAGTTTAAAGCATCCTGCCTAGTATACAAGTGCCTTGCAGTCACTGCCCCCAGGTACCTCCAGTCACACATCAAGAGTTTGCCATACAGACAAACCTTGCGTTCTAATGATAGGGATCTCATACCACAACCTCGCTTTAAACTGAAGACATATGGGGATTTGAGCTTTGATGCCTGGGGGCCAAGCGTCTGGAACGCTCCATCAGGCAATTCCCACTGTCTGCTCAATTTAGGAAAGCACTTAAAACCCATCTGTTTGATGGAGGTGGTCTGTAGGCCTCTTGCCTTCTCTGACCCCTGACCAGACTGTTACCTTGGATAAACTCTGCTATCTGATTTCTGTCTGCATTGCCTGTCGAGTGCTCTGAGGCCTGCGGGTGAGTTGGCGCCTTACAAAAATGTATTAGAATAGAATAGAATAGAATTATCATATACTTATTATCTCCCTTATTACACGGCCTGCGGTAGCGGGCGTGTAGTTATGGTTAAGTTGCTCATCTCATTGGAAGAGCACTTTTTGGACAGCATATAACTTCGCTCCTCTTGGACGAATCCTTAACAAAGCTTGGAAAAAAAAGGAAAAAAAGTATATGGCCAGCTCTGAATTCTTTTCGCAAGTTTGGTGAGGTTTAGTGAAGGGGGGGTCAAAGTTGTATGGGGGGTCCCAATTGTTATTTTGTTTTTCCATAGAGGCAATGGAAACAAATGTTGATCACGCCTACATCCCAAACCGCTGGACGGATTTTCACCAAATTTAGGGGAGGAGCAGCGGCTTGGTCCCGAAAGTGTGCTTTTGTAAATGTGGTGGTAATCCGTCTAGTAGTTTTTTTAAAACAGGTAAAATGCAGGTCCCTAAAAATTAGTGATATCTGGATCCGCTTTGCGGACCCATTTCTCTGTTCGCTCTGTGAACAGGACTCTGATTGGCCTGGGGTGGGCCGCGTGATGTCTGCAGACACCCAAAGTGCCTGCTGATTGGTTGGTGAAATGCGTGATGTGCGTCATATTCTCCCAAAACACCCTCCATGTTGAATCCGTGGATATCTGAAGCATGGTGGTGAGCAGAGCTAAGACACATGGTTTGGGAAGACCATGTGGTATCTGCGACAGTCTGCGGACACTACTGTAGTCCCCGGACAATGCCTTGGGTAGCTTATCTGGTGACTGCAGGCAGACTTCATTAGGGTAGGGGAGTGGAATGTAGATGATATGAGCATGTTTGTATAGACTGTATTATGCTGTTGTGGTTGTGGCCATCCCCTAGACTCTTGAGTGCATGGCTTCAGTCTGCCCACTGGTTGCAAGTACTGTAATAGTATGTGTACAGAAGTGGGCATGGCCTCGAGCGGCTGGCGTATGTGTGTGGGTTGTGGCCACTAGCCAGCTTCTTGTGTGCATGGGTGGATAATGATGTGGTGGCTGTGGCCTGCCTCTAGACTCTTGGGTAAATGCTAGTCTGCCCACTGGTTGCAAGTACTGCAATGGTATGTGTACAGAAGTGGGCAGGGCCTTGAACAGCTGGCTTATGTGTGTTGTTTGTGGCCAGTAGCCAGGTCCTTAGGTGCATGGCTGTAGTATGCTGAAAGTACTCCAATAGTATGTGTACAGAAGTGGACAGGGCCTCTGGCAGCTGGCTTATGTGTGTTGGTTGTTGCCACTGGCCAGATTCTTGAGTGCATGGGCGTATTGTGCTGTGGTGGTTGTGGCCAGCCCCAAGAGTCTGCCCACTGGTTGCAATTATTGCAATAGTATGTGTACAGAAGTGGACAGGGCCTCTGGCAGCTGGCTTATGTGTGTGGGTTGTGGTCACTGGCAAGAATGTTGGGCGCATTGCTGTATTATGCTGTGGCCTGCCCCTACACTCTTGGGTGCATGAGAGTCTGCACACTGGTTCCAAGAACTGTAATAGTATGTGTACATACATGGACAGGGCCTTGGGCACCTGGCTTATGTGTGTGGGTTGAGGCCACTGGCCATATTCTTGGGTGTGTAGCTGCATTATGCTGAGGTGGTTGTGCCCAGACACTAGACATATATTCTAATTGTACGAACTGGACATATATAATAATTGTCTAACAAGAAACTGTGAGCCTCCTCTCTGAACGACTCTACCATTTTTAATAACTCTTCAAATAGAGTGCTCCAGTCCTACCAGTGTTTAAAGACTCTGGCTGTTGCTAGCAGCAGCTTTAATGGCTGGAGGTTGATTCTACACAACCACCTCTCACAGCTACAATGAAAATATAAGACCACATATACGCCAAAAAACACTGCAGCCCAGTATGGTACAGACCATGTTATGCAATTTCCAATAAATATCATCCCACGAGACTTTCACCAAATGCTTTTTCATAATTGATGTTTCCAAGCTGCATCCCACATCTTTATTTTTTCTTTTTTCTCTTCCGAAATACTGGAGTGACTTCAACCGAATAAATACACTATTAGTATCCCAGGATAAAGTGGATGAAAACTTGTGACAGATGCATTGCATCAGGATGAAACGATCCTACAAAGGCCTCTCGTTCATCCAAGTGGCACTACAGGTAATAGGAACACCACATCTGTAAACACTTCATGAAAACCCTCCTCTCTGAAACTCTCTATCATTTCTAAAGACTCTTCAAAAAGAGTGTTCCGGTACTGCAGGTGTTTGAAAACTCTAGTTGTTGCTTGCAGAACCTTCAATGCTTATCATAAATGATGTTCCCAACCTTTCTGACAGAACCTTAGAAGGGCAAAGTCTTAGTGTTTTCCTGCACAATGACAAACCATGCTTTCCAGTTATTGCTGACCCTCCTTGTGCATATTTGCTACAATGCCATCCAGCACTTCGACCTTTACCCACAAGCACATTTGTCTTCCCTTTCAACCCTATCCCACTTTAAAACAAATCTTACCATATAGCCGTCCCTGGTGTACATGGCCCCCTCAACGCCATTGGTTGTCCATTGTGGTCATGGCCAGTAGCTATAATCTCTGGTTCATGACCTTATGCCATGACCCAGACAATCTGGCCACTGCCCATGGCCACAGGCTATACCTCACTCACCAAAGGTATATCACTATTATTTGTACATACATTATGCATTCAGGTCCTTACCAATGCTCCTTTCATGACTTTGCTGGAAATCCACCCATTTTTTATTTAGTTAAAGGTGTAAAAATGTATGTACATACAATAGCCATATAACTTATCCCGCACTTGACAAAATCCATTCAGACTTCCCACAAAAAAATTCAAGGTTGGTTCTATAATCTTTTGGAAAACTTGTGTCCACATTTGTTAAATGCCAACAAAGTTATAAGCCATCTAAAAATGTTGAGACCCCCCCTCAATTTGTGTCCCTCTTGACAACATCCCACCAAACTTTTCAAAAACATTTAAATCTAGATTTAAAATCTTTCTGGAAACCTTTCTGCAGATTAGTCAAATGGCATCACATTTATAAGCCTTTACAATATGTTGTGACCCCCCCTCTAATTTTGTTCCCTCTTGACAAAACAGCACCACACTTTGCAAAACCATTCTGAATCAGGTTTAGAATGAAATTCCAGAATTTCATGCAGTTTCATTTAGTGGCACCAAAGTTATAAGTCATCCAAAAACTGCTTTTCACTAACCCTGTAATACAAATATAGGTATAGGCGCCCCCCTGTCTGGGACTGTGTGCCCAGTAAACTGCGGTTGATAGTTGACGGTATTTCCGTAGAAAATAGCAGTACAGCAGAAAGAAGATTGAAACAAAAACAATGTTTCCTATTTAAAACTGTTGCACATGTAAATTTCAAATAAAGCATCCCAACATTTTACAACCTCTAATTTGTGTACTAAAATAGCATTCCTTAATGCATACTGTGTCTGCATTGATTGGGGGAATTCACACCGATAAAACACATTCCATTTCTTTTTTACATAATAGAAGTTTGCATAGCAATAAGCCCAAAGCAAAGAGGGCATTTCGGTGTTAGATACTGCCCCAAAGTCTTTATTAAAGCCCTCACAGAAGTCAGAATCTATAACTATGGGGACACTAAATATCATACCACACCAGCAAAAAAACAACCCAGTTTTATATCACCCAAAAAGTCACTTCAACACACACCATACATGATTAAAAAAACATTGTTGATAACATCACATTTCTACTGCTCTATGATAAATCTTTTGTTTCGAAAACAACAAGCATACTTCATGATTGTATATCATGCACCTTACTAAAATTCAATTTCTTTCAAATTCAAGCCCCATTATCATCATATTATCAAATCAAACTTTCAACAAAACAATGACCAACATCTGATTAATGCCAATCATATTTTATCACAGGGAACATGAACTACACAGCGTAGGTTCTGCAGTCAAAATAAGAAACTTAGCCAAAATGGGGATTTTCATACTTTGTAAAATCAAAACCACAAAAAGAGGACTCTATTGTAAGAAAACGAATAAAATGGCCGACATATTCACTGCAACCTATCACAATGAAGTATACATTAAAAACTATAACACTAACCAATTAGAAACACCAAAACACATATAAACCCTTCCCAGCATCAAAAGTAGCTGTGGATAGTCAACGTGGCTACACAGCTTACTTGTCGCCGTGGCTACACTTACATTTTTTTGCAAGCACCAAAACAAAGTAAATTGGCCTTGAAAACTTCAAATCAAATAGGTGCACAACCAAGTACATAAAATAACACACACAAATACAATTATGTACTGTATCATACACATAAATGTATGATTAGTGCACTGAAAATATATATTTATAGACGTGACTTTAAATATACCCATGGTTCCAGCTGCAACGAATGAAGCACAGAATAGTATTGACGTGCCTTTGTGATGTTATCTTTGATATCATGGGTGTTAGTCTTAGTAGTGCATGGTGGTGGCGCGAGTTATGGTTGCTTAGCTTACCATAACTGGTGAATTTCGGAGGTTTTTCGGTTTTACTTGTAACCAGAAATCACTGAAGCAGATGTCATAGACATCCTTAGACACCTCAAACCCTCACAATGGAAGGGCGATGTGTGTCCTCCTAAAATCATGAAGGAATGTGCAGAACGACTTGCTCTTCTCCTTCCGGCATTCATCAATGCCTCATTCAAACTGGTCATAGTCCCGTATAGCCTCAAAGAGGCTTGGGTGCACCCTCTTTTAAAAAAACCTACGCTAGACCCCTCTAAACCCAATAACTACCGACCCATAACAACAGTCCCATTCCTTCTGAAAATACTAGATAAGGCCGCCAACAGACAGATTCAACTATACCTTGAATTGAACTCGATCCTAGGAAAGAGACAATCAGGGTTCCGCAAAGGCACGGACTGAAACCGCCCTTCTAGACTTAAAAAACGAAATCACAAATATCCTCGACAAAGGCAAGCCTGCACTTCTACTCCTTCTAGACCTCTCAGCAGCGTTCGATCTGGTAGATCACAACACACTCACCAGTCATCTTTCGCATGCTGCGCATTTCTCCAAGGATGCAGCGACATGGGTAACCTCCTTCCTAGAGAGCAGAGCTATGAAATTGTTCTCTAATACAGCTCATGCAGCACCCTCTATCATCCACTGTGGTGTCCCCCAAGGATCCTGTACTGCCCCCACCTTATATAATCTTTTTACTAAGCCTCTCTTTGATAAACTGGATGCACTTGGGATCACATACACCAACTATGCTGATGACACCCAGGTGCTACTTCCCCTGACAGGGCACTATCATCAAGACGCCACACACTACAGCAAATCTACTCCACCATACAGGCATGGATGGCTACCAACGGCCTCTGTCTGAACGGGGACAAGACTGAAATCATCATTCTTATCCAGAAATCCACACTATCCAACCTTAACCCGCTTTACCTCAATTTCAGCTTAGATAACTGTGTCATCCCAGTATTATCCTCGGTTAAAACTCTTGGTGTCCACATTGATGCGACTCTATCCATGGATAAACAAGTCAGCGCCATAGTCTCAGCCTCCACACTGAGTACAAAACTTATCAATGCTATAAAACCCATTCTAACCAAGGATAATTGCCTCTCTATCGTTAGAGCAACTATAGGAACCAAACTTGATTATTGCAATACCCTCCTAGCTGGCACCTCCAAAAGAAATCTAGCCAGACTCCAAACAACCCAAAACAATGCTCTTAGAGCAGCACTCAGCATATCGAAAAGAGACCATATTACACAAGCAGGAAAGACCGCCCACTGGCTTCCAGTCAAGGACTGTATCACCTTCAAAATTCTCACAACCACACACAAATGCATCAACCTCTCAGCACCCTCATACCTATCTGACACCATATCTAGATCACTATCTACGAGACCAACAAGATTACGATACACCAATCAACTAACGGTACCACGCATCAACAGAACCAAGGCAGGGGGAATAGGCTTCCCTTACCTCGCCCCTAAGCTATGGAATACTTTCCCTACTGACCTCAGAGCCAAAACGTCTCTCTACACCTTCCGCAAAAAACTCAGAACTGCTCTTTTCAATTAACTACCCGCACCCGGACACCCACCTTTCAATGTATGTATGTAACCAAGCCATCTTGTCCAATGTAACATATACAGACGTGAACTGTATGTAACTAAGTATAAGCACAACTTTAACAAGTGCCACGATGCCCATGGGCTGCTGTGTGCTCAACAAATACGAATAAATAAATAAATAAATAAATAAATAAATAAATAAATATCCATAACGTCCATTTAAAAAACGTTTTTATTGAATTTTATAGGTTTTAATTAGTGCAACTTCACCAAAAGGTCCCTTTAACAACATTTTTTCATTGAATTTCATGTTTTTTTTTTATTATTGCAACTTAACCATAACGTCCCTTTAACAAAGTTTTTGTTCTGAGAATTTATATATATATATACCTTTCAAACTGGTTTGCCTAACGTATAACTGCCTTCATGATTCCACTACTACCAAATAAAACAATTTGCGTTCCAATGATCAACTCCACCTGAATTGTCCCTTGTACATGTGCACAAGCTGAAGTGACAGGACATGATCTTTTCCCCCACTTCCTTCAGCAAACTCCATGAATCAGTTCATAAAAGTCATGAACTAGCGCTCCACATCAGGACTGTCCCCCACCCTTCCCCAGCTCTGCCCCTTCCGGTTATGATCCCCAAATGCCTAGTAACAGTACTTTGTGTGAAGTGTTCTTTGCAAGCATTTAACAATAAAAATAAAATATGAATAAATGAAGATCACACAACTAGTATATATGAGATTATCTTGGGGTATGGTCAGAAATTGCAGCCCTCTTGACCCCCCACTCGGCTATCCTCTGCAAAAATTGCCTTACATTCACTGATCTAAAATTTCACATGAATGAAACTACTGCACACCTTACCATTGTCTCTGTGAATGATCACCCCGAAGGTTAGTTTTGTGTGCCATCTGAAATGGGTGGACATGGCTTTCCAGGCAGGTGTTGCTACTGTTAGGCACATGGCTGCCAGGTGAGATTGATCAAATTGGACTCCAGTGCCAGAGGGAACGCCTTTGTAATAAGGAAAACGTGTGAAGGTTTCGGCTCTTTTGGACTTCACTGCACTTTGTGCGGAAGAGGTCCTTATGTTTAGGCAGAGCTACATCAGGTTATTTATATTTCTGGATATCCCAGGGGACAGGGAAGGATGATATCAGACCATATGGTCCCTCAGACAACTACCATATGTCTGAGCAGAGCACAATGTAAAATGTATTGCATAAAAATATACACAAAACCCCTTTTTTGCAGAGATGAAATGTTCAGGACGCCATTTTTAGTTTATCCAAGATTGCACATATCTTTTTTTTTTTTTTACCAGCCATCCGATTATGATGTGGTTATCTAATGAGGAAATGACAGCCCAAAACAATCTGAATGGAGTGTTGTGCAGGCTCTGCATGCATTAAATAAGGCATGCAGCAGTTCTAAAAAACCTCAAGCAGTGAATACCTCTTGATTATGAGTGAGAAAATCCACCTGCAAAATCATGAACATAGCTCCAAAAACAGATGTAATCGGAGGTAGTAGGGACCAACAAGGGTGAGAAGAAGGCCCTTACCAGAAAATATCTACAGAAGGGTCAGAGATCTGTAAGCAGGCCATCGTGCAACATGGTATCACATCCACATACATGAGATGTTGATTGAGTTTGAGAGCAATGCAATGCAGACGGGACAGTGGGAGAGGAGAAAGTTGCTGCAGAAGAACATACGGAAGTGGAGTACCCTCTTGCGAGGGAGAAACCACCACCCAAACTGCCTAACATTAAAGAACTACTCACCCTTTATGGTCTGGACAGACAATAATCACCATCGTCTAGTTCTTACATGGTGAACTTGCCAGAGCATTCACGCATGCGCTGCCACCCCTGAACTCTGCACAAGTTGCAGGAAGTGTTGCATTTCTCGCCTACAGGAAGCTTCCACACTTGTGATGATTCTTGTCATCTGCATTGAGTTGATGCCCCCAATCATAGGCAGCAGGCATTTCTCAATAGGAAGCAGCAGCAGAAACTAATGGAAGGGGAAAGTAATAAAAAAAATCAAACAAGACCCCACACAAGGCATCTCTGTGGAAATCACAGGGATGGCAATTTATGCCAGAGACCGCAAGTGGATTACTGTAAAAGAATTCGATGTATTTCTTTCCACTAACCAAGGGAAAATATCAACTATCTATGCACTCCCCAAAATTCATAAAGATATAGAGAACCCACCAGGGCAACCTATTGTTTCCGGGTGTCGTTCAGTTCTAGAGCCAGTGTGCCAATTCATAGACTCTTTTTTTAAACCAATAAGTATCCAAACACCTAATTTTCTTTGAGATACGACACACACCATTCAGATCTTTGAAGGGCTAGGATTTGATGAAAGCATCCGCCTACTTGTCACCATGGATATTTGCTCTTTATATACAAGCATACCACAAACAGCGGCAGTTGAATTTATGCTGAAATATTTGACCCAATTCAATATGCAAGATAGAGTCCCTGAAACTTTCATAATTGAATTGTTGAATTTGGCCTTATCTAAAAACTATTTTGAATTTGATTGCCAATTTTAGGGTACAGCAATGGGCACCACTTTTGGACCTAGTCTGGCAATGTTATACATGGCAGACTTTGAGGAGGCTAACATCCTATTAGAGATAAACCCATTCAGAAACCAGATCAAGCAATGGAGGCGGTTTATAGATGACATTTTGTGTATTTGGAAAGGGTCAGAAACTGACCTAGTATCCTTTTTACAGTGGCTGAACAAAAAACATTCAGTTCACTATGGATTCCGCAACATGGAAGATAACTTTTTGGATTTAAAGATCCAAAATGATAATGGTATACTGAAATGCAACTTGTTCTGTAAACCAAGTGACAGAAACACTCAATTACATTTCTTGAGTGATCACTCCAAACAGTTGCGGGAAAATCTCCCATATGGTCAATACCTCCAAATCAGAAGAAACTGTACAGATGTAGCTGACTTCTATAACCATGCTGAAGATTTGGACAACAGGTTAGCAGAAAGAGGCTACCCACATCGCATTAGTTCTCAATCCAAGAAAAGGGCAAGATTTTACAATAGTGAAGCTCTACTAGCCCAAAAAGAAAACACCACAGAAAAGGAATCCAGAACTAGTTGTGTTATTACACAAGGGACAAATGCCTCCCAAATCCAGAAACTAATAACAAAGCACTGGCCCTTAACCAGACTCAGCCTACCAGATGAACCATCACCACGATTTGCTTACAAACAGGCACACAACTTTAGGGAGCAACTGGTCCACTCTAGATTTGTTAGACCAACTCCAAGGTTGGGCTTGTGGAACTTAAGGACCACTGTAGGACACTTTCCATGTGGAAACTATACCTCTTGTAGATTCACTAAAAAGATTAAAGAATTCAAATCAATGATCGATCATGGGCACTGCAGAGTCTGACCAATTGTAAAACCAAGCAGGCAGCGTATGTAATAGAGTGCCCATGCGGCCTACGGTATGTGGGCCAAACACTGAGACCCATCCACATAAGAATATGTGAACACAGATCCAGGGTCAGGTGTAGAAATCTGAGTGCCCCACTTGTAAATCATCACATTGAGGCCCAGCATACAGCAGTTGATCTACTTTGGTGGATTGTGGATACCGTTGGTAACTCAGCCAACACCCTTTGGAGCCTCCTACAAAAAGAAGCCAGATGGATCCACAAATTGGACTCATTCTATAATGGTCTTAACGAAAAATTCATTTTTTCTACATAAGGTGACCTTTCGCTATGTTCTCCACTTACTCTCTCTTACAACAAAGGACAAACTCTGTGTTATACAAGGACCACGGGACATACTATGAACAATTTCATAGCCACCCGGACCACAGATTATCAGGGATGAAGTACTATAATATCCAATAGTTATTTGACTCTAGATATGTGAGGTTTCTGCCCCATGTGTATGGAACTATCCAGTG
Source organism: Ambystoma mexicanum (assembly GCF_040938575.1). Classification (NCBI taxonomy): domain Eukaryota; kingdom Metazoa; phylum Chordata; class Amphibia; order Caudata; family Ambystomatidae; genus Ambystoma; species Ambystoma mexicanum. The sequence goes on from NC_090933.1 coordinate 1,211,333,786, forward strand.
TTGTACTAGAGGCTTGTGCTACACAGCCAGCCTGGCCCCGCCACCAGCAACATCAATGAACTGATAAATAAAAGTATAACACACTGACCAGATGAACCCCTCTCCTTTTGATGCACAGAGCATCAGGGTCGGCAGCCAGGGCATTCACAGAATGCAACCGGAGCCGCACCACACGGATACGAAATAGCGACTGCTGCCCCGGAGAGACACTTGCAAGTAACCTTGGCAGCAGTTCTAAAACTCACAACCTCTATTCCCAAACACAAACGTTTTCATTTGGTTCACAAGAGGTAGACCTCCACATATGGTAAATGCATGCGTAGAACTCTGCTATGATTCACTTTAGGAACAACACAGGGAGCTTTTATTTTTTCTTTTTCTCCCCCCCCTCTGTGTTTGTGAAGCTGCCGAATGGTAGCTCGCTTGGGTGTGGAGCGTCCGGTTACTACGGCAACAGGCCCTGCTCAGCCCGCCACTTTTGAGGCTGCGTGTCCCTGGCAGTGCCGTAGCAACACAAAATGAAGACACCAGCGGATGCCAGGTGCCTTCCAGACTCCGCTCTGCAAAGCCACAGCCCCTTCCAGGTATGTAGCCTACATGAGGGACTTTTCAATCTCTCCAGATGAAGGTCTATCTTTCACAATATATTTAACATATGTTTTTGCAGCTCTGTGTGAACAAGAGTGCATTATGACAAAACGTGGACTGTAGTAACCCGTGTGCCGTTTCACGCCAGGGGTACAACAGTAACGCATCTTAGAAAATTCTCAAACGCAATAAAAGTGATTCAAGAACGCGAGCACAGGTATGCAATCTATATATTACTACCTACCACTTGAAAGAACAATACTCTTTCTACTAACAGCAAAATCTCCAGCTCTGTAAACACAGTATGAATTTATTTGCAAACATTTCTCACAGTGGTGTGCAGTACAATGGATCCATTAGTGCAGGTGTGCAGGGTGTTTAAGCACTAATTACCTGCCAATTTACAGATACTGTAATGTGACAAATAAAATATTAATATAAAATATAATAAAATCCGAAATCTGTTGTCTCTCCCACATTGCAGCAATTAATAAGAAAAAGAGACTTCTATGCTCTGAATCCCAAGTTCACTGAACCACGAGCAAGGTATTGCATGGGCAACACACCTTCCATTGCTTGATTGGTTTACTCAAAGCTGTCGCGTGCCATTAGGGTACCATACACTTACCATTTCAATGTATATTTGCTAAGGACTGACCGAGCCAGAGTATCTTTTTCATTTGGTCCCAAAGTGGCTGGGTCCTCCACCAAACAAATCATCCATTAACAAAAATAGTCAGCCCACCCTATCTTTAGTCATTTCTATGTCTGGCAACAAGGCCACACTTTCTGCATACCCCTGTCTGAGGTACAGGGTGAGTATTGCATGGATACTTGTCTCCTAAATTGGCAGCAGTAATAATATTTTTTTGTAAAAAATGCCTTTTTGTGTCTTGTATGAAACACTGATACATCTATGTATCCTTTTTCTGCCCCCCCCCCACCTAGGATCATGAGGTTTGTCCATCCTGAGAAAGGCTCGACATAGATGCAGCAAATACCGGCAGGCCGAAACGTGTACTAGTGCTTGTCTCTTTTAAAGAAATATGCCTGAGTACTTTCTAAAAATGTTTAGATTCATATACACACGTAGGCAGACTACAGACATGATCATTTATTGATCGTGCCTCTAGAACACAGAAAAACAAAAACAACTAATCAGGATTCTACTAATAGATACCCTGGTCTCTTTTCAAAGTAGTAACAAGTCTACTGTATAGGAGCACATATGATTCTCTGATTTAAGTTCATGTGTTTTTTCTGTTCTTAATCTTTTCTGTTCGTGTTTGATTCGCAAATTATATCTTATACTCTATGGAGATTTGCAAATAATTTTTACTTTTCACGAAAAATATTGGTTTTAGGCTTTAGGTGTTGTCACTAAGTATGTACCAGACACTATCTTTTGTATTATTATTAAAAATGTTGATACACCTAGACACTTCTTTATGTCTTTTTACTTGTGACTCTTTGAGCACAATAAATTCTTCTAGATGAATTCAAATGAATAATGACACTAAACTGTTGTCCATAGTGTGGATTCCGATTGTTCTTGTTTAATGCCGATCTGTGCAAAACACACTTCTGTACCTGATGCCCAACATCCACACATGATTTCATGGTCCCGTTGAGAAACATCATGTCATCATTTATAGAGCGTGTAGCAGATGTCTAGCCTGGCAGTTTGGTGCGACATGAGAGCCACATTTTCCTTCTCTGGCACACACCTTTAAATCCCTTCACCACCCTTGCCTGCTCACAAACCCTCACAGGCCCATGGTGTAAATTGATTTAAGTAACATTGAGCTAATCTACATGGGTGAAGGAATCAAGCAAGAGGTCACCACAGTCACTCACTGTGCAATGTATCTGCACTTCATTACAATAGCCACATTGATTTTGCAGGTGTCCCAGGATAGACAGTCATGCCCTGGAAACCCAACCCCGGCCGGAACAGGTCATTTATTTTATTTATTTCATAGTTTATTTCATATTTTTTTATAACGTGCCTAATACCATACCTGAGTTTGGTTTCTAAGCCCAGATCCGGGATTCAAATCTCTATTGCTCTACGTGGTCTTGCTTCCAAGACCAGCCTGTTGGCCCTGTGGGTGTCCAGTCATTTGGTCGACTGAAAACTGGTCGAATGACATTTGGTCGACGTAATTTGGTCGAAAACCAAATGGTCGAATTTGTTTTTTTATTTATATATTTATTTTTCGGGTTTTCGTTTTTTAAAAAAAGGGGTTTTTATAGAAAAAAATGGGGTTGGGGGGGCCCCCCCAGAAAAAGAATAAAAAGGGGTGAAAATAAAAAAAAAAAAAATTCAACCATTTGGTTTTCGACCAAATTGGTTCGACCATTTGTCTGGTCGACCAATTTTTTTCGACCAAATGTCTGGTAACCGCCCTGTGCTATCCTCCGTTCACAGTAGGAGTCCCCAGCAGGAGTCATGAAAACAGGCACAATTAGGGCTAGTTCTAGTAACTTCATTAAACGGGGGGTGCACTGCTGTACACCCCCCAAGACGATTGGTGTCTCATCCTCTGCTGCATGTGGTGCTATATTTGATCTTCCTTTACGTGTCTAAGCATGACGATTCTGACAGTGGACTGGAGGAGCAAGAACATCTGCTTGAAAGTCAGGCTGCAAATGGTGATGGAATCCTATTACACAATATCATAGACATTGTTTTCAGAAACTCTGCAGATGTGATGAAAGACACCATTTACAACAATTGTGTCACACCTTCACAATGAATGCAACGTACAGGTCAGCATGCATCTGAACAGGCTAATTCTAGAAACAGATCAGTTTCATGATCCATGCATAATCATAAAAAGCCTCACGTGGTCACTCAACATATGCTACATCCTACACACTTCCCTTTACCCAGTCATGACCCCAGAAAAGAACAGGGCAGTATAGCACACTATTCCACCTCACTAACCCCAAGATGACCTAAGAAAACAGCTTCCAATGCCTACCATCAACCTCACCCGGACAGAACACCTAAAAGTGTCTCTTATTTTCTCAATCCCTGTTTTACATGGCCCTTTGCAGTGGCTGTAGGAAAGGACATCAGCAAGGTGTGACCTTTTCCAGGGCCTTTACATCGGCCACTGAGCTTGGATCATGCACAGTCCCCTTGGATTGCCTGTCAAGGCCTCCTCCGTCCATGCAAATGTTCCTGAGAGGAGGAAGAAGCCATCCACTATCCTCTACAATGACCTTTGCACCTTCTGACCCACCAGAATCACTATGGATGGTGTTGCCTCCAGTTCCCAGCACTTCATGGTCCTTTGAAACCCCCCACTTAAGAACAACATGGTACAGGATGTTGCTGATGGACATCTAGTATGGCCATCTTCCATTGCATCAGATCACGCTGGGTATTATGCATTGCATTATGGCTGCCTTGAAGAGTAGTGCCACCGTCCGATGCATGGGACTTCCCCCATCCCTGGTATGTGTTAGCCAGTTGACATTAAGGGCCCCAGACCCTTCTAGACCATCAATATATATATTGTTGTCAGCATCATCATCGTCATCAGCATTATCAGCACTCGTGGATTGATGATTCTGATGCTGCTGGTGATTACAACGCTGTTGAGATCCCTGTCCCCCTGCATCACATTGGCATCCTTTGGGCTTATCCACTGGTGACGCCTCAGCCACCTCCCCACTGGCACAACAGTAACTGGGCAGATGGCTTCCTTGGGGATGGTCGTTATTAGAACCAGAGCAATCAGTAGTGGCCGGTGCAAGAGGGATGATGGCAGGTGCAGTTCTGGAGGCAATAGGGGTGATTGTAGTGCTTACTGTGGTGAATGCATCAACAGTTGCAGAACTGTCAGTGGTTGTGGTGGAGTTGCAGTAATGGTAGTAGGCATAGCTACAGTGTGGTTGCTGGTGAAGGGGTGCCAGTGATACTGGTTGTCACTCTGGTGGTCACTGTGTCAGTGCTTTGACGGCTGGTTGTGGTAAATCTGATGCTATATCCAGAAGCATCACCATTGCTGGATTGAACTGCCTTTGACTGGGTAAATGACATACAGTTAGTAGATGTATAGTGATGACCGCACAAGTGACACATGCGAGTTGGAGGCCCTCAGGTATTGTTCCCAATTGGATGTCAGGCTTTACTTAGGGTAACCTAGATCTGGAAAGAATGCTATATTAATAAGGCCACATTAAGGTGTAACTGGGGAAGGCTCATTGCATGCCCGATCACTGTGCTTGGCAGTGGTAAAGCCTTTTGCCTGGCATGTGTCACTATGAGGCCATGGCTAGTAGATACACAGTCTAAATGTTACCAATGAAGGAGCGATTACAATGGGGTTTAAGCAATTAGAAATCTGATACATCTGGACATGCAATAATTAGAAGAAAATGAAGTCACGTTTTGCCTTGGATCCACCCATTTCAATATTTCCCCATCTTTTCCAATCTGTTTCCCTTAACATGTCAGCAAAGAGATAAACACATCAGCATGCCTTGCTACTATCCTTGTCTGGCATGCACATGTACTGCTATAAGGAAGGAATTGGGGAACTTTCAGTGTTACTATTTCAGAATCATTATTAGGATAACATGTCACATGATGCTACATCTCTAAATGCATCACTAGGTAGTGCACTCATGTCAAGCCTATTTTAGATCATGGTGGCCAGGGCCAACATATGACTGTCACATGACATGTGGTCAAAATCCCATTTTTCAATTTACAGTTCTGACGTGAGCTTAAACATGTTTTGTGTTTTTCCTACACACGATTTTGAACTTAGTGTGCAAGTTTGGGCTGACCAAACTTACACACTAAGTTCAAAATAGTGTTTCTTTAAACACATGTATCTATCGAATGAACCAGTCAAGAAAAACACCAACAATAAACGAATTAATTCGTACTAACCAGATTGTTACTAATATTTATTTCGGATTCTGCAGACAAGATAACCAGGAGCAAAAAACCTCTTTTCCAATATAATAACAATTTGCTGCTGAATATATGTTATTTCTTGCAGTTTGAATCAGTTGGGTCTTTGGCAGGAAATGCCCCAGCTGTAAGTTCGGACGAGTGCAGTAACATAATTGGCTTCAATCTACCAAAGTCAACTGAACTTATGAAGAATGTCGAAAACATCTATGATGCTCCGCAGGAGAACGAATTAATAATACGCTGTCACTGCAGTCTGAAGTTTATGCTTTTCTCTAGTATAGCATGTGAGCCAAAATAACTGATGTATGCAGTTAGACGTATTGTGGATGTCATCCTGGCAAATAGTGACATAGAAGTTCAGGAGGAGCATATAAGCATGCTTCATACTCAGGTCTATATATAGCCTAATTATGAGGGTAGAGTAAATATAGTTGAGGAAGAACTCTGGCATGAGAATGTAGCTTGTGTAAGAATGGCCTGGAAAACCTCAGATTTATGCAGTAGGCGTGGACCAGAAACACCTAGACTCAATGATGGAAATAGCCAAAGTGAAAGGCAAAACTCAGCTTTAATTAAATCTGAAATAAAGCAGGGACAGCATACTAACAAAAGAATCCCAGATCCCAAGAGCTGTCATACAAAATACAGATTATAATTGAAATCAGAGAAGTGTGAGAGGTGTCCCCTGGAGTTTACTCCTGGAATACACATGGTTTCAATTCATTTCTGGTTAAACAAGAGGGGATACACATTTTGGCAAATGCTGATATATTTATATTACAAGTTGTGGTTGGCTCACATGGCATACATTGAGGGTTTCAGAATCGTACTGAGATTTGAAACATGAAAACCAGAGGGTAGACTCTGTGGTGGTCTTGAAGTTGGAGCTAGATATGATATGGCTGGCCTTATACTGCCAACCCTAATGCTATTCCTGTAATTGTTTATATTCCTTTTGCAAAACCACAATTAAAATTCCTGTGGCGAAAATGTATATGATCCTTCGGAGGGTTTAGGGGTGGTGGTGGGGTAAAGTTTTCTTTTCTAAGTTGTTACAGGATTATCTTGAGGACATCTAAATGTATGATTTTCCAGGGAGGGGTTTATTCTAGAGGGGCTTTTCACACGCAGTGCCACGCGTGCAAAGATAGTGAAGGGACTCATTCTTTAACTTACAATAAGTCTATGAGCTGCTGGTCATCTTTTTTGGATGCATATGAGTTTTTGAATACAGAGGGGATAGTGTAAGTGCAAGAGAATTGCACCTATTTTCACTTGGCATTAAGGCAAGTTGAGGTCTAGTACAGACTATGGGGGTCATTGTGAGGTTATAGGTAAGTAACTGTCCTTACCGGCATGGAGCAAATACTGTGTCCGTGTAGTAAAGAGCCCGCTAATAGAGGGCTATTACGAGTTCGCATGCACAAGTTTAGCAGCATGCCGGTAACGACATTACTGGCATGCCGCTAAAGTAAAAAAAATTGCCCTTAGTGGCATCAAGGAAAGCGCAGACAGCACAACCGCCGGCATCCTTCTCTTAATAACGTGACCAGCGTCAATGGATACAGCATTAGCGGTGACCGCTATCAGCAGTGACCGCTAATATCGGTGACCGTAAATAAGCGGAACCGGAAGTAGCGTCATCGCACAGGAACGGGAAAGAGCACGGCGGCCATCTTGAAAAACACAACAGGACTTGGAGCCTTTTTCTGACTACAGATATCGACCTGCAATACCAGCATCATGCCCAAGGCTGTAAAAAAAGGCACTACTCGGCGGCGCAAAGAGCGCTTCAATGAGGATGAACTTACTATGCTGGCAGAGATACTGGCAGACAATGCAGAGGTAGTTTTTGCAAACAGCCTCAAGAGGGAGGCACAGATAAAAAAGAAAGAGATGTGGCAACTTGTTGCCCAGAAAGTCAGTGCCGTAGGCAACACCACCCGCACCATCAAGGATGTCCGAAGAGATGGGACGACCTGCGTCTGAGAGTCAGGAACATTCTGTCTGCAAACCGGAGCCGGGCCAAGTCTACTGGCGGTGGTCCTAGCTCACCCATAAATCTAAGCCAGTGGGAGGAGATCTGCACCAGAACGATTGGCATTGAGGCCATAGAAGGTGTGGGCGAGATGGAGCATGGCGCCACCTCATCGGCGGATGGAGGTGAGTGTCCTAAGAAAACACTGTAATGCGAAGTATGATGATAGTCCACCAATTTGTCCGTCCAAAGAGGCAATGCATGGCCCAATACATACACATTGACACATCTCTGCCTAGATGCCGTCCGCAGCATAGACACTTGCACATGCATGCAGCATGGCAATGCCATACCTGACACACACCACACAAATATGAAAATGGAATGAGTCACACTGCACACAGTCCACAACAGAAATGCATGTCACATAGCATACGCCAGCTCTAACATGAGTCACCCTGACGGATGCCTGCATGCTCCACCCATATAGCAAGCAACGTGATCATCAAAACTTCACTGCCTAATCCCCTCTAATATGTAGAAGAGCAATAATACCAATGTATACATGATGCTTGTAAAACCATCACTTATGCCGTCCCTCTCTTGGTCCCCACAGGCTCAGATCCTGACAGCGAGGCCCGGTACTCACGCCCACAGGCAACCACTCCCTGGAAGAGGGCCAGGGATGAAGGCAACAGGCCTTCCACATCGAAAGGCCCAGACAAGCCAGGACAGGCACTGAAGTTGCAAACAGCACAGGATGCCATGGCACTGGTGCCGCTAAGGCCCATTGCCACAGTCCCCACAACACTTGCGTCACCTACACAGGAGACAGTAGGCGATGGGGCACATTCAGCAGAGAACAGCTCTGTTGGGGAGGCGGCAGCTACGGCACCCCAGACAGACGATGAAGTGCAGGGCCAGGTGTGTGTTCCTGTCGAGGACGACTCCTCAGACCTTCCTGCAACACCCAGTCCCGCACCATCCCCCCCAGGTCACACCTGTGTACTCCTACCATGACACCACACAGGAGCAATCTGGAGGGAGGGGAGGCCGTACAAGGGAGCATGAGTCCCACAGAGGAGCCACATGGATTTGGGGATTTCACACCCTCCACCTCCACTGGTGTACAGGCGAGGGTGCAGCAGATAGGATATGCAGTGCAGCTCCAGGAGGAGATCACAGCCCTAGTGAGGCAGTTTGTTGCAGACGGTGCCCAGGCAAGGCAGGAGGGGCGCGACAACATTGCTTCCCTGAGTCAAGCCATTATGGCAACCACAACAAACATATGTGAGGAGGTGTCTGCACTGAGGCAGGTCCTCTCCCGCATTGCAGATTCCTTGGAGGCTGAGCATCCGGCCCCCATACAGGAGCAAGCGGCCACCCCTTCTTCATCTAGCTCCACCCAAACCAGCCCCCTATGCAGGTCAGCGCGCACCTTGCTCGATTCGGACATGCCGCCACCAGGTGCAGGTAGTAGAGGATGTAGATGGGGCAGCCTGATTAAGGCTATAGAAGCAGACACATGAAGCATTTGATAGGACAGCATGGTGACATGCTGCACTTCTGTGGTGGTGCCAGCCCTGTGACAAGCAGTGGATTCCCTTGGTGGTTTTGTTCAGTGCACTCCCATGGATTCCTGTCCTGTGTGGTGATTTGCTGCAGAGATTTACATAGTGAATATTCACAGCATGTTGCTGGATTGTGTTACACAAGGTGAGGTATGATGATGGGTCGTGCACATGCTGTGGGATGTGGGGTGGTTTGCAGTTTGGCATGTTGTGATAGGTATGCAGCTTACTTCAATGCTATGGGATTTGGGGTTGCCAGTCATTTGGTCAAAATCAATTGGTCGACTGGACAACTGGTCGAATCAATTTGGTCGAAAACCAAATGGTCGAATTTTTTTTTTTTTTTTTTTTACCCCTTTTTTTTTTTTTTGGGGGGGGGTCCCCCCCCAACCCCCTTTTTTTTCTTTCTTTTTTTTTTTAACACGAAAACCCCCAAAACACATATATAAATAAAAAAAAAAAATTCGACCATTTGGTTCTCGACCAAATGACGTCGACCAAATTGCAGTCGACCAGTTTGTAGTCGACCAAATGACTGGACACCAGGATTTGGTTGTCATGTTCAGTTTGGGATTCTTTGGGGCACAGTGTTTTTGAATGTGCACATCGTCCTGTCACAACAACAATGACACCATGGTGGTGTGTGCATCTATCCCCCCATTTCACTGCAATTTGCCTGTCATGCAACTTACCAAGCAGCCAGGCATGTCGCTCCATGTAGCATGGTAGCGTGGAGTTCCGCAGGACCATTGAGTCATGAGTTGATCCGTGTTATCGGGCACAACAATGTATGTTGATCTTGCTGGTGTCACATACCATCTGCACATTGATGGAGTGGTATTGTTTGCGATTGCGGTACACCACCTCCATGGCATGCGGGACCACCAACTCCACGTGGGTGCAGTTGAGGGCACCTATACAATTTGGCATGCCTGCCAGTGCATGGAAGCCAACTTCTGTATCAAAAACCTCCTGGGAAGACCATGGTAGGGATATGTAGTCCCTTGTGTGCTTCAGGAGGGCATCCAGCACTTGGTTCAGCATGCGAGAAAATTAGGGTTGTGATATGCCATGCATGTGCCCCACTGTGTGCTGCTAGGTGCCTGTGGCAAGGAAGTGGAGCACCAACACTACCTTCAGTAGAGGGGGGATGGTGGTGCGTATTTCAATGAGGCTGACAATGTCGTTGCGTATCTTGTCCACAATGGTGGTGATGGTGTCCCAGTCCAGATGGTACAGGGTGTGGATCTGCTGAGGGGTTATGTTGAATAGACTGGCTCTGATGCGAGGGATTGGGGGCAGACTGCGTGGTACCACTGGCTGCACTGGTGGATCATGCTGGGCCTGTCTCACCCTCCTTCTCCTCCTGCATCTCCTCTGTGGTGCCTGCTGTTGTTGTTGTTGTTGCTGGGGTAGCAATGCAAGCATGTTCTCCAGCCCCAGTATTGTTACTACTAGTGGAATCATTTTGGTGTGGGAAGGGGTGTGATGTGTGGGTGTGCTCCTTTTGTGCTGGCCCAGATTCCATTGCCTCCACCTGTGCTGATTGTGTGCACCTGTGGCAGTTGGGAACACTGCACATAGCAGTTTACGGGTGCTTTGCGATGCCGGTATTGCCGGCATGCCGGTATCCCGTATAAGTGCTTTCATGATGGCGGTATTTGCATGTCCGCCTGACTTGTGATGTCCTCCTGTTAGCAGCATCCCGATATTGCCGGCCTGAAGGCCTGCATGCCCGCGCACATGCCGATATTAGCGGCAACGTTATTAGTAGCGCCTCTAATACCGGGTTCTTGGGTCGGAATAGCCTGGAGCGGTATGCAGTGCCAGTAATCCTTTACTGGCATCGTTTTTCCATTACCTCCAACCTCGTAATGACCTCCTATATCTTTGTAACTCATCCATTAAGGAATATCCTTCATAGTTATCAGCCAGTGATCACAGGCTTAAGCCATCAGGTGGTATTGAAAGGTCAACTAAAAGTCTTGGTATGTGGAAAACGGACAAGCCAGTTAGGGCAAGTGGAATGCACTATGCAGGCTAACAGATTATTTTGGACGATAAACAATATAGCGGAGTTCAATAGACTACTTCAGAGCAACATACCAATATGTGGTAATGGCAAGGAGCTTGATTTAGACTTTTGGACTTGAGTTCATATGAGATCTTGAAAGAACTTGATAGATTGATTGCACTCATGAGTGGCCCCAATAAGAGGATAGTGTAACCCACAATTAAACTGTAATGTATCAAGACAGTCGCTAATCAAGAATCTGTGTACCAAATATAAAAACGGGATCAGGTCATATAAAATGTCCATTCATCATGCACATTGGCATATACATTTTACTGCATTAAGACACAGAGATAGACGAATGTTTGGCCATTATGCCAGTAAGCTTATGCAAGGAGTATGCAACATAGTAGCATATCGAAATTCGGAAAATGCGTGGGTTAATCATATAGGGAGATTGTATTATAGAGACCCAGAAATTGCCTTGGAGGCTGATTTGGCAGCATCTGGCGTAGGATCTGGATTTGACTCTGAGGGGAGATGTTATTCTTGTAATGCTGATGATTTATATGATACCATAATGAAGCTGAAACCCTTCAGAGCCCCAGGTCGAGAAGGCATACCGAATGTGGTGATAAAGTCAGACCCTACTGTAAGCAATATTCAATCAACACTACAGCTAAGTCAATGCCTAGTCTGGGATGCTGAGGAAAGCCCTTATTGATGTATTTTTATAATCAGTTCAGTACTCTGGATGACAACCTTTACCACTGCCACCTTGGCAGCAGCAGGGGTGCTGTTGGTTTTGGGGTTTTTCAGCGCATTATTTTTATTTTCGATGGGCTTCTGCACCTCCTAGATCCGGGTAGCCTGTTCAATGACCCAGTCTAAAGATCTTTTCTCATGAAAATCTCTCACGAGCTGGGTCATTATGTATTTGGGTAAGGCATGGAAAAACGTATTGATAAATTCTCTGCTATCCGTGCGCACCCTTCTGGTGGTCTGCGCAAAAGCACGCTTTAATTCTTGCACAAACTTTTGTGGGGCCTGATCCTCCCCACATTGCAAATTGAAGTCTGCCTTGCGAGCCTCTTGAGGATTTCTGTGAACAGAAAAATGTTTCAAGATGGCCGCCTTATAGGTGGACCATCTTAAATGATTTTGGTCCTCCAGCCCCGCAAAGAAACTGGAGTATTCTGGGGAGAATGTCCATTTGACGTACTGGATGCAGCTACTGCTGTCCTTCAAATGGAAAGTCTCCATCATTTGCTCATAGAGCTCCAGGTGTTCCCAAACGGAATACTTGGCGTTCTTATGATAAGGAGTGATGACACTCCTGATTGCCTTTATTTGTTTCAATGGGTCCTTAAGCAAGGCCCTTTTTGCCTTATTGGCCTTTTTGGTTCGGGTAACCCTGATCCATTCATCCTCTGACTCAGAAGCACTGCTCCCAGAGGTGCCCATCTGATCTTCCAGGTTTTCCCGGATTCTGCAAGCCTGGGAATGGCTGGCAGAATGTGGGGACCTGGTCTCCTGTGTCCTGTAATGCTCAGAGAAGTCTTCAGACCCCTCCTTGCTGCCAGGATTTGATGGGTACCCCCCCCACTGACCTAACTGGGCCGAGGTTTTCAGGATGCCCTTAATGGGCCTACTCTCCTGGGGTTCCCCACTAAATTGCACTGTGCTTGGGTGCCATACCCGGATGCCCGCCCATCCATTCCTGGGAGGTACTGGCCTATGAGCCCCATACTTCTAGCTGGATAGTAATCTGCCATCCCCGTGGCCCTGGGCTCATGTGCACAAGGGGACATGGGGGTGGCAGAGTCCAGGGACTGGGAGAGATGAAGGCCTCTGGTACTAGGGCTCCTGAGGTTATGCTCAGGCGTTTCTCTTTCCCAGCGAACCTCATCTCTATCCGCCCCTGCTTCCTGTTGCAATGCAAGAGCCTGCGCTTTCAGTTCCTCAGTTAAGGCCTTACTAGACTCTATCAGTCTCTCCTGCATGGCTACCTGTTGCTGGAGCCTATCATTGTGCTGCCAGAGAGCCTCATTTTCTCTCTGTGCCTCCTGATTGGTCCTGGAGTACTGGGCCAGTCTCTGCTGCAGGAGGGTTACCTCCTGAGCTGTGTCCCTATTGGCCTGCTCCTTTCTTGCCAGAGCATCCTCCACCCTCCTGGTGTGCTCTAACAAGTTCTGGTGTTCTTTTTGGAGGTCACCCAGTCCCTGGAGGGCCAGGTGATTTTCTTCCATTTTCCTTTTTAAGTGGCAGACTTCCTGGCCTAAGGTATCCCTTTCCTGACTAAGAGCCTGCATCTGTGCTGCCAGGTCGTCCCTTTGCCTTTGGAAGGCACCAGCTTTCTGGCGCTCCTGGTCAAACTCTGCCTGGGTATCCAGGTCTTTCAAAATCAGTTTATTGCTCTCTGCCTTCTCCCTATCTAGGTGGCTTTGCAGGGTGACTACCTGCTCGGCACATGCCCTATTGAAATCTAATTGTTGCTCCAGCTTTTTCTGGCTCTGCAGTAGGGAGTCCAAACCTTCTTGGTACTCCTTCTGCAAGGCCAGAAATCTGGTATCCTGGTCCGCCTTTTCCTGTTGCAGCACATCCATATCCTCCTTTATTTTAGTGATGTACTGTCTGCTGTCCTTTTCTGACTCCTGGCTCATGAGCAGATTCTGCTCAGAAGAGTCCAGATCAGATTGGGCCTTCTCTAACGCCATCTGTTGCCCATATGCCAGATCTTGGCCTTCAGCACATTTGTCCTGCATGGCTCCCATATATAGATACAAATATGCCGCTATCCTGGCAATCTTATTATATTCATCTTTGGCTTTAGGGGCCATATATAGTTCACTCAGGGCCACATGTAGGGGACCCTGATCTCCCCATAAATCTGACCCTGTTTCAGTGACCTGTTGCGCGATTGCCTGCAACCAGAACATTTGGTCCTGATGAGTCCACTCACCTCTCACAAATAGCTTATGTAAGAAGTGCTCTCTGGCTATTTTCATATCTACCAAGGTCGTCATTCTGGAATTTGAGTTCCTTCCTGACTTACAGAAGTTTGTATTTTATTTTGCAAAACAGACCGTTTCCTTAGAGCGTTCCTTTGAGGAGTGCTTTACAGCATAACACAGCGTGGTGATCCGACCGGATGTATGTCTCCTGTCAGTTAGCACACTGTATTCATCTGCACAAGCGATAAATCTAACCCAGAATATCCCGGCTTGAGCCCCCACTTTTATAATAAATTAATATCTGATAGCACACTTAGACATATGATGTTGATCAACAATGGGTAATCTGGCACTAGCACACTTCTTTACAATCAATGAGGAGTTAGGATAGGATGGATAAAGTAGGAAAAATACTTTTATGGTTTCAAGGGAATAGCAATGAGGAATAAAATGCAGTACAGAAATACTTGATATGATTTTAGCAAAAGATAAGATAATCACTTTTTCTCTGGCAATTCACCCCAGTCCCCTATGTAATGTAAGAAATGAAAGGAGATGGAAAGAGGAGCACACAGTTCTCAGGAATGCAATCAAATACAATACGAAATTCAGTTCCCCCCAGCAAGCTTAGAGGAAACAGGTAGGAGTTTGAAACACAGGCCCAAAAGGCTTTTTAAATGTGATGGCAATGGATGGGAAAATGTGCCAACTCATTTTAATTCCCTCTAGAGATTCAGGGTGAGTGGGAGATGCGTGTTGGTATTAGTTCAGGCTCACTTTAGCAATGCTCTATGAGTTATTACCAAGTTGCAAACAGATTTTAACAAAAGAAAGAATGGAGCTGCTATTTTGACAAGTGGAGAAATTGTGCCAAATTCGCAAATCGCGGTAAACTTCGCAAGTGCGTGAATCGTGATTGTGGAAAAAGTATAAGGAGTAGGTTCGTTGGAAAGCTTAGATTCTAAGCTTTCCGAGGAAAGTTACATTTTGTTCCTAGCCCAAACGGTTCCAGAGATACGGACGATGAAATAAAGGTAGATTTTCAGATTTAAAGTAAAACTCAAAATGACAGGTGACAGCTTGCAGCTTCAGAATTGACAGGAGACAGTTGTGAAGCTTTACAAATGACAGATGACACGATTTCTAGGAGGCTGTTCTACTTAGGTTAAAATAGTTTGGATTAGATTCTTTTAACTAAGATATTGGTTCTGCACAGTTCTGCTAGGTACTCACAATATATTTTGTGCAGAAATGGGCCTCGCCACGGATCTGGTCAGGTTTTGGACTGGACTCCGGTTCTGGTCTCGGCACTTCACAGCGATCTGTGTCACTGGTTCTGCTCACAGCGGTCTGGGTCAGCTCTGCTCTGCTGGTCTACGCTCTCTGGATTCAGGGGCCTCTGGTTCTGGATACTGCTCTGCTTTCCGGTCCAGATCAAGTGGATTCTGGATGTAACACTGCTTTCTGGGTACTGGCAAGAGTTCTTGGCAAAAGAATTCAGACAGCTCGCCCGGCTGTGGAAGAGTTTGCAAATGATTTTGAGGCCTGCTGACAAATACTTTTGCTTGCAGTGGGCCTTCTTGGTTCAAAGTTCTGTAGTCTCTGTTTAGCTTGGAAGTCTAAGTGTTGGATCTCTGGATGTGAAGTCGTCGGCCAGCATGCTCCGCAGCAAATGGAATTGAATCTCTCTACCTGTCCCAGCAGTCTCTTTTTATGTGTTTTGGAAAGTGGGTGTGTGCGTTGGTCATAACTAAACCTGCCCCGCTCACTTATCATTGGCCAATTCCTCCTCTCTCCCTTGATTGGGGGAAGGAAATGTGAGTCAGAGTGATGCTGTAGGTTTTATGGTCAGAGGAACCTCCCCTTGTCAGATTGCACACAAATCTATTTCTGACCCAAATACATATTTATCTATGTACTATTTTTCTAATATTGTAGGTCCAGTTAACATATTTTCTGTAGCACCAAACCATCCGATCCCTGTCTTTGTACGATGTTGTGTCCACTGATGACAGAATTCTCCCCTTTTCATCCAGATAACGACCTCTAAACCTTTCCAGATTTTACACAAATGTGCACCAGGGATATGGGTTACAGATGATAAAGTGTCAGATTTTTAACATGCATACATTTGGAGTGAGACCCTATTTTCCGCTAGCAACCCCCCAGAATACACCACAGGGTCCTAACACCTCTTAAAATGTGCACCGAAAAATCACAAAAATAATGATATTACTTATATAATTCTGACAAGTCCGCACTATGAGTTATCTATCTTTTTAAAATTATGCTCTGGTCAAAAAGGGGTTTGGCTTCCCACATCCCAGGGTGGAATAACTGGTTTATCCACTTCCCCCAAGCTCAGATGCTAGCAGAGGCACTGCCCCTCCCAGTTTCCCCTAAGAGCAAGCCACTTTTACGACGCCCCCAATATAACATTTGCCTGAGTCCAGGACAGGCCATTTTTCAATTCCCTGTAGTCCCCAGCTGCTCCACCCCTAATCTAATCAGAGAGGTGACAACTCCTTTTGGCAAGGGGAAGAGTGGCTGAGCAGGTTTCAACTCCTGCCGGGGGTAGTTGTCAGGCAGAATCCAGTTTCATTAAGCCAGGTTTCAGCTAAATGTCACTTTTTGTTCCCAGTTTAAATCACTTACAATTTTTACATATACATTAATAATTACTTCCTTCAAGTCATTTCAGAATATAGTTTTACATTGTATCCATCTCTTAGCAAGTATTTCCTTGGTCTGGTTTTGTTTCATTTGTTCAGTTTTACACAAAGTCTGGTGGTTTTAAAACGCTGGCTTTCTGATAGTGGTGAGTACTGGTAATGCAACCATTTTTGGGATTAAGAAAATGAATTCCCCACAGTTCTGGGTTGCTTTTGGCAATCAGCATTGCCATTCCCAATGGTTTCAGGCTACTGTGTGTGTAGCCCAATGGTGGTTAGGCAGTGCCCTCCTGTGCTCACAACATAGGCAAAAATGGGTGGCAGCCTATTCTTCATGTTTTCCCTGTGCACTCTCTGGGGAGTTCTGGCCATCATGATGTTTTCCATGCCAGTACTGCACAGTTTTATTGTAGGGCTTGGATGCATGGGTAAAAACATCCCACACTACAAAATGGGCTAATTTGCTTCAAATACTGTTTATTAAAAGTGGTAACACAGGCGGATCTCTACGAGTTGAAAGAAAGATAATCCTGTCCCAATATTTAAGAAAGCATCCAGAGAGGATCCAAGAAACTGTAATCTACTAGCATTGACAGGGAATGTAGCCAAAATCTTCTCTGCGTCCATATTTAAAAAAAATACATTAATTGCAAGTGAGTTGCACATGTTTGCTCTATCAGCAAATATGTTTCAGGAAAGGATTTGGAATGCTGCACAACATATGCAGAATCTAATTAGGTCTACATTGGTGACAAGGGGAATTAAAGTATATGGGCCTCATTACACGTTAGGCGGTAAGGGTTTACCGGTACCAGTAAGGGCACCGTTACCAGTAAACCCTTACCGCCTTACTACGAGTTCCCTTTGCGGGACCCCGGTGCTAATTACGGTACCGCAATTTGCGGTACCGTAATTTGCTCCTTCCCCATTCCCATTAAGCCCTATGGTGGCAAAAATGGGAATGGGGAAGTGCCTTGGTGAATGGGGAATTACTGCCCCCGCTCACCTTGGAGTAGGGCGGTAATTCCGCCATCCACCAAGGCAGACACAGTAAAATACCGGCGGCAACCATGGCGCTAATAGCACCATGGTTACCGTCTACCGTGTAATGAGGCCCTATATCTGCTATCTGGATTATACCTCTGCTTTTGACTCTGTATCATCCCCTGGTCTATGGAAGAAATTAGAGCACTTGGGATATGATGTTTCCTTGCTCACTCTGATAAAACAACTCTATTAAGGGACAACGGTTTCTATAAGGCAGGAGCTGGAGGGTCGCTCTTTGGCATATGTTAAAACTAATCATGGGATGAACCAGGGTTATGTATTGGCGCCTTTGCTTCACAATCTTTATGTTTCAGATTTGCAGGAAAGGTTAACTAACTGTATTCATATTCCTCCCTGCATTGGTGTCTGTGTGCTTCCCTGAATGTTATATGCCTATGATAAAATCCTCCTGGACAAACGCACCATTTGCCTACAACGTGCTATCACTGCATTAGCCGATTACCTCACGGCCTTCGTTGTCTCCAAATGTGTAAAAAAACAAGATTATGATTAATGGTGAACATAATAAATAACTGCGAAAAAATATATTTGGAAAATCATTAACATTCCTGTGGAAGTGGTAGATTAATATGTTTATTTAGTTGTGCCCATCAGCTCTCGAATAAATTATAACGTTTTTAAAAGGTTTGTAGAAGCACACATTTCGAAGAAGATCTTTGATCACTACAAAGGGGGGGGGGGTTATTCTGTGGAAGGATTTACTAAGCTCTGTAAAAGCAATATTATGATGAGTATTTTGTACGGGTTAGACGTTTTTATGACAAAGAAGTGAAGTGGATTCACTGCATTGAGGGAACTATCTGGAGAGGCAACATAGGTCTTCCTAAAACCGTTCCAGCTAAAGCCATATGCTGTGCACTTGGGCTCACTTCTTTGTTGACACAATGGAGAAAGATGCGCAACTCTTATTTTTATAACTAATATCAGAAGAATGGAAAACTCTCTCTCTGTTCAGTCATTTTGCCCTCAGGTTAAAGGGATTAACAAAGCCCACATGTACTTCTAGTAAATTTATTGTGAAAGAAGATGATTTCCATAAAATGAATGATTTTAAAGTTGGATTACCTTTTAATTTGAGAATAGTTTATAAGACTGTGCAGTTTTTGGGACAGAATATTTTTTGGTGGAGCAATGATCACTAAATGGTAAATTCAAAGAATAGGCCAATCAAGCTTTTCCTTTTCTCCAACCCTTTAGTAATATCATCAAATCACAATGGCCCTCATTACGACCCTGGCGGAAAGCGACTGACCGGAGCGCCACAGCGTAAATACCGTTTCCGCCATTGCACGAAGGAGCAAAGTGCGGCCCATTCCGACCCATCGGGCACGAGCACCACGCCACGGCGGAAGTGCAAAGTCCCCGATGGCGGAAATGACCCCAAAACGGCCCACACCGCCGCCGTACGGCGCCCTAGGTGCAATACCGCCACCCCTCTTAGCGGTCACCGCAGTGTGCGCCTACCGGAAAGTACGGTGACCGGAAATATACGGAAACGGAAGTTAAAACATGGGCCCGGAACGGGAAACATCCCGGCGTACACCTATAAAAACACTAAAACCACACAACCACTAAAATCACTACCCTGAAACACACCCCAACCCGTCAACCACCCTAGCGAAACCAAGAAAAATGGGAAAAGTAGCGAAGAAAGCGTGCAACCGCAAGCGGCCGGTCCACTTCTCCCGTGAGGAACTCACCGTGCTAACAGAGACCCTCCAGGAGAATGCTGCCGTCGTCTTCTGCACGCAAATGACCAGGACGGCACTTGCAAACAAGAAGGCCATATGGGCTCTGGTGGCACAGCGGGTAAGTGCGGTGGGGACCGCACCCCGCACCCCACAGCAATGCCGCAAGCGATGGGACGACCTGCGGATACGCGTCCGCAGCATACTCTCTGCCAACCGCAACATTGCCACAGCCACCGGGGGAGGTCCTGAATCACCCATCAAGTTGACCCCCTGGGAAGAAATCTGTGCCTCCACCATCGGAATGGAGAGCATAGAGGGAGTCGGAGGGATGGAGAAAGGAGTGCAGACATCCGAAGATTCAGGTAGGTGGGCCAGATAAAACAATGCCAAATCCACACAGTCCATCCATGTGAAGTACCATGCGTCCACATAGTGCAACAGAAACACATGTCCAGGAGAACGGCCACACACATCTGCCTGATAGCGCACGTTAAAACCCACAATAAATACATAAATAATTAAAAACCCCTAATACACGCACTACACGTGCAGCAGGCACACCCTAACTGCAGGCTGCCAAACAACTGCACCCTCACTCCACACACAAATCAAAGCACCTCCAAGGCCCTGACCCAAATCACCCTCAGGTACCACCCCAAAGCATGTGATACAATGCCATTCCAATTCCCACAGACCCATCAATAACCCTCGCCCTCCTTTACTCCACCACAGGGTCCGATCCAAACGACGAGCTACAGGACACCCCTACCAGCACACCTGCAAAGAGGGCCAAGACCAACGGCCAGAGACCCTCCACCTCAGCTGCACGCATCAAGACACGGCAGCAGCACAAATCAGGTGGCAGCACAGAGGAGGGAACATCAACAGGCACCCCAGCAGCCAGCATGCCCACAACACCACCACCACAGGTCCCCCCAATGGATGCCACAGAAGGCACTGCCTCTGGTGGCAGCAGCACCATAGGTGACACCCCATTGATGGCAGCATGCTCGGACACAGAAAACGGGGATGCCGAAGTCAGATCCATCCATGACCTGTCCCAATCCCCCTGTCTGTCCCATCCCGTACAACATGAGGATACCACGCAGGGGCACCCACAAGACGACGACTGGCCATCCCCCACAAGCCCTGTGGCAAGGCAGCATGAGGACAACAGCCCCTCTGTGACACCCCCGCAAATGGCCATGGCCCAGCAGAGGCAACAGTCCCTCGACCAGTTGATCGAACAACAGCAGCAACTGGCCACACTCCTCAAGGACCATGCCGATGAATGTGGGGGCACTAAGGCAGACATAGAAACATCAACTGAGACACTTAGGGCAGAAATGGAGAGAGGTACAGAGACGCTAAGGGCACAAATTGAGAGAAGCACCGAGAGCCTGAGGGGGGAACTGCATGCGACGTCCAAAGACGTATGTGCCGAACTTGCCGCAGTGCGCCGTGTGCTCACTGAGCTCTCGCAAACCCTTAGGGACATGCATGGACGTGAGCAGGCAGACACATCATCCGTTGCAAGTTCCGTCCAGGGCAGCCCCCAACGTAGATCTGGAAGGAACCTGCGCTCCACAGGCAGGGGTGCCCCTGATACCCGCAGAGGGGGCATGCAATAGCGACAGCCCACTGACAATGAGCATCTTTGGACACTGGTGTTCGGGGGGGAGGTAGGAGGGTGGAGGGGGTGTGTTGGGCTCACTTGGGTGGCGGGTCGATAGGGTGTTCAACATGATATCACATATGCCATAAAAAGTGCACGATCAACCAATGAGAAGTGTGGACATTGATCTTTGTGTACTAGGCCATCATAGGCGTACAGTCCATATTGTGCATGTCCCAGACACACGCAGTGCCACGAGTCCCGTGTCCATGTATCAGCCACCAGGCGTGAGTGCTAGAAGCATACATCAATGAGATGCTGACGAATGTCACGGGCCTCCGGTGCCTCGCAGACTCCATGAGGTGCTGCCACATCCCCACCCTCATCATGACCATCATCAGGTGCTTGCAGTTCTGCGTCAGGGGGCATGGGCACATTTCTACGTACGCACATGTTGTGGAGCATGACACATGCCATCACCATCTTTGCAACCTTCTCATGGCGGTACAGGAGTGCCCCGCCAGACCTGCTGAGGCAGCGGAAACGAGTCTTCAGTAGGCCGAATGTCTGTTCAATGACTACACGGGTACGTGAGTGGGCATGGTTGTAGTCCTCCTCATGCTGGTCCCGTGGGTTCCGGACTGGTGTGAGGAGCCATCTCTTCAGTGGATATCCAGCATCACCTGTATGTGGACGAGAAACGTATGATGTGGAATGCCATTGATACGTACGCACACCCCCCCCCTTCCTGGCAGGTCATTGCCAATTCACATACCCCACATCATCATGCATGTAATGAGACTCACCGAGTAGCCAGGATCTGTTCCCTGCGTGTCGCTCCATGTAGCGTGGTATTGTAGAGTTCCTCAAGACCATAGAATCATGGGTTGATCCAGGGAATCGGGCACAACAATGTGTAATGATCCTGTTGGAGTCACACACCATCTGTACATTCAGGGAATGAAATTGTTTTCGGTTGCGGTACTGGGCCTCCATGGCATGTGGGACGACCAATTCAACATGGGTGCAGTCGATGGCACCAATGCAACCCGGTATGCCGGCAAGTGCATGGAATCCCACTTTTGTGTTGGTTATTTCCTGCTCCGAGCGTGGTAGAGAGATGTAGTCGTCTGCGTGCTGCAGGAGGGCATCGAGCACTTGCAATAGTGTCCGTGAGAACAGTGGCTGAGAAATGCCATGCAACTGTCCGACTGTGTGCTGGTAGGTGCCTGTGGCCAGGAAGTGTAGTACAGACACCACCTTCAGTAGGGGTGGGATGGCGATTGGGCTATCTATCATGCTGACAAGGTCAGCCTGTGTCATGTCCACAATGGCGGCTATGGTGTCCCGGTCCAGACGGTAGAGGGTGTGGATCTGCTCATCAGTGAGGTTGAACGGATGTGCTCGGAGGCGTGGTATTGCGGGCTGCCTGCGTGGTGGTAGTGGCTGTGCTGGTGGGCCTTGCTGGCCCTGCCTTGGCCTCCTCCTCCTCCTGCGTCTCCTCCGTGCGGCTGGTTGTAGTTGGTGTTCGTCTTCTTCTTGGAGTCGGAGCACTTGCAGTGCTATCAGGTCCCCCAGGGCCAACATCGCGAGTCCTGCCGGTAGCATTTCGGTGTGGTTGTGGGAGGAGACTGGCTGTGCAATTTATGTGTTTTCAGGCTGTATGGCCTCCACCTGTGGTGATTGATTCCACCTGTGCAAACTGCTCTCCCCTTTGGCCGAGCACGTCCCGCGCACAACGCTGCAATTCGGGGAATTGTATCTTGCTATTGCAATCATGTATTTGTACCCGATGGCCGTGTAAGATTGGTTGATATGTTCATTCTGCTGTGGTCCCATTGTTTCACATACTATCTGTGCAGTCGCGAACAGACTTGTGAGGGGTCAGTGGAACGTAGTACTCGAGTAACGGTGGGCCCTCATGCATCACTGTACCGAGTTGCAACGACGGGCGGGGCGTCCCATTCGTGGGTGAAGGCAGTTGCCATTTTCACACACAGCCGCACTCGATGGAATAATTAGTGATTTCAAACGGCCACAGATGCCTTTTTGACGTGATGTTGCAAATGAGGAATTCGAAGGGCGGCGCTTTCGGTTTCCAGCTAGCGGCGAGGAGATGCCCACAGGTCTGACTGCAAATATAACGTTCTATTGTTCTATGTCCTTGAGACAGGGCCCATGGCGAGGGAGCAATGATTGATATGAATAGTTTGGGATGCGCAATAGCTACGTGGGCGATGAGGCCGTCCGTTCCCAAATACATGTTACTTCACAACACTGGAATTACGGGCTGGGGCACTGTGGATTTAGCAGGCTGCATAACGCACAGACTCAATGGATGTTTCTAATGTCATGTGAGTAATTATTCAGGCGTTTTGATCCCGGGATGAGGGAATGATGGATGGATGCATGGGCAGGTGATTTGATACAGAGTTTGCCATATACAGGGCTTCTTGGGATCTATCCGCCTCCCCTACGCTATGTGATGCAGGGCTGCCATAGTGGGACCATCGTCCATCTGGCCTTGTTGAGCCCTCCCTGTCTCGAGGCGCCCTCAGACACTTGTGTCCATGCACGTTAACATTCCCATCTGATGGAATCTGTTTTGACAGACGCATGCACAGGTACACTCGTTTGTGATGGTGTTTGCACCTCGATATAGATGGTTATGAGTCGCAAGTGGTTTTGGGGTGGTGATGATCCTTTGGAGTGGGCTAGCATGCATATGGCTGTGGATTTCGAGTGATCATTGAAGTGAGTTGTTGGAATGTAGTTCTGATGGCCATTCTGTTCTTTTTCTTTTCTTTTGGTTGACAGGTATCTCCTCCCCTTTTGCCACTGCCATCTGTATGCCACTCCTGCAGATGGATTTTACTCCCGACACCTGCTGCTTCGTGTTAATCAGTGGAGCAGCATTACGATTTTATGGGACGATCGCCAATGGCCCACATGCCCTTACGCAGTACTGGTGGCTCGGAGCAACATTTCGGCCTTTCAGCTGGACTAGTGCCTCCCCATTGGGACGGCCCTGCGGTTCTGTGCGCTTCCATGTTGCCTTTTCGTACGTGAATGTGGCTCTGTGTACCATGGGGGAACAGGGCGACACACAGGTAGTGGCTGGTCATTTCTTGCGGAAGCAGCCCACAATGGTGATTAGTGTTTTGGAGTTCATGGCCTGATGGCTGTATGGGCTTGGTGATTTTGATGTGCATAAAATTTCTATTCTGATTTGGCCCGTGTAGCGTTTTTCTTTGCAAGTGATGTGGCATATGCCTATTTGGGGGGCGATGTATTGTGAGGAGATCTGCATTGGGTTCCAGCTTCGGGGTTTAGTTGCGTGGTACTGTGCTGGGCGCGTTTGCCTACGAAGCCCAGTGAGGTCAGGGATGGGGGCTGCCAATATGACTGTTTGAATGTTGTCATGCTCAGGGGCGGGGCATTGGGTTTTGTGTAACAGATGCCGGTCAGCCAGGTGGACTGGTGGAATGATGTGATTTTCGGAATATTGCTGGTCACAGGTGCCTGTGTTTGCGTGCGTTTCTTGGTGGGGGACTGTGGTCATGTCCATTGGGATGGCTTCTGTATTTGTGCCATCTGTGCCCTGCAGCTCCCATTGGCCCCTCTTGTGTTTCTTTTGTTCGTTGCCATGCATGGGTGACTTGTACATTTCAATGGTTGCATTGTGGCTTCATTGCACCTACGGGGGGTTGTACTTTGTGGGCAGGGAGCGGTGTACAGGCACTCAGTGGGGCCGTTTACGGTTGATTCGCGATGCCGTACTTCTCGCCATGGCGGAATGGTACATTACGCCATGCCTGATGGCGTTAGGTACATGTCCGCTAGGGTCGGAATTGGCGTACCGTTGCGCCATGGTGGTGTTTGCGGTTTGGCATGGCGTGCGCGCGCGTGCTTGGTGCAGTTAGCGTTGGCGTTCACTACGGTGTCGCTAATGGCTTCGTACTTTGCGGTGACGGGTCATAGTCGCACCGAGCGCTATTCGATGGCGGTATTGCATTTCCGCCATCGTTTTTCGATTTCCGCCAGGGTCGTAATGAGGGCCAATGTAAGCCGGTTAGGAGTTTTGTAATGTGTCGGAAGTTCAACTTACTTTATACCTATGAAAATCTAGGATCTTCGTTGAAGATACCTCATGAACTACGAAAATGTAGGCTATATAATTATGAAGTTGAGTCTGTTAGACATGTGTTAACTGAGTGCCCCCAATTGAGTGATAAGTACAAAAGGGATACACCACATTTGTGAATGACTTGAAGTGCATAATGTATGATCAATTCTGGAGTAATTTATACTCTGGAGAATCCTTGATTATAATCTCTAGAGCCCGCAGCATCCGGAAAGTATTTGAGATATTGATTTAAAATATGTAAATGTTCTTTTTATATTTTGTACTTGGATGACTAAATGGGATAATGCAAGTCTTTGTATTTCGTCTTTGATTTTATTTTCATAATTAAAAATGTATGTGTTAAAGGTTTTGTTAAACCGTTAGTAAAGAAACAAAATGCATAATTAAATTTAGTTCTGATGGATGAGACCCGTGTTCGAACGTTGATGCAAACTGATCAGGTTCAGTTAGGGACGTAGGATCATGAAAGCCCTTGCAGAAATGTATTGTCGCTGTGTTTAGTGGAGATAAGCCTGCCGTTATGTCCATGTTACCAAAATTGGACAAAGAGTTGTATAATTATAATTATCTGCTTGTTTGTTCCAATCTGTTTGTATCCATTCTGGTGTATTAGCGGTGTGGGTCTGATTGGTGGTTTAGAAACCGATACTCACCCCTGGACCACTCGTACCCTGAAATTTGAATTGTCACAAAATACCTTTAGACATACAGCACCCAGGTGTGGGGATACTCCTCCTGAAGGGGTGTGCTCCTTTGAAACCTGGGTCCAGGACAGCTGCCTGCTGTATGTCTCTATCTGGAGCAGGGTGTTACCAGCCCTCACAATCAAAGGGATGCTGGGTCATGGGTGTTTCTGTCCTGCCGGGTGGCAGTACAAGCCCGCCTGACACCACACTCATTCACATCCACAGCAGAGCTGACTCACAAGAGCTGACACATGTTCGATATCAATTGGAATGTGGTGGCCATGATCATAAGAAGCGCCATGCACTATGCCTAAACTCAGGCATCGTTTATTCTTAGAGATTATTCTGCCACCAGCATGGGGTACTCATGATCATGTAGTTTGGGTACAGGGACACATCTTAATTGTCCCCCCTGTGCTGCAGTGACTTTTCAAGTACACACTGCTTTTGTCATAGACAAAGAGGGATCTGGTTAGCAGGTTACCCTTTTGGAGAACGAATCACTGCACCTCATTTTATATATTAATAACAATTAAAAAAAACAGGACTTTGCACTCTTACCACAACAACTCATTGGGAGAAGTGTCAGTTGCTCATGTTCACAGTTTTAGAAATCAGAACTGACAAATGGCTGCGAATGGTCAACAAACTCAGAGGTTTTGGAGCCGTTGTCAATTAAAGCTGGGACCTGTAGTCAATTCAAGCTAAATTAGGCGGGACTACCAACAGGGATTTGCAACAATGTAGTAGAATGACATATCTGTGGTAACATAATCATGGCTATCGTGTCAGTAGATATTCTCCGAAGAGAAACATACTCTTGATAATCAACATTGGAGAGTGATGTCACAGAGATCTTCCTTTTCATTATCCAACATAAAAGAACCTGAAGGATTACTATGAAGGCTGAAACATATAATAGTCCTATTCATAGTTGGACTCTTGAAAGTAGGTAAGTGAGTGATGGGGTTCCAGAACAGGTGGCTGTGTTATGACAAGATGAATGAGAGGTAGCAAAGCCATACATTCTGCTGAGATGGGGCACTAACAGGGAGGACAGCAGCGCACAGTGTAGGATCCATCAATGTGTGCCACAATGTCTCCAAAACTCCAAATTCACCAGAATAGCCCAGCTCCACCACCATCGTTTTGGGCTCCAGCAGCAGTCATTGGGCCCGTATGACCAAAAGCTGAAGCTCCAGCTCACACATCTGCGTGCTTCTCTGCATTTCCAGCCCAGGTGCATATTTCTGTGCTGCCCCCATGCTGCTGACCGCCATCATCTGACGGTGGGGTGTGTACGACAATGGATGAAAATTTCCCAATATCAAATCCACCATTGGATGGTTCAATGTGGGGGGCAATGGACAGTAAGCAAGGTCAGCAAAGATCACTGAACATGGCAATTTAATTTTAACTGGCTGATTTTGCATGGCAGCCTTACTTCTGAAACCAACCGGTATCTTCTGCACTGCCTTGCTATCACACACAAATGCCTGCACAACACAGCCCCCCATACCTCTCCCAAAGAATCTCCAGACCACACACTGCCAAACCCACTAGAACCCCCTACACCAACCGAATCACAGTACTCAAGGTCTTGAGGACATGCGCTGGAGGCGCTAGCTTTCCATTTATCACGGCCTCACACTGGAACACGCTACCACCTCACTTCAGAGGGATAACCTCACACCTAGTCTTCCACAAAGCAATCAAGACCTTATTTTTCTCATGAACCTGCTATAACCTTCATTTCTGATTACTCACTGTCTATTCATTGTTTTCTTAATAACTAATATAACTATTGAAAGTTTTCTTTTTTGTATTCAACCCAATGCTATGCACTCCTGTAACCAGTAGCAAACGTCTGTACCATGTAACTAAAACATTTCTTTGGACCAGCGCCTCAATGCCTTTGGGCTGCTAGTGCGCTCTATAAATTGAAATAAATAAATTAAATAAATACCTACTTCTGCTACCTTTGAAAATCCTAAACTGTCTAGTGAACACAACTCCCCCTACTGCCTTGATATTCTGCTGGTAATCATAGATTAGTAACACAGTTAAACTTTCAAAACATACCCACCACTTATCTAGCGCATATTCCTTGCCAATCTCTTTCGTACAATGATAGACCAGTTCTAGATTAGGTTCCGTGCCATTTGGTAATCTGGGCGACCAGGCATGCGAAACACAAAGGCCTTGATTCACAGAAGCAGTTTATAACGGCACCAGTCCCCTGGAAAACCCCAAATCTACAGGAAAATGGAACGTCCTCTTACTATCATGCTACTTTAATCCTTAAAGCGTGGAGAAATGGGAGGACAAATGGTCCTTTGTGGTCGTGCAGCAGTAACTTTTCAGTGATCACTAATCTGGATGCAAAGCAAATCGTTGGAACCAACTGCTGATTCTATTTGAACCCATTTGGTGCGCGGAGTGCGTGTGGAGAAGTGGGAGGACAAGTGGTCCTTGTGGTCACTTGGGGGCAGGAAGGGGCTGGGGCGTATAGTACATCACACCGGCACTAGCTGCAATGCTATCAGACGAAAGATTGCCTCGTTCCTAACCTACCTGGACAGTGCGGCAAGCAAGCATTGAGGGGACTGTACGACAGGAGACTGTGCTTTGTTTCCTTCTTTGATCCTGTGTGCTTACCCGACCGCTCTCTTTTACCAACGCGGCACGGAGCGTGCAATGCCCCTCCTCTTTTCTTTGTCTCCCCCCATCCGATTTCCCACACCGATATTCTTTATGATCTGTAATTACGGAATCCTGCCATACCTTATTACAATTGCAACATGGTCTGGAAAATATGACGAAATCTAAGGGCCTCATTACACGGTAGGCGGTAACCATGGCGCTATTAGCGCCATGGTTGCCGCCGGTATTTTACCGTGTCCGCCTTGGTGGATGGCGGAATTACCGCCCTAGTCCAAGGTGAATGGGGCGGTAATTCCCCATTCACCAAGGCACTTCCCCATTCCCATTTTTGCCCCCATAGGGCATAATGGGAATGGGGAAGGAGCTAATTACAGTACCTCAAATTGCGGTACCGTAATTAGCACTGAGGTCCCTTTGCGGCACCCTACTTTAACGGCTGGTAAAACCACCCGTTACCGTCAGGTCCCGCAAAGGGAACTCGTAGTAAGGCGGTAAGGGTTTACCGGTACCGGTGCCCTTACTGGTACCGGTAAACCCTTACCGCCTAACGTGTCATGAGGCCCTTAGTCTGTTAAATCAGGCTACAAACTATGGAGAGGGAATATTGGTAGAGATGCTAAACAGAATTCCAAAAAGAACTCAAGCATGGTGGGGCATGGGGACTTTGATAGGGGAACAATTCCAGCGATGTTCTACAAAGCAACACCGAAAGTGACTCCTAAGGCATAAGGCAAAGCTGCTGGCGGAGCTGCACCGGTACTCAATCACAATATTAGTGAGGCACTGGAGACTTCTAACTACAACAACATCAACATTAACTCTTTGCTTGATCTTTTCCTCTCTATTCAAAAATCCATGGCAGTCACAGCAAGTGTTGTAACCCCAGTGAATAAAGGCACCATAGTTGTGGAGACGCAGGCCTTGAATGCTGCCCATGCGGGACCCACGCAGCTAGGGGGCCAAAGAGCACTAAACAAGCAGGAAATTCCACATCAAACATGCTTGAAAATCGATCTATCTATCCAACAACTATCTCCCCGATAGTCCCTATCGCCATCCCCCAATCTATCCATCAACATAGAAGACCCTGAACATGTTGATGGTACGGGGGCCGGAGTACCCGGGTGTCTTAACAACACTGCTATAATCGAACTGCAGGTCTCTATGGCATCGATGGAATTTGCACTCAAAATCCTATTGAAACTCTGTGGTAGGATACACACCAATACGATCATACAGCTTGGGCTGTCTGACTCAAGGGTGGGGCAGGATCAGGAGGCAATAGAGGCTGTGCCTCCAGCTGAGGAACTGGAGCCCTCCGCCTCTCCTACTAATGGGAACCCCACAGCATCACCTAATAACAGTCCAATTATTCCTTTGACAAAAAAACAGTGACGCATGGCCAAACGGGTGGCTTTAAAAAAAAGCTGTGGTGGAAATTGCCTCCCCGCTCCCTGCCACCAATATCCCGCTGGCTAAATCAAAGAAAGCAAAGAAAAGGGGGTGGAAAACCAAGAAGCGTCTCGCTAAAGGGGCAGGGACCCTGACGAGCTGGATTCTCCCTGATAAAACCAATGAGTCTGTAAGCATAAGTGGAAATGACCTGGATTCAGACTCTTCGGTGTGCACAATTGGCGAAACAACCAAATATTCAACTCCCTGCAGGAAAACTAAGCCTAGGGCTGAAGACTATCAGGAACGGATTGAATCTGTGGATGCTGAAGACTCTAAGTCCAGTAAAATGTGCATAATTAAAAATCTGAACCAAAAGAAAAGGAACACATGGTTGACTAGAACTAAGGTAATAGCTAAATTGCACCTCATACCTCAATTGCGAGTCATATTATCGGAGGACTTTTCCTTTATTGAACCACTAACGGTATGCAACCCCAATGTTTCGGTGTTGCACTGTAGGGTTCTGGCCTCTGCTCAATTGATTCGCTCACATAAGAAAAGCCTACTACAAGTTGGGATGGAGGTAGACGCAGATAAGGAAGAGGAAGATCCTTCCCTACCTAGCAATACCCACCCTCAGCTCAAAAACAAACCTGGCAAGCCAGTTCTACCATCCGGAATGAAGGTGCAGATGAGTGACATTCAGAGCACCTTCAAATGGCTGACAGACTCACTCCCCATGGTACTGCAGCAACCGTGAGAATGTTCCTTTCTCACTTGGAACACACGTGGCCACCAGCATTTCCTAACAACTATCCCTTATTGACAAATCAAAAAAAATGTCTTCTTCAGGAGACGTGGCTACTCCAACCTATTGCTATGGATGGGTTTACCTTGTAACACGCCCCAGCAAAAAAGGGGGTGCGTGGACCACCATTTGGGGCTTTACTTATCGGGGTCACTAAAACTACTGTCAGCAGAAGGATTACAACTGAATATGATAATTATATTCGTGCTGTCGAAGTGACCATTATGATAAAATTGAACTGGGAAAAAATGTTACTGATCAATGTTTATAACCCACCAGGGGCCAAACACTGAGAGTTGATTCAGGAGGCATTGCATGAATTGCTGGGCAGATGGAGACTTGATACTAAGAATTATTTTGTGGTTCTGGCTGGTGATTTGAATTGTTATATTAAAGGTGGGATCGGTACAGGTAACAACTCCTCCCTAAATAGTATGAGCCTTCTGGAACATAAAACACTGGATGCTGAAGGTGACTGCTGGTCCAGATTCTTTAAATGTTGGGATCTTGAGATCATAAATGGTTGCACCAAGAGTGACAGACCTGGCAAGCACACCTGGAGGAATGGGATGTTTTGGAGTACCTGGATTATATATTCACCAGTGCTGAGGTTGCCTCAATTGTGGAAGATATGCGGGTTCAGGAGAGCGTGTGGAGTGATCATGATCCGTTTATAATGAACATAGGGATCACTTCTCTCCCCACTGGGAATACTAACTTAGAGGACATCATTACTAATCAGACTCTCAATCGAATAATATGGTCCGAAAAAAATATCTTGAAAGCTGCCAACGCAACGAGTAAATGGGATTTGAACCATGCACGAAGATTCAACCGTATGTCTCTAGAAGAAATTGAGAGGTGGATATGAACATTCCCAGGGATCCATGCTACCTGCAGATCCCCAATGGTTCTGGGGAAATCCCCTAATATTACTTGTTTCGATAGAGTAATCAGGGATAACAACAGAAGAGACATCCGTAAACTTAAATCTGGGGCCTATCCCATTGCGGTAATCCTTAACAGTATTAGGAAATTAAAAAACAGATAATGATCCTGGTTAAAACCTTATAACAAACTTAGGAAAGTGGAACGGTGGCAGTATACGGTCAAAACATTATGTACCAGAAACACACATAATATCTGGTCTCTTCTGGGGGGCACTAAGGGGAGCAGAACTTCCCCTATGATTGATACCATAGGCAGGGCTTTAAGTGGGCCGGGGTCTGCCGAGGCAGGGCCCCGGCAGGCTCTGAAATTTCGTTTTGAGGCTGGGCCCTGCCAGGCCCACTAATCTCCCCGGGCAGCCCCGGCCACTACACGAAAGGGCATTTTTTTCTACAGCCTGAAGCTCTCGCTCGTGTGCGAGAGCTTCAGGCTTCAGAAAAAAATGCCTTTCAGCTATAATGGTGGCGCCGCACCTGCGAGGCATCCCTTTCATCAAGGGGTGTACGTGGGCCGGCGCCACCATTATGGAGAAATGTGAGGCCGCTGGAAGCAGAGGCCTTGCTTTCTAAATACTGAAGCTCCCGCGGATTTGTGGGAGTTTCAGTCTTTAGGAAAAAGGCCTCTGCTTCCAGTGGCCTCACCCTTTCAGCCTTAATGGTGACGCTGCCCCTCCCCAACTGGCGAGGGGCAGCACCACCATTAAGGCTGAATAGGCGAGGCGCTGTGCCCTGCCAGGCAAGCCTATACAAAATAAATGCAGAGATCTCTACAAAAGGCTGCCTGGCAGGGGTGCCAGTAGCCCATTGAGCCGGGGCTCGTCAAGGGGGCATGGCCTAATGGCCCATCAAGGCCCTGTTAGGCCACGCCCCCTCAATGGGCCCCGGCTCGATTTGTAGTGCCACTTAAGGCACTGACCATAGGCATAGATGAATGGACTATTTTTTGGGAAAACCGCAATGGTATAGAGCCCACCAAGGCTAGTGTACGAAATAGTGTTAAACCCATCACTTCCCCTTCTGTAGTTAACATTGAGGAGTACAACAAAGAATTGGTAAGTTAACTCATCTCGAGCCCCGGGCCCAAATGGATTGTCCAATGTGGCAATGAGGAACAATCCACAATTTTGGGCGGGTTTGCTGAAAATTCTGTTCGAGAAAATCTTGGCGGAGGGCCGTATTCCAACATAATGCCAAGTTGCCATTCTTATCCCGGTATTTAAAAAAGGGAAGAAATATGAGTCTCGAAATTGCTTATTACTGTCTATGTTGGACTATACTGGCAATGAACTCCATGAATGGGCAGATAGAGTAGGAGTTTTGGACCACTTCCAGAGTGGTTTTAGAGCAGGCTACTCCACTTCTCATAATCTGCTCATTATGGACTCCCTGAGGAACAAAGCTCTTCAACATTCCAGCCCTCCGCTATACGCCCTCTATGTTGATTTCAGGTGGCTTTTGAATCTTTTAAAAGAGCCATATTGGAATAAATTAAGAACCCTGGCCTGCCCGGAGCCCCTTTTGTATTATATTGAGCTTCTCCATACCAGCACTACTGTACAACTTAGATCGGATAATCGTGGATCTATTACTGACTTTATCCCACAGCTGAGAGGTGTAAAGCAGGGGTGTGTAACTGCCCCTACCCTGTACAATTTATTTGTATCATATGCCCCTGAATTTCTCCAGGGGACTAGCAATTGCCCGCCTAAAATTGGTTCAAGACACTGTACAATTTTGACGTGCGCAGACGATCTTGTCATATTTGACTATACATTCAGTGCAATCCTTAGATCGGCTGAATGGCTTTGGCAATATGCAGAGGTAAATTAATTAGTTATGAATCCTAGCAAAACGGAATTAATTCTATACACGGCTGGCAAGGTTGCGTGACCCTGTATGCTCGTGGGACTGGTTGAAATAAAGTATACACACTCTTATATATATTTGGGAGTGGATTTTGACAAGGGCAACTATACCACTTGTATGCAGGTCTGTAAAATTAAGGTGGCGCAACTTACGGCATTGATCTTTAAATTTACTCGAGATCAGAGTGGTTTCTCCATCTGGGCTGCCCGTCAATTGTACATACGTTGCCTTGTACCAATGGTAACTTATGCTCTCGATCCACTGATTAATATGAATTTAGGCTGGCTACAGCTAACAGAGGGTAGGTTTTGGAGAAGAATTCTTGGTCTCCCACAATGTATACCCATGGCTGTTCTCAGGTTGGAGCTTGGGATCATTTATCTTAAAGCAGTTGTTCTGCGGAAGAGAGCGGAACTTTATATAAGAATAAAAAATAATCCTACGAACCCTCTTTTAATGGCTGTTGAGGAATATCTATGTGTTGGTAGACAACATTGTTTAGAAATACAAATGAAAACACAATTTGAGGCAATAAATTGGTCCCCAGAGTGGGGTCAGGATAATAAATATTTGTTCCATCTTCTTCACAAGTGCCTTAATTTGTGGGATTGGCAGAATAATTATGTGCATTTAGAAACTCTGAAAAGCTACAAATGTATTGCACATTTTCTGTTTACTTACAAAAAGGACCAGTTATATTTGAATCTCTGCAAATCTGAGTCATTAATGCGCTCTGTCATGTTACTACGCATTAACCATCTGCCAACCTTGGAACTGGGCCCAGAATTGGGCCTATTGAAAACTGAAAGGTACTGTAGAATATGTGAGTCATGCACGGAGTTAGATACTGCCCGACATGTACTCACACAATGCCGATCGATGAGTAAAAGCCATGCTAGAAACCTCATGAAATGTGTTAATAGATCTGAATATTTAGTACAAGTGGAATTTTTGATATCAATGCATTAACACACTTAACCCGAAGTTGCATTTAGCTCTTTATCATGTTTGGCACGAGGCAACAACTAGTATGAACCACTGCTCTAGGGTCGGCTTGTTGCCCCCGTATTCTCTTGGCAAGTAAAATTGAAGAGCCAGATATTGATGTTTAGAACTAAACTAGGAGATTAATGAATTTGTCCATGTCTTTATTTATTTATCTACCTGTTTGGTGCATTATTAATACTTCCATTTTATCTTCCTTTTTCTCTTATCCTGTTTGTGTTTCCGTTTATCGTTTCTTATTGTGTTAAATTTCCTCTGTAATTGATGAGATTAAAATAAGTCTATGCCTATGCAATATTCATATGTACTAAGACATTTAGAGGGCGATTCATGGAACAAATGTGTGCCGAAAAAGTGGCACAAGCTGGCGCTAGCGTGAAAAATGAAGCGCATGCGCACGCGTGCGATTCATGGAAGCTCCTGCGTGTGTTTTTCCCGAAATGTGCACCAAACCCGTCCGTGTCGCACACGTCATTGCAACATCCCAAACTCCATGCGCGACGCGCACAGGGAAAGCGCACAACATTCGCGCACTCACCAAAAAGGGGGCGGGACACGGGGCGTAACACACGGAATGGGGAACTACGTGTGAAAATGAAGGCGTAACTGGGGAAGTGCTGCAGGGAACTACACAGAATGCCCACACGCACACAAACAACCCGTATTCATGGATTCGAATACGGGAAACCCACGCACGGCAAAAGACGCGCATAGGTGTCAACGCATCCGCCAGACGAAGGCAGGCTGAAGCGTCCCCGCGCACAGTATAAAAGTGTGCGCAAACAACAAACATGTATATACAGCTACGATGAATGCACCATTTGTCGCAGCACTGATCGTGGAACACCGCAGGAGGAGGAGAATAGCCAGGACCCACATTTTTTCACCCCAGACAAGCCTTTTTGGGATGCCTGACGACCAGGTCTACGGCAGGTATAGGTTTCCACCTCGTATCATCCTAGACCTGGTCAGGGAGTGGGAAGATGACCTTACATCCCCCACTCTCTGCTCCCAAGCATTGAGCCCCTTGGAGAAGGTGCTCAATGTCCCGCATTTTCTGGCCACTGGGTCATTTCAGCAGACTACTGCCATAGTGGGGGGGATCTCACAGGCCACGCAGTCACGTTGCCTACACCAGTTCTTGGCAATCATGACAGCGTGCTCCTCAGTCGGTAGGCACATATACATGCCCAGAACACCCCCAGAAAGGCAGGCCATTGTCCAGGACTTTTACAGGGTGGCACACTTCCCCAAAGTGCTCGGTGCCATAGATTGCACCCATGTGGCCCTACGTCCACGTAGGGCCACTGAGCACATCAACCGAAACCGCAAGCACTGGCATTCCATCAACGTGCAGGTGGTATGCGATGCAAAGTGAATCATCACCTCTGTCTATGCAAACTACCCTGACTCCACCCATGACAGTTTCATATACAGAATGTCCACCCTGAGCCGGGCCCTGGAAGCTGGGCAGCATGGTGACACATGGCTCTTAGGTGAGTAAAAATGCCCGTGCACATGCATGCATGTCACACACACACACAAATACACAAACCCCAATAATCACAACCATCATCACCTCTCCAATGGACAGTGTCTACCCTTTGAGCAACCACATGAGGACGCCAATCCGGAACCCCACCACACCGCCCCAGGTAAGATACAACGCAGCCCATATTGCAACCAGGACCATAGTGGAGCGCACATTCGGAGTGCTCAAGTCAGCTACTCTATGCACCCCCAGTAGTGTGCAGGATCATAGTGGCAGCATGTGTCCTGCACAATGTTGCAACACGGCAGGGCGTACCAGTGGACATGGTGGTGCACCCACATCCCCAACCACAGGCACAGGCACTTCCCATAGAAGGGGATAGGGCACGTGGCGAGGAAGCCCGGACCCAGCTTGTGGCCACATTTTTCACCTAAACTCCCACCCCTGCGGAGTGCACACAGGCCTGGCACATACCAGGTGACAATCGATGATGACAAAGAGACAGTCAACTGTCACAATCTTACCACCCTGAGAATGTTGCCATGGAAGTGCCACATTGTGTTCATCCCTAGCTACTTAAACATAAGCAATCCTGTGTGACCAAAAGGCACACATGCAAGGTGTGAATCACACAGACCTGCAAAACAGGCCATGACGATCACTGGTATGTCACCCAAACCCTCCCAAACCACAACATGACATGGCAAACAATAGCTATACACCAACACAGTACTAATAAGGTACACATTGATGTGTGAAAAATGTAAAGTGGCATCAGACAATGATGCCTGACATGGAATCAGATGAATAGACTGATCAACAACCTCCCACCCAAAAGAACTCATACCCAAATGCATTCCAACAGTTGTAGTTGTAAAATATCAATGTATGCCTGTCTACATGCACATTGTGCATTGCAAAATCAACACTGCAGCTTCTGTGTGCCGTGTCCACCTCCTGCAACACACTGCTCAGTGCACAGCATAGTGAACAGCCATTGTGTGTGACGCACACCCTGAGCATCACATCTAAAGGACAAACTACATCAAAAAGCAAATTACACATGTACATGATCCTCAATTGGTCATAGATCATGTACTGCAGGCACACAATGGGCACCAGAAGGCAAACAGAGTGTACATGTGGACATGGAAGGGTGGTTGTACATGTAGTGGAGCATAGTTCAAGTGTGTGGGTCAGTAGGGACATGCACTCAATACATGCATGTGCAATCAAGTGACCATCAGTGTCATCTACACATCACATGTGAACATTGACCATGTGTACACCCCAGCATGTCAAGCCACAACTATTCCCTCACACCTGAAAGGTAAACACAACACATGAACAGGAATTGATCAGCAGAATACATCATGTACATAGGATACCACAATTACAATGTCAGGGTGCGCACCACACTGTAGGGCAAGGCAACTGTCAACAACAAAACACCCCTCCTCCCTCACAAATCACCATGACCCACAGAACAACTGCACCTGGGTTGTGTAGCCTTCATCCTTGAAGTTCTCCTGGCCACAGGATCACCCTTCCCCTTTGTCACCATCTTCCACCTTGTGTGTAAAAAGTGTCCAGCACCCTCAGAGGCCACCTTGACTTGCAAAAACAACAAATCAAAGAGAACTCAAAGCATGCCAACACAGAAGCCAAGCAAAAAGCCTGCAGGCAGAAAAACAAACCAGAAGAGCCTCCAGTAGATGACTTGAAGTAGCAGTATGTCACAAAGCCCAAGTACTACCACAATGACGTAACAACCAAGGTAGCACAGTAAAACAATGTCACAACAGGATGTGTACCATGTGTGGTACATAACACAGAATGATGCACCAGGAACTCATGTGTACTGTCACAGCTCCCATGTACAGACGCAGGAGTGGCACGAACCAACCACCACCACCGTGGTCTGGGTGCCTGAAAGGTCAAACTCACACAGGCCTCTGAGACCCTGGTGGGGAAGGAGGGTCAGGGATATGCAGTCGGGACTGGCATTGCTATACTGGATAACTGGAACGAGGGGCAGGAGAGGGGAGTAGGATTGACACGGGAAAGTAGGAAATGCACAAAACTGTACTACTCACATTAACACATAAACAATTACACCAAACTTGATCATCATGCACATAGTAACAAATTACTCAAATGGAAGACACAGAGAAACTTATCTCTGGGGTGAGTGCTGGCCTCCTGACTGCGCACTCTCAGGTCCGGTAACAGGAGCAGTTCAATGCTGCAAAGAAAGCCACAGTTACTATTCTGTGCGCAAACACACCACCATATATGCCCCAAAGTAACAAACTACTCTACAAACAACCAATCTGGTGTGGATGCCTCGTACCCATATGTATCATTACCCCTGTGATGGTTCATACACAGTCAATGCAGTAAGTCAGGCGCCGGTGGGTGCGTGGCAAATGGAAGACCAATGTGTCACGATTCACACAACATGCAATGTTCCCTGGGTAAGCAGCCAGACGCATATAGCAAGGTATGACTTCAGAACAAGTCGTGTTCCACCATGACCGAAATAAAGTAGGTAGTGCATGTGTCAAATTCTACATGGAAATGAAATGCACTGCACACGAGTCTGTCCCTCGCTGTCTGTCCCTGTGAGCTGCTTCTTTCCATGTCTTGGAATGCTACATGGCTAATACAAGTGCCTCAATGGACCATGGTGGACCGGAGGGTATGTGCCACTGCCCCTGGAGGTGCCCCAGACAACTTTCCCATCAACTAGCCATTAGTCCACCAACGCATCTCAGCTGTATTGTGCGTTTCAACACCAATATTTGTCCAAGCTCACCATCAGTGCTGCTACTAAGCATGCATGTGCAACTAGCCTGGTGAAAGGTTTGCTGCGTTGTAGCCTCGCTGTGCTGCTCACCTTGCCTGCAGTCCCTTGAAACACATCAGCTGTTTTTGGATGTATGAGCGTAATCCCTGTGCCTCTGCTTGCGCACACATGCGCATGTCGGCACCACCAAACGTGTGCAGCTTCCAGACGTCAAATGGGCCATGTCTGCTGGCAAAGGTGGTCTGGAGGCTCATCTGACATGAAACACATGATTAATGCTTTAAAATCATCTGTGTGTGGCTCTTCAGGCATTTCATGACTGGACCATGTCAGAGACGTACATCAGAAATCACACCATCAGTGCGTCTTTCACAGCAAAGTGTGGTACACACTATCTACGGCATGATTTGCAACAAGCACATGTACAGTAAAGATAAGAAACATACTACACAATGCATAGCAATTAATGTACACATGAATCATGAAACCCCCCATCTAGCGAAAGAAGAACAGTGGTCAATAACACCCCTATCAGCC
Source organism: Ambystoma mexicanum (assembly GCF_040938575.1). NCBI lineage: Eukaryota > Metazoa > Chordata > Amphibia > Caudata > Ambystomatidae > Ambystoma > Ambystoma mexicanum. The sequence continues at coordinate 1,211,373,232 of NC_090933.1, forward strand.
CCACTAGGGGTGTTAACACAAGTTGGACAGCAGCAGATATGCCACAGATATGACAGTCCAAAGCCCTTGTGTAATAGGCTGTTACACCGAACCATCCTTGCGAGCCCATGGATAAGGGAAGGAGGAGTGGCATCTGTGAGTCAAGACCCCAAGCTGCAAACACATACACAAGACAAACTTCTAGGGCCCAGCTGTAACAGAGAGTGGATGATTTCAAAAGCCACAAAGCATCACACCGTCACATGAAAACACATTAGACAAGCAATTTTAAACTATATTAACTAATTACACTAACTATGAAAAACCTACATTACCTAATTAAACTATCAAATTGAAACTAAACTAACTAAACTAAAAGAAAAATCAAAAATGGCCACATACGACCCGGGGGGGGTGCCGACGTGGGGGGAGATACAGGGTGCAGCTCAACACCCAAATGCGATGATGTTGAGGAAAGAAAAACCTCCATGGGCTCAACGCCTGCACAGCCCGACCTATGTGGGAGATACATTGTCGTCCGAGTCTGGCTCTTCCTGGAAAGGAGGACGTGACACAGGAGCCTGACCACGCCTAGCCGCAGCTTGCCCCTCATCGGCAGCAAGTCTGCCAGACGGGTGAGCCTGGTTCTGTGTGGCAATGACACGTAGGTCTGCATGCAGAACCTCCCGTGATACACGTGCTTCCTCTTGCAAGATAACATGTGTAACACAGAGTTCCTCCTGCAAGGCCTGGCTGGACAACTGCTGCACCTCCCAGCAAGCATGTAGCGCAGCCAGGTGGTACGCTCAAGCTGCGCAAACCTCTCCTCTGCCCGCTCCCTCTGGGACATCATAAGGGCACCCAGAGTGGATCTGAGGGAAGCATACTCCTGCCTCAGGGCCTCCATGTGTGCCTCTGCGTGAGCCGCAATTACTTTACGCAGAGACATTTCAGCCTGGTGTGCCCTGTCTGAGGCCGTCATGCCCAGCCTGAGAGAGCGGGCCGTGGACTGTGCTGCCTGTTGCTGGACAAGCACCTGCTTAGCAGGGGGGAGCACGGATTGGGCCACACGCTCCATGCTCTCAGCGATGTTCTCCATTGCTGCCCCCTGCCGTTCAGAATTGGCAGTCATATCTTGCTCCCACTCAGTATACTGTGGTTGCGCGCGGTGACCGCGTTCCTGGGCTAGACCCCTGCGGGACCCAAGGACCGGGTGTCCTTGTTGTGTTGGCACCACCCGCGGCTGCACGACTACATGCCCCCGTCGACGTGATATCCCAGGCACATCAGTGACTGGTGTGGAGGGTGACCCTGTGTCCCGATCCACCACAGGCGGAGGCTCCACAACTGTCTGACCACTAGTGCAGGTGTCACAGACAGAGGAGTGCCCACATCAGAATCACTCACCCCTGACATATGGACCTGATGCACATCCAACTCGACATGGTCGTCAGAGTGTTCATCAGGGCTGGACTCATTGCCAGCCAGAGACAAGATGGACTGTAGCACATGTGGGTTTTCGTGGCCTACCACCCCACTACCCCCACTTGTGCCGGGTTGCTATAGTGATAACAACCCTGTGCCTGGCATGGCAACACCATCCTCTGGCTCCATTGCGTCATCATCTGAAAAGTAGAGAGAAAAAAGGTCACTACACATGTTAGAAGCACACAACACACACACACACACACACACACAGACATCACACAGACACCAAACACATCAAGCAGACATGTCACACAAAATAGAACCTGCCATGCATGCTGGATCAACTTGACATTGCTTCTGTGATTAGGCATATAGAATGGTGTCAGTTTGCACTGAAGTGAGTCGATCAGTGCAGCAAATTTGTACGTTACTCACTATCTACATGTACAAGTAATTCATGATGTGTGTCAGAAAATGTGAAGGCAGTGCAAGGTTAACTTCAGGCATCACGTGCAATGTGCATACAATGGGTAGCATGGCTACAAGCAAACCACCCCTCCCCCCAAGTGCAAATGCAGGGATGCCTAGCATGGTATCAAAAGGCTGACCATAGACCTGTGTATTGTCCGACAGTGTTGACTAGCATCAAATGCATCATTTGAGTCAAGTGACAACACAGCAAATGATGATGGGACAGTAAGCAGGACACATGATGAAACCTCTGGAGTACACCCATGTGTGAAGAAAACACTACACCAGTTGAACAGAGTCATTGGCAAATAAACAGGCTGAGGCCTGTGACCCACACAGACTGTCACACCCTAAACATGTGTGTGATGCAGGATTGAGCCACAGTGGACATGGGAAGGCTGATGAAATGCCATGCAATGTAGGTCACACTGGACTCATACTACAATGATCATCCAGTCAACGACACATAGGGGCACGCGTGGAATACACATGGAGCATGAATGGGCACTCATGTCCCTGCGGGGAATTTGACCTCTGCACAGTCCAAGTGAGACACCATGCATCGAGTACAAAGGATGTACCACACAGCATATGTCTGGCAGATTGGCCGCTGGAAGTTAGCATGTACACAGGACGCATCAACTGCAAAATTGAAGCAGACCAGTGCAAAGGTGGAATTGGGGTGCAGAGCGGGGGGTGGAGGCGCAAGGGAGCATGCCTACATGGAGTACCCGCATGCAGGCAGAGGACAAATGCACGCCAGTCATGCTATGACATAGTCCCTGGGCTGAGAGGAAGGTCACACCACGCTACATGCAGAAGGGCCAGTGAGCTGGAACGTGGACTGGAGGGGCATCCTGGTGACCAGCATGTGATTAGGGTGCAATAGTGGTGATGCGGACAGTCCCCGTCCGCTCCACATGTCCACCATCCAGCAGAGCAGCCATGCATCAAGGAAGCATTGCATTACTTGCACATCACAACCATTTACACGTGACATGTAGTGGCAGTCATGCACAACACATCACATAAGTAAAATACACATGTCCTCAACAAACATGCTGCAACACTCACTGGACTGGGCATCAAAGTTCGGCATCTCTCCCACTCTTTCGACTGATTCAGATGGTATGAACTCCGCAACGAGTGACTCATGCGAGTGAGATCTTCCTCCTCAGGTGCAGGCCTACTGCCAGTCACCAGAGTCAAGTTGTAATTTGAGGCATGCTTAGCCTTAGTGCTGCGTTTGAGGTCATTCCAACGCTTTTTGCACTCTTGCACCGTGCACACCTCATGGCCGAATGCACTCACACGCGGACGTGCAGTTTTTTCACGTGTGCGCTGAACCACTGTGCCCATGTCACGAGGGAAACACCCGTGCGCGCTACGTCACAGACACGCTTACGCGCTTAGGGCCTTTCCTCGAATTACACGCTGACGTGCAATTTCTTCACGTGCCGAATCACTCCGTATCAAGCTGGCCACGCAAAAACACACGGAAGACAACGCTCCTGCCCAGAAGGCCGAATTACTGCCCCCCAGAGCCCTGAGCACGCTCCCACCTGCCATATGCTGCTGCCGGCCTGCCTGCTGCCCACGTGCCCTGCTATTTGGTGCCTGCACGTCAGCCAGGGATGCAGTTGCTGTGACCACCCCTGCTGGAACTGAAGACTCCCAACTGGGATACCATCCCTCCACATCCCAGCCCCAGGACCCAGTTGCCCACCCACACCTTCCTCTGGGGTTGCCATGTCGGGCGCAACACCATCTGGCACCACTGGCAACCCCCAGCCAGAGAGGCAGAGGGCCTCCAGCTTCAGTGCCAGGGAAGTTGGTGTCCTGGTGGAGCAAGTCCTGGGGCAGTATGATGCCCTCTTTGGAAGTTCACGCGCCAACAATGAAGGACGGAACAGGATCTGGATGGACATCGTGACTGCCATCAACAAGGAGGGGGTGGCAGTCTGCAACATCAAACATGTCCAGAAGCGCTGGGAGGACTTCAGGTCCAGGACCCTCGACAAGGCCTGGCGCCTCTTGAAGGCAGCGGATGCGGAGGGGCGCCGGGGCCACCTGTCCGACCACCAAATGAGGGGTCTGGAATGCATACACCCAGCGCACCACGTCCAGGTCCTTGAGAGGCAGACCCATCTGGAGTCGAGCTGTAATAGTACATGCATACTGATTGGATGCTGTGCGTGTTGTGGTGTGCCAGTAGTGTGCAGGTTGCATATGTGTTTTTTGTAGGACAATGTATGGATGTATATGTACAGGGGCGTGAGGCTGCCACATGTGAGTCCTCTCATGTGTGAGACACATCAATGGTGTATGTGTTGCTAAGCATGCTGGCCAAATGCAGGTGTCGGAGCACACATGTTTGAATTTCAGTGTATGTACGTTGGCATGGTTGTGGTGTCCCACATTGATGGTGGTTCCTGATGCATGTATCTGCACTGTGTACATGTGCATGTGTGTGTATTTATGATATGATATGATATATGATTGTTTATTTGTATAGCGCCTATACACAATGTGTTTCAAGGCAAGGGAGGGAACAAGGGAAAATACAACCACATTCTTACAGGCCATGAACAGTAAGGATGTGAAATTAACTATCGTACTCAGCCTGACGACTTTTCAGATAGTGCAAGAGCTAAGACATAGATAAGGAAGGGAGGGGGAGAGTGGGAAGGAAATGGAAACAGACAGGTGACTACCGTACTAGGCCTGATGACATTTCTGGTAGAGCCGGAGAAAAACGAAAGGTGAGGGAGAGGGGTGCAGACAGGGAGGAGAGGAACAAAACAAGCGACTATCATACTAGGCCTGACGACATTTCAGATAGTGCTGGAGGGGTGGTGGAGAGGAAAAAAACGGTAATGGGAGGGTGGAGGAAACAGACGAGGTTGCTATCATATTAGGTCCAGGGACAATTCTGATAGAGTAAGTGCATAGAAGAAAGTAAGGGGAGGAGATAGGAAAAGGGAGAAGGGAAAGAAGGAGAGAAAAGAGAGTAAGCAGTCAAAAAAAGAGTGGAGAAGCAAGAGTGGAGAGCGAATACAATTGCAGAAGTCAGTAGTAACACATAATGTTGCAAGCCAAGATACAAGATTAAGATGGGAACAGCATGATTCAGGGCCACCATGAGTACAAGATGCAAAGGAAGTCCAGCATGAGACAAGTGTGCAACTATGATGCAACATGGATGCATGTGACACTGACATGTAGGAGGCGGATTGCCAGATGTGACATGGATGGTGACATTATCACTGCAGTGGTGAAGATGTACAGATGCATGTCAGTCTGGTGGCATGGGTGCATGTGTTGTGCACTCCCTGTGTTTCATGTGACGTCAGGCTCACCTTCGGCTGCTCGTGCTGTTGTTTGTGTATGGACGGTGCTGCCTGGTGCAATATTCCTGTGGATTTGCTCATGTGTGTGAGTTGAAATGACATGTGTGTTGGGGAATGTGATGCCATGTCTGTAGTTTTACACTGCCACTCATGTGCAACTGTCATGTGTTTATTAGCCCATTGTACAGTGCCCTGATGCCTGTGTTCTATCTCTCCCTGTCTGCAGCGTCAACTGATGAAGAGGGCTGAGAGGGTGCTGTGGAGCAAAGCGGCAGGGATCGCACCACCAGCCGGAGACGCAAGGCCCGGCTCCCCTCCGAGGTTGTCATCTCGTCGGGGAGTGAGGAGTCTGGTGCCGCGTTCCAGGCTGCAGCTGCCTAGGGTATGTCCAAGAGGCCGAGGTCGGAGGTGGACTCCTTGGCAGCAGAAGGGGCAGCTGAGACCCCACAGGGTCCGATGGAGGTAGATGGCATGGAGTAATCCAGGTTGGTGGGGGGTTTGGTGGAGGAGGAGGCCGTGGAAGTGACACACACGGGTTCTGGAGGTGGGGATTCCACTGGTGCTAGTGGTGCAGTGCAGGGGCAGGGACAGGAGGCAGCACAGGCCGTCGTGGCGGTGCCTGTGTGTAATCCTGTCCCCGATCCTGTGACTGCATCATCCTGTACCAGCAGGGATGCCTACGTCCAGACCCGTTTTCAGGGAGGGAATGTGTGCACAACAACTGGCCTTCCTCTCCCTGCGGACGTGGCAATCCGGGACCGGGTTGAGCCTGTCCTATCTGGGATGGCGTTGCATCAACGGGCCATGCGAGGTGACCTACAGTGTTTTCGTGAAGACACTGCACGTCATCTCTGATGCCTTGTTGACCGCCTTGACCTACTGGGATGGGTCACCAGGGCTGGATTCCTCCGTATGCTGGACCTTGTTCTGACCCCTCCTCACCTGAACCCCCTATGCGCCAGTCGTCCTCCATGCCATCTTCCCACCCATGTATCACCTGGGAGCTGCCTCTGACCCTGCGGCCAGGCTGGTGGAGGACACATCCCTGCCACAGTCGGGAGTCGGACGTCCAGCAGGGGTGGCCACCTCAACAACTGCACCCCAGCCGGAGGAGGACGTGCAGGCAGCAAGAGCCAGGGCACAGGCACAGCAGCAGCAGAACCAAGGTGGGAACCATGATGGCTCGGGGCCTTCAACATCCGAGGGGCAGGCATCGGCCAAAGGACAGGAGGACCCAGGATTACAATTGTCTTCCGTGTGGCAGCGGTTGGGCCAGGCCATAGATGCGGAGCTGCGGCGGGCGGAAGAGGCACGGCTCACAATGGTCAGGGCGAGAACTCCATGCGGAGGGCGCTGAGGCGGGCCGAGTGCCTCGAGGCAATTCGCAGGGAGTTGGAGGTGAACATGTCATCGTCCCTGCGAACCCTCGGGCCATGGAAGAGGACCGCCTCCAGGACATCGAGCAGGAGTTCGATGATGCCCTGGCCAGGGAAATCAGGAAGTGAGCCGCCGCACTAGCCCGCCGCCATTGTATATAGTTTGTAATTTTAGGTTTCCTTTATCTTTTTCATTCATTTGGGGCGCTTGGACTATGCCCTGCCTTTTTGTATATAGTTCTTTATTAGGTTGTTTTTTTGCTGGGTTTCATTTCATTCGTTGGGCTCATCGAGCCTGGATTACTTCTTTGTACATAGTTGAACAGTGGATGTATCTATTATTATTTTTCTCACCATGAAACAATGGATTTTACTGTTTCCGTTTCCTTTGGATTTGATTTGGTGGCCGGAGACTTTGGACACATTTTCATTTCAATTTATTTGGAATCAGACTTCATGTTTTTCTTTTTGTGTTTTGGACATGCTGCATTTCATCTTTTTTTCAAACATTTTTTTCATGTTTTTATTTGATTACATTCTTTTTGTGTTCAATACATTTTGGTTTATTACTTTGTTGTGTGGTATTCTCTCATTGGTTTCATGCATGTCACGGTGTAGGTTTTCACAATCACCAGCACCCATTGTGTGTGTGTGACAGACATGTGTTGATGTACATTCTTGCCATTTAGGTTGTATCATGTAATGGGCATTTCAATGTGGGGTGTGCACAGGGGTGGCATGCGGTGGGATTTGGGAGGCCATGAGGCCCATGATTGTGGATCATGATGACGTGTTGGGGGGACATGAGTCGGGGCCTGCTGGCAGGTGCCTGTCAATGTTGGGTGGGTGGAGGTGCGGGGGACATGAGTCGGGGCCTGCTGGCAGGTGCCCGTCAATGCTGGGTGGGTGTGGGTGCTGGGGGACATGAGTCGGGGCCTGAGCCTCATTGCTGGGTGGTGGGGCTGCTGGGGGACATGGGTCAGGGCCTGCTGGCAGGTGCCCATCAATGCTGGGGGTGTGGGGGTGCTGGGGCACATGAGTTGGGGCCTGAGCCTCACTGCTGAGGGGTGGGGGTGCTGGGGGACATGAGTCGGGGGTTGCTGGCAGGTGCCTGTCAATGCTGGGTGGGTGGGGTGCTGGGCGACATGAGTCAGGGCCTGAGCCTCACTGCTGGGAGGTGGGGGTGCTGGGGGACATGCGTCGGGGCCTGCTGGCAGGTGCCCGTCAATGCTGGGGGCTGGGGGTGCTGGGGGACATGAGTCGGGGCCTGCTGGCAGGTGCCCGTCAATGCTGGGTGGGTGGGAGTGCTGGGGGACATGAGTCAGGGCCTGCGCCTCACTGCTGGGGGGTGGGGGTGCTGGGGGACATGAGTCGGGGCCTGCTGGCAGGTGCCCCTCCCTGCTGGGTGGGTGGGGGTGCTGGGGGACATGAGTCGGGGCCTGCTGGCAGGTGCCCGTCAATGCTGGGTGGGTGGGGGTGCTGAGGGACATGAGTCAGGGCCTGAGCCTCACTGCTGGGTGGGTGGGGGTGCTGGGGGACATGAGTTGGTGATCACTAATGCAAGGTGACATGTGCGCTGGCTGGGGGGCATGCCCATGGTGGATGGGCTGCGTGCGGGTCATGACCACGGGTTCAGGGTAGTCCCCTGTGGTGTGGGCAGCTTGAAGGGGCCGTGGAGGGGTAGAGGGCACACCTGGGAGAACCCACACTGCCAATTCATGTGTGGGACTCCCCGTGCACTCCACTGGATACATGTACCCTGCTCTGACAGCGAAATCGCGTGTGAAATTCCCCCGATCCCCAGTAATACACGTACCCCACTCGCACAGGGCCAATCGCGTGTGAAACTCCCCGCAAACCCCAGTGATACACATACCCCGCTCGCACAGGCAAAATCGCATGTGAAACTCCCTGCGAACCCCAGTAATACACATACCCCGCTCGCACAGGCCCAATCGTGTGAGATTCTCACAGGGGTGTACATGTATTTGGAGGGGTGCGCAGAGAGTTTTGCAGGCATTTTCGTGGTTGGGGGGCTGTATGCTGGTCCACTGGCCTGTGCGCTGTGTACGGGATTTGTGCACTCTGCATGGCGCACGGGGAGGGGTTGGGGGTGTTGGTGCTGCTGCAGGGTCGCTGCGCCACTCTGCGCCACGGCTGGTAATGGATGTTGAAATCCATGAATACGCTGTGCGCAGAAATTGATTTTGGCGCACACGGCTGGTGCCGACTGTCGCACGCGCACAATGTGCGCCAGCCTCGTGTGCCACTTGTGCGCTGGATTCTATAAAGTACCCCCTTATTGTTGTCTTTTTCTCTCTCCTTTTCTATTGATTGTTTGATCAAATTTATGTGTAAAGTTGTATTTGTACATACAACTGTATCACATTAATAAATAAATAATTTAAGCCTTAAGCACCTGCCGTGACAATTTACAGCTGTCTTTGCCCATTCATTTCTAACCCAAGTGCCACCTCGTTCTGGCTGTAACAGCCCTCAGACCATTAATAACGAAACCCAAACCACCCCTCTGAAAGTTGGCAACATTATTTTGTAAAAATTGTGTCTAGCCTCCAAAGCAATGCGCCACACAATGCTAAAGCTAAAAGCTAAACGTGCCACAATGGGTTATTTGACCCAACGATTGCGAAATCATGATCGAGCCTCCTACACTAATCAACTTGACACTCAGATTCGCCATTTTAGCTCTGCAACATAGGTGGTCACATGCTGGTTCTAGTAAACTCAATCCGCGAATCTGCACCGCCTGCGCAAGGACTTTGTGCCATGTGCACTGTAGCGCCATAAGGGTCATTCTGTCATATGGAATGGGCCCCGCCTTCTTTTGCGGGCATGCATTCCTGTGGGAGATGTTGACTCATGTGCATGGCGGCGGGTCCCAAATGCGGTCAAATGATGGTCTGTGTGCATTCCATGTATTATCAAAGCATACACGGGAGCGAATGGGCCATGTGCGTGAGTGCCACTCAGGAGGTGTCTTATTCACACTACACCTGAAGAGAGGGGCATGCACACTGGTGCGGAAGGCAGTTACAGACTGCGCCCCCGCACCACCCATTCAAAACATCCCTAGGTTTGACCCTTGCCAATGCGGTCACACTTAAATGACTTGATAGATAATGAGGCACAATGGCCTAACGTGCCCCATAGATAGCATGCAGGAGGCACCACATCGAGTGTTTTTATCCAGCGTGTCTGCACCGAACGGCATAACGGGCCGATCACTCGGTGTCAGCTGCAGAGTCCAGGCGCAGCAGCTTGTGACTCCAAGGTCAGGATTCCAGAGCCGATGGACCATAACCCTGCACTCGGCACTTTCTGCATCCCATTAGAAGCTGCTGATCCAATGCAATTCTGCGCTGCGAACGTTTCCTAGCGGGAGCTCATTCATTCTTTCTGAGTGATTCCGCTGCAGCACATCAAAGCAGATCTCGGAAAGAAAATAGGCCATTTATATTCACCTATTTGGGAAGATGAATTACAAAATATTTAACATATCTACAGTGGATAATATTCATGTTCAGCTCAAAAGGGCATTGATGTATGAAATTAAATACTCGCATTAATCTCAGTTGATTGCCATAACCACTGCTGACAATTGAGAGCTATTAATTATTTTTAAAAATAGTTGTACTTGTTTCTGGAAGATTAGCTACTAGATTGTGAAATCTTCCATTATTTGCTGGTGTCTACCTCCCCAAGAGCAGGCAGGAAAAGCATAAGTCATGTCAAGCATCCGTGCAAATCAATAGGACAGAACACAGGCTGACCTTACCGGCGAGTTCTTGCAGCATTAGAAAAGAAAGTAGAACCACAATGCAGCTTGAAATTCTGCAAAGTGCTGCTTTTCTTCAGTTCTCTGTGCATCCTAAGTGCATGCTAATTGATAACACACTTCAGTTGCCTGATCTTGACCCGATTATGTATGTTTCAGAAAGATGGGGGATTGATGCCAGCTAACCAGACCCTGGGCCCGGTCAGCATATCAAACATAGGGCCCGGTGAGGAGTGGGGGGGGGGGGTAGCCCTTATATGCATTGGAAACGGTGTTACTGCCGCATTTAAGGGTCCGCCCAATCTCGAGTCTGGCATGAGCCCCAGCTCAGAGCTTGGGGTAAACACGCTGGAAAAATGGCCATTTTTGTTGCAATTACCGCCGGCGGTTTTACCATGCAGTCATTGCACCGAAAATTCCCAATTGGGTTGGACCCAATGGGGAATGGGGACTAACAGTTAGCGGCCAACCCGTGATCTAGCGGTAATACCGCCGGACGGGTGAGCGCTAAGGCTAATAAAGTTGGGCAGCATCTCAGCCGGGATACCACCCAACTCATGATCAGGCCCAAAGTCATCAAAAATATTCTCATATGCTGGGCTCCACTGTTATACATTTTATTCATATATATTGTAAAATTTGGAGAGGTTCCTAGGAGCTGGCACGATTCCACATTCATTTCTGTGTCCAAAAAGTTGGAGGGCTCTGAACCCGGTGACTACTGATATTTGACCAAATATGTTCTACCGTCCTATTGAGGCAATTAATTAAGTGTATGGAAGCTTCTAATATAATTAAATGCCAGCAAACGAGTTTAAGACAAGGACACAGTACCATATATAGAATAAGGACGTTGCAGCACTTTATTGCAGACCCCTGCAGACTGCCATGTTTACTTATGTTTTGTGGACTACTAAGCACCATCTGATTGTGTGTTGCGTCAGAGGCTTTGGGGGAAACTGGCGCACTGGGGCATAGACCCCCTAACTATTGTATTTCATAAAACAATTAAACATTGATGTTAGGGAGAATTCTCCAGAATGGCTAATTTCCCTTAACTATTGAGTCCCTGAGCAGCTTTGCTGGATGTCTACGATTTATTTTTTTCCCCTGGTAAGAGTGTGAGCCTTTTTTTTCCCACTCTTACATGTGTCTTGCTGAGTGTGTTTAAAATGTTTGTGTTTATAGACTGTGGATCCTCACCTACTCCACATGCATCATCTTTTTACTGTGTGTTACACAGCACCTTCAGTGCAGTGACACAGGGTTGTCTGTTAGACTTCCCAACTCAGACTCCATTTTTCATGGGACTGACTACTGTCTCCCAGAACATATAAGGTTGCCATTAACTTTATTAGCTTCTGTAAAACCACAGACCCAGTACAAACCATTTTACATAGAGTACTGGAAAGGGTTAATACTTATCCCTTTTTGTCTGTTTCTCTTGGAGCATTGTTTCGCTCCCTTTTCATAAAGACTTGGCTGGTGGCAGTGGTAACTACCCTATTTTTCCTACCGCGGTTATCTTAAATAACCTTGGTATTGTTTTAGACTATCTTGGTAGACTTAAACCGGCTAGACCATATATGTTTTATTTTGGTTCCGGCTGGGTTTATTCGCCATTTCTTTTAGAAAATGTCTTTCTCGTGTTTTACTCTGCACGCCAAACCAGGGTTGGTTCCTTTGTTCGCTGTCTTTTTGAGGCTTCTATGCAGAAGCCCTACTTAGGCACCTGTATGTCTGGGGGGACAGGATGTGAGGGAGGGGTTTAGGGCTCCCTGCACAGGGTCTCCTTGGAGACCCATGTAGCACTCTGAAATGATTGGCTGTGGTGACTGTCCCGGCTGGACAGTCACCCTGCTGTGTGATTGACATTCAGGCTGTGTGAATGGGGGAATACTGCATAAAAAGCAGGTCTCTAGGTCTGGAAAGGCAGAGTCGCCACTGGAACGAAAGAATCGATGAGGAGCTGACGGAAGAGGACCCCTACCACGACCGAACCGCCCGGTGAAGCCCTGCTGCAGGTCCGAATCCTTGTACTCCAATGACAGAGAAGATCCTCCAGGAATCTTCTTCCCCTGATCTGGTGGGACCAACCAGTTCACCCAAACTGCAAGCCAGGACTCCCTCCTCTGGTCGAATTCACTGTACAGAGCTACAGTGCCTCAGATAGCCAGGAAGATCGGACCCTGCTTGGGTTTTAAGGAGTGCACCTTTTATTTGTTGCTTTGCTCGGCTGTTGGTTTCTTCCCTGGGCAGTGCAGGACCCTCCACTCTTTCTACTTCATGTCAGTCTGACAGTCGCTTCAGGAACCGTGAGCCTGCAGGAACTACCAGGAACGTCTGCCTCAGCTACAGCTTTTCTCCATTGAAAGGTACTGTTCAAATTCGGTTGTTTGTTTCGTTCAGCGCGGTGAAAGTGTGTGAAATCTTTCTCCAATCCAAGGGCTTGTCCTTCTCTACTCTTTAACCTAACTTTTCTGCCGACCAATCTCGTCCGGAACTCTTGGCAAATTCTTAATGGCAAACTACCCTGAGCTATGTGATCTTGAGCAAAAGACTTGTGTCCTATTGACTTTGGCCCTAAGCCTTTTTGATTTGATTCTATCACTGTAGTTCCTCTTTCTAGATTGCCATGCTTACTTACCTGTTGGTACTGTTCAATTTCTGCCTAACTTTGTCTTCCCTCCCTTTTAAATTTCTGGAGTGCCATTTTGCTCCCACTTCATTTTGTCAGCTTAACTTGTCTGGAACCTACTGTGAGTGGTGTGGTGTATTAAGAGTGTGATTTTTAAACTGCTTTACTTTAGTGAAACATTATACAGCTGATGTGTAAATAAATGTATATTCTTTTAATCAGAAACCTTGAGTCAGTGTTTGTTTGAATCATAGTAATTGCTGTCCTTTGCATAACTATTGATACTGCTCACTTGCTCTTGAGATAGGTCTAGCTGCTCAGCCATCGCTACCACTTTTACTGTGTAGTACAGGCTTGTACCAAAGGTGAATTTGTACTGTCACTTGTAGTGTTAATTGTGTGTGGTGTTCCCAAAGGGTACTGCATATAATTCTGCCTAACAATTGATACCTGGGTGACAATCAGCCAATCGCAAGAAGAAGACATATCTAAACCGTTCACCACAATCTCTGGCCTAAAGCAAAGATGTGTGATAGGCCTGCCACTTTTTTATTTTTATATGGCAGATATAGACGAGACGCTTCGTACCTGTCATAATTTCCCACCCAAACTCGACAGTGAGAGCATTACTTGTCTCTCATATGTTGATAATACTGTACTAAAAGACCAAGCACCTCTGGGCTTGCAGTGATCCATGGATGTTCTCTGCATCTATATGTCAGCAAATAACCTTAAAATAAACCAGAGAAAAACAAAAATCATGATTATTGGCAAAACAACACAAAGTAAAAAGCATTTTTCCTGGCAAATAGAGGGGCGTACAAATTGAAATTGTTAATACCTGCACCTATCTGGGAATGCCCATTAAAAATCTCCCCACAGCTTACTTTTACGCAGAGGTCCTCCGTCATAAGACTATTCGGAAGTGGCAAGTCATTAAAAACGTTATGTCCAGAAAGGTGGTGATCTACAACAAGTGTGTAATCCCAGGAGTACTGTATGGATTACAGGTACTGCCTGATGGCCATGTACAGTGTCTTGAACAAGTAGAAGAAAGACCGCTGCGCTCTCTAATAGGTTTACTTTGTCCAGTTCAAGTTACGGCACGGAGGCTCAAGCTAGGGCTCCCTTCCCTTATCTCACTCTGGAAAATTACAAGATATAAATTACTTGCCAAAACAACATGGGCAGAAGCTTTTGGGTGTTTTTGCCAGGCATGTACGTCTCAGGCCTTACAGTGAGCTGGTAGCTCCAGTAAATGGCCACTTGGAGGCATTTGGAAGGAACATGCCTGTTGAGGAAGAAGCCTGTGTATTTTTTTTACGTTAAAGGACAAAACATTTGTATGGGATAGTTCATAATCGCTCATGAAATTGTCTTTAAAGAGGTACATACAATATGTAACGCAGTTTCCTACCGGCCACCCATTTAGTTATCTTATTAAGCCGTGTAGCTCGGCTCTTTGACAATGGCCCTCATTACGACCCTGGCGGAGAGGGGTTTACGCCAGCGTAATGCATGGCGTACCTCTCCGCCAGATTAGGACTTTCCGCAGCGCCATGGTGATTTTTACGCCCGGATTTTCCGGGCGGAAAAATCCATGGCGCTACGGGTCCCCTTGTTAATTACGCCCTCGTTAATTACGCCACCGTATTGTACGGTGGCGTAATTAACGCCTTCCCCACTCCCATTATACCCTATGGGGCAAAAATGGGAATGGGGAAGGGTAAATGGGGATTGGGGACTTACCGCCCCGCCAAGGTCGGAATGGGGCGGTAAGTCCACCAACCCCCATGGCGGAGTTGGCAGCTCTGCGCCATGGTCCATGGTGCAAATTGCACCATGGATCTCCGCCAGGGTCGTAATGAGGGCCAATATATTTTACACTTATGATTTAATATCCCTACGGTACTAGAATATTTTGGCACATGGAAGGGAATTCCCTTGGACTCCAGGCTTTGCCGAATTTGTTGTAAAGATATAGAAACTGCAAGACACATTTTGACAAACTGTCCCAGCCTAATTGATCAATATCTAAAGAGATATGAGAAATGTGTAAGTTCGCCAGATAGTATAGGCTCTGATCACTTCTGGACTGCCATTTTTCGCAGCCGAATCTATGGTGTTCACAGCCGCGATATTTCATATCTGGGAATGGGCCTTTAAACATTCTATTAAAGTCTGACTATGTTGGACACATAGGGCCTCATTACACGGATGCCGGTAAATCCTTACCCCCTTACTACGAGGTCCCTTTGCGGGTTGGGGGATTTAATGCCTGCTTTTTGCAGGCGTTAAAAACCAACCCGCAAAGGGACCCAGGGAGCTAATTACGGTACCGCAATTTGCGGTACCGTAATTAGCGCCTTCCCCATTCCCATTGAGCCCTGTGGGGCAAAAATGAGAATGGGCAAGGGCAATGGTGGAAGGGGGAATTACCGCCCTGCCAACCTTGGAATGGGGCGGTAATTCCCCTTTCCGCCAAGGCGGTGTCAGTATTTCACCGGCATGAACCATGGCACTAATAGCGCCATGGTTCTCCGCCATGCGTGTAATGAGGCCCTTAGACTCGGTTAACCTAATGAACCACCTAACCAGGCAGAAATGGTGGTTCTGAAGTATTTAAGGAAATTGCTTTACCGTACGATTGACATTTTAATGGATTATAAAGTATATTGTATTGGTCAATTTTATTGGCAATGCATTGTAAAGTGTATTTGACTGTTTTTATCAAATTCTTTTTTTATTATACTACAATGCAAAAGGCGTATTCTGTTAGCCAAAAGCTCTTAAATAACACATTTAAAAACACTTTAAAGAAAGACGCTGGGTAGACCTTAGTGAATTTACTTAGCTAAACTCAATACCCACATTTTCTCAGAAGTCTTAGGCAGTGGTCGAAGTGTACAAAAAGAAGTAGTGAAACTATGTTCCCTGCTGGCCTGCACCCACTCCCCATAAACCCCATCATCACGTCCCCTCTCACACACAATACAAACCCCCAAATACTTGCACCTGCTGTTTAAGGGAAAGTTCAGTGCAGTGCACTGAAAGGGCACGTTTCAACTTCTCCCTGCACTTTTATTTAAAAAAAACAACTCTGGAACAGTTTCTTTTTTAAAATAAAAGTATAGGAGCTGTAACAGGTAATTAAAAAAAGTAGAGGAGCTCCGCTCCCGACCGCTCCCGCTCACTTCGACCACTGGTCCGAGCTGGAGAACGTCCTATTTTTAAGGAAGTCTGACTTAAATTCATGCTGTGTTCAAACAAATGAAAGCTTCTGTAAACAGTGGGTTGAAACTTTGTAACTTGTTGTCTGTCAGCATAAATCCAAAGGAGACAGTGTTGCTTTCCAGGGCTAGTTACCTGCAGCAGGCGTGTCAGGTTGTCATCAAAAGAAAAGTAGTTAAATTAACTCTTTGTGCTCAACTGGCAAAAACCTAACAAGAAATCACTCATTGCATTCATTAATGTTGAGCTTGCCTTCAATAGGAACAGGACTGCTATTAATTCAAATTGTGTTTATCTGTTCTCTGTAAATGATACTCATTTAGGTTATTTCAGGAGTAGCAATCGGTGTATCTTACATATGGACATGTAAATAACTCTGCCTCAGCTAAAATGGACTTGTGATGGAAATGGCTGCCTGCTGTGATCTCACCCAGTTAAAATATTATAAATCCTAATGAAAGTCATTTAAGTAACCTGTTCAGGCTTCCATATCCCGGGAGGATAGCTCAGCGGCAACGTGCTCGCATTGGAAACAATACGACACGAAGCAACACAGGTTCGATCCCGGGGTCCGCGCTTAGAAACCTCCTGGTATTAAGCGTGTTATAAATACGCAACTAAGAGACATCTTCCTGTAACAGCGCCCCGATGCCCCTGGGCTGTGTGAGCACTTTAAAAATATGAATAAATAAAGAATTATGTACACATCTGCCTGGGACTTTCAGCTTGTAATTTTACAAAACCCAGTGTTGCTCATTGTTTTAGTCTTCGGAAAGATGAAGAGCATACCCAGACATGCATGACCTTTCATTGACCTTGATCCACCCTAAGGCGATGCAGATCTCCCATGAAATCTCCCAACTAACCACCTTAATTTTTTTCAGAAGGATGAAAGGCTGTGCCATTTAATTCTCACCCAAATTCAAACAAGTTACCGGCAGTCTACACGCAGAAACCCATAGCATTTGCATTAACCTACTGAGACATCTTATTGGCCAGGAGAATGTGATGCCTTATCTGGGTAATTTACACATCTGCACAGTCTCTAGTTCTTCTCTGTAAACCTCCACACAACTTCATGGCTATCTCACTTCCACCTACAGTCCTTCCTCCATTTCAAGTTATATTTTTTTGCTACCAATCTGTATCTTTTTTTATTAAGTTACAAAAATATGATTTAACATGAATTCCTAGTCAAGCCAACATTCACCAGGTGGTGGCACATGCTAATGTTTCACCCAATTCATGCTTTGTCAAAGCCAAGAGGTCTCAATAATTTTTAAAAACCTTCAATTGTGTCTCTCAAGACCCCTGTTTGTAATCAGGGGTGCCGCCATCAGGTTATCCCGCAACCGGAGCCCTGTACATCCTAAAAAGGAGTTGACATGCTTTGAATACTTGTACAACAAGGGATTTCCCGAATGCCCCAGGCGCCAAATTACAATCCTGAGCACCAACAAGATATCACCATTGTGAAGTAGACCAATGGATTAACCCATTGATGTTCACAAAACAGTCATCCTTAAAAGGAAAATTCTTTTTCAAAAGCATACAATCATCTGTAAATGCATATTTAGTCGTGTTAGTAACTGTGCAATAATGTACAAAAGTGTAACACAATACCTTACTGCCATAAACAATTATTATTTGTGA
Source organism: Ambystoma mexicanum (assembly GCF_040938575.1). Taxonomy (NCBI): domain Eukaryota; kingdom Metazoa; phylum Chordata; class Amphibia; order Caudata; family Ambystomatidae; genus Ambystoma; species Ambystoma mexicanum. The sequence goes on from NC_090933.1 coordinate 1,211,391,154, forward strand.
CGTAAAGATGCTTGTGGCAATTTGAAGAAATAATGCACTATATGCTACTAACCCACCACCACCTGTGATTGCTAACAGGGATCTTGAGAGCCACAATTGGAAGTTTTTATAAAAGATTGAGACCTCTTGGCCTTGATAAAGCCTTTAATTGGGTGAAACATTAGCACGTGCCACCACCTGGTTAATTTTGGCTTGTCTAGGAATTCATCTTAAATCACATTTTGGTAACTTAATAAAATAATTATTTTTTGCATTTTTCTGACCTATATCTCATTTGCCTTGGCACAGGACCCAACTACACAACTTTCTTATTCTTGCCCTGACTGATAAGGGAAACTCAGTCTCAGTTAGGGTACAGCAGCCGGCAAACAAATGTCACTACACATACAGCAATACATAACCGTATACAGACATGCATTTTCCCCTTTCCCTACATTCAATGTGTATCTCTAACATAGATTGAACCAAACCTCCTGTGACCACCAGAAATTTGCCAGAGAGGCTTGATGGAATGAATATTGGAACACTACCCTTGTTTCCGGTCAGGTGGTCATAAATACTGTGGACCTTGCAAAGCTTAACAAAGCTCTGGGACCAGACTGTGTTAGTTTCGAATTCTTCAGGTATAACCAAATTCATAGGGGCCTGTCTTGTGCAGGGCACGAAATGCCCTGGAGTCCCTATGGATTTGTTTTGTTTACCTATATTCTATTCTAAGTAACTGTGGGTGTATATTTATGAGGCAACAATGAATGCAGGGAGTTTCCCCCCTCCAATCAAAAGCCCCACACCAATTTACCTGTTTATATAATTCAATCTAGCCCTGTCTATGAACCACATCACACCACATAGATCCCTCTCCCTTTAGCAAAATGTAAGCCAAGAACCAGGCTGCTGTGTAGAAAGAATATATATTTAGTAATTCATATGTAAAATTAATATTTGCACACAATCACATGACATGCCACCGTCGCCGTGGCAACAAAACAAAGCTTCAATACAAATATTTATAACAGAATTCACTTTTGTGAGTTAACAAAAATTCACAGGACCTATAGCACAATCACATATACATTTATTTCAGGTCAAATAAACACTTCAACTACTTTTGGTCGATAACAAAAATCCCTTAATGTGAGCAATTTTGCAGCAACTTCAAACATGACAAGATCATACCCTTGGCAGTATGCTTTTCAGGTGTTTTAATTTCACCAACATGAAACACTTTTCTGTTGGTAACAGAAATTTGACATACGCAGTGTTCTTTATTTGTATCCCCGTGCACCCTTTGCACTGCAGACAGTGTTCTAGCACAACCAAAAACAACCAAAATGTAATAACAAATCACTTTTTATATAGATGAAACAGGTTTTCCTTTACTACCATGCAATGAAGAATCTTCTATCAGGAGTTACTTTCTCACTCTCTACAGAGGGTATGCTTTTAAATCAGGGAAACAGTAAAACCCCAGATACTCGGTTTACTATTGAAACCCCTCTGCATTAAGACAGGGTCTGAAGAACGGGGAGCCGTAGGGAATTTCGTTTCTATGCAACCCTCCCATTTAAGGAATGTTGGGGCTGGCAAAAAGAAAATAGGAGTACCTAATTACTTTAACATACTATATATATATTACATGGCCACGCTAGTGGCCATGTAGTTATGGTTAAGTTGCTGTTTCCATAGGAAGAGCACTTTTTGGGCGGCTTATAACTTCGCTCTCCCTGGACGGATCCTCACCAAACTTCACAAAACTTTTTTTTTCCCATAGACTGAAACCGCTGGACGGATTTTCAACCAATTTGGACCAGGAGCAGCGGCTTGGTCCCGAAAGCGTGCTTTTGCAAATTTGGTGAAAATCCGTCCAGTAGTTTTTTTTTTTAAAATGACCAAAAAGTAGGTCAAATAAAATTTGTGATATCTGTGTTCGGTCCGCGGGCACACTTCCCTGTTCGCTCCGCGGGCAGTGTCCTGATTGGCCAATCGGCTTGCGTGATGTTCGCGGACATGCAACGTGTTCGCTGATTGGACGGCGTGGAGCGTGAAGCGCGTCAGCTTTTCGGTAGCGCCCGCCATCTTGGTTTTGCGGTCGTCCGCGGACGGCGCGGTGAAACTTTGTTCAAAATTTGTATTTAGTAGAGTGTGTTCGTGTGTAGGAGTGTTTGGGGAGGGTGGGAGTGTATGAGATAGGATGAAAGTTGTGTTTTTTATGTGTTAGACGTTCTATTTGTGTTCGATTTGTCTGTGGGCATCACAGGTGTTCTAAATGTTCTTAATAAACTGAATGGGGGGTGTTCCGAGGACTCAATATGTGTCCGTTTTGTTCGCAAGCAAACTGAAATTGTTCTAAGAACACTCGCAGTGTCCTGAAATGTTCGCAAATACACAAAATGGGGGTGTTGTGAAGACGTTGTCGAACACTCGATGTGTCCTGAAATGTTCGCAAATATGAATGGGGGCTGTGGCTGACAAGTTGAATGTGTTCTAAGAACACTCGCGGTGTCCTGAAATGTTTGCAAATAAACAAAATGGGGGTGTCCTGAGGACGCTGTCCGTATTGTTCTCTGTCAAGTTGAATGTGTTCTAAGAACACTTGCGGTGTCCTGAAATGTTCGCAAATAAACAAGATGGTGGTGTTCTGAAGACGCTTCTAAGAACACTCGCGGTGTCCGGGGAATGTTCGTAGGGGGTGTCCTGAAGACGCTGTCCGTATTGTTCTCTGTCAAGTTGAATGTGTTCTGAGAGCACTCGCGGTGTCCTGAAATGTTCGCAAATAAACAAAATGAGGGTGTTCTGAAGACGTTTCTAAGAACAATCCCGGTGTCCTGGAATGTTCGTAGGGGGTGTCCTGAAGGCATAGACCATATTGTTCGCTGGCAAGTTGAATGTGTTCTAAGAACACTTGCAGTGTCCTGAAATGTTCGCAAATAAACAAAATGGGGGTGTCCTGAGGACGCTGTCCGTATTGTTCTCTGTTAAGTTGAATGTGTTGTTAGAACACTCATGGTGTCCTGAAATGTTCGCAAATAAACGAAATAGGGGTGTTCTGAGGACACTGTCCGTATTGTTCGTTTTCAAGTTGAATGTGTTCTAAGAACACTCGCGGTGTCCTAAAATGTTCGCAAATAAACAAGATGGTGGTGTTCTGAAGACGCTTGTAAGAACACTCGCGGTGTCCGGGGAATGTTCGTAGGGGGTGTCCTGAGGAGGCTGTCCGTATTGTTCTCTGTCAAGTTGAATGTGTTCTAAGAACACTCGCAGTGTCCTGAAATGTTCGCAAATAAACAAAATGGGGGTGTTCTGAAGACGTTTCTAAGAACACTCCCGGTGTCCTGGAATGTTCGTAGGGGGTGTCCTGAAGGCGTAGTCCATATTGTTCGCTGGCAAGTTGAATGTGTTCTAAGAACACTCGCAGTGTCCTGAAATGTTCGCAAATAAACAAAATGGGGTTGTCCTGAGGACGCTGTCCGTATTGTTCTCTGTCAAGTTGAATGTGTTCTTAGAACACTCATGGTGTCCTGAAATGTTCGCAAATAAACGAAATGGGGGTGTTCTGAGGACACTGTCCGTATTGTTCGTTGTCAAGTTGAATGTGTTCTAAGAACACTCGCGGTGTCCTGAAATGTTCGCAAATAAACAAAATGGTGGTGTTCTGAAGACGCTTCTAAGAACACTTGCGGTGTCCGGGGAATGTTCGTAGGGGATTTCCTGAGGACGCTGTCCGTATTGTTCTCTGTCAAGTTGAATGTGTTCTAAGAACACTCACAGTGTCCTGAAATGTTTGCAAATAAACAAAATGGGGGTGTTCTGAAGACGTTTCTAAGAACACTCCCGGTGTCCTGGAATGTTCGTAGGGGGTGTCCTGAAGGCGTAGTTCGTATTGTTTGCTGGCAAGTTGAATGTGTTCTAAGAACATTCGCAGTGTCCTGAAATGTTTGCAAATAAACAAAATGGGGGTGTCCTGAGCACACTGTCCGTATTGTTCGTTGTGAAGTGGAAAGTGTTCTAAGAACTATCGCGTTGTTCTGAAATGTTCGTAGGGGGTGTCCTGAAAACGCTGTCCGTATTGTTCGCTGGCAAGTTGAAAGTGTTCTAAGACCACTCATAATGTCCGCGGACATTAAACGTTTCCATAGACCATAGTTGAAATGTTTGACTCTATGGATGTGATATGCTGCGGTGGTTGTTGCCAGGGCCAAGACTCTATGCCCTGGCAACAACCACCGCAGCATATCACATTCCTATTTGCTTATAACTTTGGGTGAAAAACAAATGTATAAGGAACAAAGGTATTAGATACTATGGATGTGATATGCTGCTATGGTTCTTCTTATTATTGTATACTTACTGTTTGGTCTAGTAACCGGAGTCCATGTATTTCTTGTTCATTTCTGTGATAAAAGACAATAGCATGTTAGTATTAGTATTTTCAATATACTTTTTTTTTTTGGGACCCTCATATTTAGTAGATTACAAATCAGAGTACTCTGCAATTTGCTCAGTTTCTGTATTTGTTGCTAAAATCATTGGGTCTGTGGGAAAAAAAAAATCCATGTTGGATTAAAAAAAAACCTTTTTCTGTTATGCTACAGTTTATTTGTTTGTTTTCAGTGTTCACTTGTTGTTTCTGGCTAATGCTTTATACTTTGGCTTGTTGTATTTTTTTGGCGCAGTAACATATTATTTATTTGTTTTGATATTATAAAATTTTGGAGCAGTTAGATACCAATTGGCGTATTCTAACTGTCTATTGTTTTTATATATTTTAGTGGTATTGATTTATCTATTTGGATATTGTTAAATTTTGGGACAGTTAGATACCAATTGGCGTAATCTAACTGTGTATTTTTTGGTCTAATTTAGTGGTATTCATTTATCTGATTAGTTGTTGTAGAATCTTTGAGCAGTTAGATAGCTTTTGGAGTATTCTAACAGTTTTTTTTTAACACAAGTTTACTTAGTAAATACAGTTTAGTTATCAAATTTTGGTTTTAAGAACATCAAATAAGCGTTTGTAAGATTTCCTGGTAATCTCTGCTTTAGAGTAATGGTACTATCATTACATTCAAACCATCCACATTTCTTTTTTATATATGCAGTGTAGTGCCCTGAATTGGTTTTGGCTCCTGCGTGGTAGATTATACCTAGTGTTGTGAAGGTTTTCTTACCAAGTGATATTTGACCATGTGTGAATCCAGTCAGCTCGCAGTTGTTTTTGGTACCATCTGCATTGTAACGTAGAAGCATTAGTATTATGTATTTACTATGTGTTTGTATTACTAACGCGGAGCGATTATCTGAATTGCAGGTAGAGCATATTCTACCATGGTTTGCATTTTGTACAAGTCGCTGAAATGGAATGGATTCACAATTTGGCATTGATATATATATATGAAGCGTTCATTGGGGATTTTTTCTTGTGTCACATTGTTGCAGAGAGTGCATGTATGTTTCCACATGTATGAAATCTGAAAGATTTCATTTATAGGTATGTTTTTGTTTTCCAGTACTTGTAGTAAGTACATTAGAAATTCTTGTGGATCTTCCTGTGAATTTATAGTGAATTTCACCATTCCACTACAGTAGTCCGATTGTTGTCTTATTCCATAAACACTATACGTGTTGTCAGGATTGTTTGCTGCATTTCTGTGAAGTACTAACATTTTCAAACACAATGGGTCTGTACTGTGTAAGTAAATGTTGTCAACAATTGGTGGTAATTGAAATAGAATATTCATTGCTACATTTGCGTAGCAACTTACACCAACTATATTTGAGAATTTAAATGGTCCAGGTAGTTCTGTATCTAACTGCTTTTTTTGGAGTTTGTCTTCCTTCTTTAAAGAAGTACCTGGTTTACTTTCCCTAATTGGTTCTTTTTTGCTTGTGGTACTTGATGAAGTAGTAGTTTCTTTTACTCTCTTTGGAGGATTTGCAGTGACATCCTGTTGCATTTCTGTTTGATTTATTTTTCTTTTATAACATTTTACTTTTTGTGGAACAGAATATGTTTATAGGTGGGTGGTGTATAGTGAGCGAAGTCTATTGTATTCTAAAATGCAAGGAATATCAGAGTTTATTTTACTTGCATCAAAGTTGATTAGAAATAGACTGTCAAGTGTACGTAAGCTTGATAGTTCTATGTAGCTCATGCCTTCTTTAAAGACTGTGTTACCAATATCTATCATTGCTTTGTCTAAGGTAAGACCTTGTGATTTATGAATCGTGACTGCGTATGCAAGAGTTAGAGAAAATTGTTCTCTGCGTACATACATATCTTTGAAGAGAAGGAATCTAGCTGTTGAGCGTCCTATCCATTTTACTTCTGAAAGTTTGTCAAAGAGTATATTGACAAACTGAATTTTGTTGTCACGTGGGTATGTTTGAAAGCCAACAACTGTACCCAGTGCTCCATTAACTAGTCCTTAGACCACGTCAAGGTTACGTTTAAGCATTACTCTGCAATTTAAGGATAATTTTAATATCTTTTCTAAGCCTGCTGTGTTTGAGATTGATTTTTCTAAACTATTTAGTCTTGTTGTGGCTTGGTCACACATGGGTAGTGTCATACCATGTACATCTAGTTTGTCTGTGGCGCTAATTTCCATGATTGGTTGCATTTCTTTACTTAGCATGATTTCATTGAATTTGAAACAGCTTGCAAGAGTCGGCATTAAGGCCATACAATTGACATTTTTGTGGGCTAATTGTTCCATAACATCTGTAGCACATGCATTATCGCCATAAAGTGCATTAATGTGCCGGGTTTTCAATATTGCTTCTGCTTCTTTAGAAAGTATACCAACTCTGATACTTTTTAAAATGTTGGCATAAGTGAGATCTGCAGATTGCCGCATGTTCTCTGTATTGGAAATGTTGCCAAAGGTTGACATTTCCAATGCTGCCAACAGTTTTACGGCAGAGTTTGTTTAAAAATTTAAGAATAGGCTCACCTTTTACTGGTGTTAATTGAAGCAGATCTCCAAAAACAATAATGTGTTTTCCTGCAAAGAGCTCTTCATAGTCTGTTTTGAGTACTTCTTGTAATCTGAAGTGAATCAAAGCTAACATCAGGTTGGAGATCATGCTCACTTCATCTATTAGTAGCTTTTTCATTTGTTTCAATACTCTGCGTAATTCCACTGCTACTTCTGAAGAAAGTTTGTAATAGTCTAATTTGTTCTGGTGTTCTACTGGTAATAGTAGTAATCAGTGCAATGTAACACCACCTATGTTGTAGGCAGCTAAACCTGTGGGGGCAGTGACAACAGGTGAGAGTTTGTTGTTTGTTAATTGTTGAAGGAACTCACTAATGATTTATTAGGAATGTTTTGCCAGAACCAGCTTCACCACTGACGTACAGTAGTATAGGTTTATAATTATGGCAGGAACATTCTTTATGTTCATGTTTTACACCATGTGCAATTTGTTTTGTTACTTCTTGGAAAATGCTACTTTGCTCATTGTTTAGTATTGATTGTAGTATAGTTAAGTCTTCCTTATCTTCATACTGACACATGGTGTTTTCTACTTCTATCATAGCTAATTCTGCCTCATTTATTATAAGTGGTTCTCCCAGTGGTTCTTGGCTTCCTGTTACAGAAGGTTGACTACTGTCAGGAGTGTCCTTATCTAGTTGGGCTTGGAGTTCTTTTTCGTGTTGCTGTTCATTGTGCAACATTTTTTTGTACTGTTTAAAGTTTACATCAGTTATAGTGCTTTCATTTGCTTTGAAAGCATCCTCATATGAGTCATAGTTATCTAGTAATTGTTCTTCTTTTCTCCATGGTTTGAAGAGTTGTAGCAGGGACATGTAATATACTTCTTTATGTTGAGGAGTCTTTAATGACAATTTGATATGATTAATTAAATTTGGTTTAGTGAGTTTAACTAAGCTACCTTCACAGTTTGCCACTCTATATTTACCTTTTTTTCATCAGGTTTCATATTATTTTTGTATGTGTAGTTTTGGGCTATGTGGTATAGACACATGTTTTCCAAAGTATTACTTCTGTTTGGGTAGCATGTGTCTAATAAATTGTTTTTTAAAATGTCTTGGCTGTTGGGATCATGTTTGGCTATTGTTTCTATATCTTCATATGATTTTAGAACTCTTTTTCTAGATTTAGCTGGACCAAGACTTAGCTATACTATATTTTCAGATTTACCATACAATGCAGTACCAGTTAAACGATCAGCTGCTTCATATGATCCACATTCTCTATGGGTGAGCATTTTTATGCCCAAGCTGTATAATTTCTGAGATACTGTTTTATCTGATGACAGGTCATTCCAGAGGTCTTGGAGCTCTGTCTTTTCTGCTTTAGTTAAGTATGCTGTGACATATCGTGCAACTCCAGTAGAATTGTCTGCAATGTACTGCACATCTATGTTTGCATTCCATAAGTGGGCAATGATTGCATTATAATCATTGATATATTTTTCTTCTTATTTTCTTTTTATGTAATATGTATTTTTAGGTGACTTACCTTTAACACCATGTCTAACTGAAGACATGAGGTTGTTCACCTGACCTGTATTTGTAACTGGTCTAGGGAAACCAAATCGGCATTTGGTGTAGTATTTCCCTTTGTTTTTGTATTTGCGACGACAATATTTTCCACATTTGTGTCTTTGAAATTGTAAAATTTGTGCATGAAGATCACTATTTGTGGCTTCTGTTGGAATTTCACAAGTGGCATATTTTTCAATAAACTGTAAAACAGTGGCATCACTGTCTTGACCAAATTTAGAAGCATCTTTAATCCATAAAAGCATGTGGATATGTGGTGCTCCTCTGGCTTGGTATTCTTTTCTGCAAAAGAAGTGTTGCACTTCTCCAAGGGGAGGAACAGTTTTATTACAAATAAAATGTAGCATAGCAATGAAGCGATGGTGAAAATATCTTGAAACATTAACAGGATCCAAAGAACAAAGTTCTCCAGGTGTTAGTATATCTATGTTTGTTTTGTTTTTATTTGATATGCGTAGGAAATCATGTAAATCTTCCCATGCATATTCTGCACAACTTAATGTAACAAACCAAGTGGTTGGGCCAAGGTTTCTGATCATACAACGTACATCTCCATGACGTCGAAACCAGTACTCTTTAGTACCACGCATATTTGCTAATAGATTTGTAATATTTGATTGTAAAACCTCATCCTTTTGTTGCACTTTTTCTAATAATTGTGTAGCTGTCATATTTCGAAAGTGTGATCCTGATTTTAATATGTGTGCAACTCCGTAACATAAAGTTGCTAGTTCACTTTCAAAGAGTAGGTGGAATATGTATTCCACATTTTGTCTAAATCTGGAATCTTCAGAATACATCCGTAATAAGCGGTGTTCTGAAGCTGATATTTGAATAGGTCTATCATCAGACCTTCCTCCTTTGCCAGTAGGAAAGAGTAGAGGAAAAGCACATGCTTCTATACTTTTTTCCCATATGCTCAATGGCGATCCTTTTGTTTGACGCATTTGGTAAGTTTCCAGTACATCTTCTACGGTGTCATTACAGTGCAAAGCATGAAATGTATAATGGTCTAAAGTATTTGATATTGTAGCAGGATCTAGTAGCTCAAATTGACCAGCTTCTTGTGTTTCTTGAATTATTTCAGTTGTATCTTTCAAGTTTTCTTCAATATTAATTTCTTTGTAATATTCATTATTCTCTTTAAGATATTGGAAGGCTTGTCTAACTTTATATAAAATAACCAGCTGTTGCCATATTTTTTTGTCTTTTGTAGGTACTCCATTTACTAAGATAATTAAAGATTGCTGCATTGGACGTTGCACTCCTAGAGAATGCACATTTTCTTTTAGATCTAATGGTAAATAAACTACTTTTCCACGAATGCCTTTTACCAATTCAGAGGGAGGTAATTTTGCTGTTTTTGGTTGAAGGCGTGTTATTACTTGAAATGGGTGTACTGTTTGAATTATGATGCTCTCATATAAATTAAGTTGTTGTAGGGGTTTTGGTACTGGGTAAAATTCCAAATTTTTTGTAATAACACGTGAAGGAGTTTGGTTGTTGTCAAGTTTTGTAGTGCAGTAACTGCAAAGTATTAAGGGCTCAGTTATTTCGTATTTGTTTCTGCTACAAGGTAGAGAGCTAATTCAAACCATTTAGAATCTTCATTGTCTTCTATTTTGTATGATAGGTCTACAGTTTTTGTGTTATTTTTATAAAAAGTTCTACGGCAACATACACATACATGGTTTGGTACTTCAGCTGATGTACTTTTAAATTTTAGTATTTCTTTTTTGTATGTGTTTAGCAAAAGGTTGCCATGTGTAGAATTGTTGCTTAATTGGTTTAAAGCTATTTCATTCTGTAAATGGCTTTCACTTCCAAAATATTTTTTCTGGATATAGTGAATTTCTTCAAGTAGGTCTTTTGCTGTACCATGTAGAAGGATGTTATTTAACTTTGCTAGTGCTAAAGCAGGACTTTTAGCATAGTACAGTTTTTAGACTAGATTTCGTATAGATGAATGATGTGTTGATATCCTTTTGATATCATGGAAAGTGGTTTTACAAGTAGGTCCTGTAATGCAGGCCAATGAATGTCCTTGTAGTCCTGTGTACTTGCGCACTGGACAGGTATCCATATTTTGCAGTAATTTAATTTTGATTTTGTCTTTGCTTTTTACATATTTATTGAGGAATTGGCGTAAAGATTTGAAACATTGTTTGGGAATGTTACACATTGACGTGCATGGTCATTTGTACACTAGACGTTCTGATTCAGTTGATGGAGGGGTAATTCTAAGTTTTCAGGGCATATTTTTGTAAGGAGTACTTCTTGTTCCATTATGGTATTATTCACTTTTTCATAACCACGACCACTGCTATGTATGGCAATTGTATTTGTTTGCTTTTGTTTGTACGCTTCTTCATTAAAATATGGTTCTGTGCTCGTAGTGTGATTCCATTCACCTCCGCAGATACTTAAGAAGTTCTTTCTGTTGACATTTCGCTTATTGAGAAGTCTTTTTTGTAATTTAGTTATTAGTTTTGTTAGTGGTTTCATTTTGTTTAACAGTAAAATAAATAACTTTCTTTTCAGAAGAATTGCACTGTCCATCTACGCTTCTAAGATTAATTTCCTACGATAGGTTTTAAGCATGGAACCTGATTTCTCTCCTGTTTTTATAAGATTTTGAAGGACTTTGTGATGGTACATTTTGGCTAAAATACTTTTCTTGGTATGCTTACTTTGCACTATATTAAAATTTGAAGAAGTAGTTTTAGCTGTAGTGATAGCTGATTTTCTGTTAATTGTTTTTTGGTTTGTTTTACATTTTGATAGAGGAGGCAAAGTTTTTGTACTTGAAACTTCTTGTGTTTCACTAAATGACGGTATTAGCTGTTTTGTTTCAACTTTTTTTACAAATTCCGCTAGAGATGGATGCTTATGTTGGACACTTTTATTTTCATTTGCTCTACTTTTGCGTTGCTTTCTACGGACTCGACTTTTGGTAGGCATTCTTTAGGGTCTGTTGAAAAAAATAAAGAAGATATGGGTTGGGGTGTTCTGGAATGTATGTGTGCTGTGTGCATGAGTTTTTGAGTAAGATGATAAAGATGTATGTAATGGTGTGTGATTGCGCATTTGGACCTACAACTAGTATGGATAGGTATTCTTGAATTTATGTGTTACTAAACTGGGGTTCAGTTGACAAAAAAAAGAAAAAAAGTAAGCTACTGGAGTGGAAAAGTACAAATAGTAAATCTAATGTATACAATTAAAACAGTTGTTTGTTCTATAATATGAAAATTTTAGCAGTTTAGTTGGGTAATTTGTGTGTCCAAAAATAGGAATTTGTGGGCCATTCTGGCTGTAAATCGCTGTTTAAGACATGGAGATTTTTGGACAAAATGGTACACAATCTCTATTTTTAGGCACCAAAATAGCTTGTATTAATGTTATAGTATGTTTGATTAATAATACAAATATTATGGTGATATTCTACTTACTTTTTTTCTTAAATTAACAGATAACTTCTTAGTTCTTCTTTGTTCTTCGAATTCGGCTGCTTCTTTTCAGTAGACTGGTCTTCACTGCAATTGTAAAAGCTTCAAATTAGTAACTTTGTTTGTATATAGCACTGTTTTTAATTTAGATATTGATTGTTTTAATTGAAATCCTCAGTGCCTTCTTTAAAACCATTAAACTAATTTATTTACATAAGATACATTGCATCAGTTCAGTACATATGATATGTTCTTAATGAGCAAATTGTATTGAATGACTAACTGTAGCAACAAAAAATATCTTTACTATGTTTTGTGAAATTTATAATATACCAGTGAATACTACTATTTCTGTAAGTAAGCTGTTCTAGGTAATAGCGCCTCAATGTCATGTCTAAATTAAAGTAATTAAGTAAATAAATAAATAAAAACAAAAAAAAATGAAATTGTATAAGTATTTTTTTAAAGATTTAAACATAGATTGTGCTTGCATGCAATTTTGTTTGAATATATGTAGTCTATATATTTCATTTAAAAAATGTTAGTTTAACATGATTTGAGTGTGTGTGTATAAAGAAAGTAAATAGTATAAAGGTTTATAAGTGATAGTTGATTTTAGGATATTGAAAAAAATACAGTAAATTCATTTTACAGATTACACAAGCTAAAAGTCTGTTTAAAAATGTGTTCCTCTACTGTACAGAAAATATGCATACCTGAAGTTTGTGTTCATGCATATGGATATGCATGGAGCTGCAAGTAGAAATATTGGAGACTTGTACAGTATTTCTGGTAGATGGTGCTTGCCAATGATATGACACTTGTACTCAGAGAGATTCACAGTACATTTGCAGTGCTGATCTATGATGATGCAGTTAGATCTAGAGGTCTTGAATGTGATTGGTGCATGGTCATGTGATTTTTTAGCTACGTCCAATGAGGGAATGGCAGAGAGAGTGAAGTGGAAGTGGTAGAAGGGCTGTTCATGTTACGATATGTCCGCGGACATGGCGGTAGTTCGCAGACATCGGGAGTTACACCCGGGGATTTTTGGGTTCAGAAGTCATGCAAATGAGAATAAGCACTGAAAGGGATTGGTCAGGAAAGTTTAGTGGGTGTGTTATGCCAGGAGAGAGTTTCTCAGATACTCTTTTTGCTGAGAGAACAAAAGATAGCTGTGGCTGTGTGTTTCAGAAAACTGATTGTTTGGATTTTGGGAGATTCGTGGATACATTTGTTGAAGGTGCATGCAGAAAGCTGTGGAGTAGCTGTAGATCTTGGATTCCCACATGTGGAAGTACACTGGCATGGAGTACGTGGAATGAAGTGGTTGGACTTGTTACCTCTCTGTGCTACTTTGGAGACAGAGCAACATCCAGACATAATTGTAATTCATTGTGGAGGGAACAGTTTAGGACATGTGACTGGATTTTTTTTGCAATTTGCCATGAAAGAAGGACTTGGGAAGGTTATGGACATGTTTCCTAATTCTCAAGTGATATTTTCACGGATTGCGCAGAGACAAATGTGGCTTCGTTCTTCTTCATTTGGTCCACAAATGGAAAAAGCAAGATGCAATGTTAATAAGGCTGTTTGTGCCTTTCTAAGAAATTTTGGCATATCCTCTTTTCACAATGAAAATATTATGTTTCGTAGTACAAACATTTTTCGCAGAGATGGAGTCCATCTTACTTATGCTGGCAATAAGATTTGTCTGAGAAATGTACAAAATGCATTGCAACCTTTTTTGGAATTACAACAACCATTTTGAAGTAGGTGTTAAGCATTTATAAGTTTTGACTTACAAACACCACCCAAAGGCTCTTTTCAGAGCCACCACTTCTTCCCAGAGAAAATTGCAATGTTTTTGATGGGGTAGCAAGCCAATTTTTTAAATGTTCGCGAACTGTCCGCGGACTTATAAAAAACACAAAGGGCCCTGCTTCATTTATTTTCACTTCTATTTTTTAACTGTGAAAGGCGGCTCTGAAAAGAGCCTTATTTTTTTTTGATTTTTGATATTTTGTATTTGTTTTGGTTTTTTATACACGACACACTAGGATTGGAGTGGAAAGGAAGGTAAAGGGGGGGACACCAACCACAGGGATAAGAAAGGGCGAGCTGAGAGAGGAAGATGTAGAGTGGGTTTTATTTGGGTAGTGAGCAGATCTTCTCGTGCTCTGAGACGATAGTCTCAAAAGCACTACGAAGTCGCTCCCCCCTGCAGAGTACTGTGTCACAGTACATACATATATCTGTGACCCTCGAAAGGTAAGGGTCATCAGCATTCTGTATGGCCTGTGAGGCAGCTTGAGGAAGACGCTGTCCCACAGAGGTGGTCCTTGTGGTGACAGGATCAGAAACAGAGGATGAAGTAGAGGAAATCAACCTGCTACGTTCTTCGCAAGGTACAACCCTGCGAATAGCCCCAGAGTGAAATGACCTCAGGTGTCGCTTCATAGTAGTGGTCCCAAAGCTGTACTTACCGTGCTTCCCACGACTGAGTATCATTTTTCACTCATTGCAGGTAACACGGTTCGCACGAGCCTTAGGAACATTACCATGAATGGTAAATAACCGCCACACCCAAGACTCACGCCTAGTGCGGGTAGTAGGGTTTTCCTCTACCTCATTCTCATCATCCTCTTCTTCCTCCTCTGCATCCTCACTCCTGTACCCCTCTTCAGGCCCTTGGGGAGGTGGTGGTGGAGGGGGTGGGGGTGGTGCTGAAGCAGGTGCAGCACCAGGTGGCTGTTCAGCAGCCAGGGATGCCTTCAAAGATGCAATGGAAATCTGCAGTTGGCAGCAAAAATTGCTGTGTTTCGAAGAATAGCCAGAAACACAATGAGAATAAGCTCTAGGGCGTCATCTTTTATTGGGGTGCTTGTGCGCGGTCCCCGGACATGCGCGCTGTCCGCGGACAGATCAAACACAAAAAAAAGTTTGAAAAGTTTCAAAAGGTATGTAGAAACTCAGGATTACTATGTGGGACTTGTGCCATGGTGAGATTTTATTGAAAAATATTATGGATTCATTGAAAATGTACTTTTAATTTGTTCGGGGACCCGAACAGTGTCCGCATTCAGAACACACATCACAATGACATTTGTGATGTCATCTTTGATGTCCCGGGTGTTAGTCTTAGCAGTGCGGTGGTGGCGCGAGTTATGGTTGCTTAGCTTACCATAACTAGCGAATTTCAAGGGTTTTTCGGTTTGACTTGGAACCATAACGTCCCTTTGACAAAGTTTTTTCACTGAATTTCATAGGTTTTTAGTAGCGCAACTTAACCATAACATCCCTTTAACAAAGTTTTTTCACTGAATTTCATAGGTTTTAAGTAGCGCAACTTAACTATAACGTCCCTTTAACAACGTTTTTTCACTGAAAATATATATATATATAAATATATATATATAAATATATATTCACACTGGAAGCAATGCTGTTGATTTCAAACTTCACCCATTGTCATTTGGCTATCGGGGAATCAATTAAATTATTCTTTGTTAAGAACTAAATAAGGGGAAGGTATTAAGTCAAACAGATCCCCAAAAAACTAGGCTCTGTTGGACAAGTTTACTTACATTGAACAGCTCTATGTTTTGTGCTCAGGAAAGGGCATAATGCCTCATGGGTCATCTCACGGTAAAGGACAGGGACCTGGCAGACTCCATCATCAGTCATGAATAGCCATACATCGCTCTATTTGTCTCTCCTTGTATGGATCCCAGCCTCTGTCTCTTTCCCTGGTTTCCTCCACCTCCGAGGCAATGTTGGTTCTCCTGCAATTTGTCCATTGTGTGTCCCCCTTTAATATCTAAACCTCACCCACAACAATGTCTACATTTTGATGTGCGAGTTTATTGGTTAGTGATTTGCTGTGGACATCTACTGTCCTTCCCTCCACCAAGGACTAGCATTTTCTCTTTGGATTGGTTCATGTAGGGACCTTCATTTATGGGAGGTATTTTATTTTATGTATTTATTGGGTATGAATGATGTGCCTATACCGTAAATGGTGTTTCAAGGTACATCACAACAAAAGGTGGAGGAACAGGGATTAAAAAAAAGAATATTAAAAAAAAGTTTCTGCTAGGCCTTGAGACATTCAGAATGTGCAAGTGCTGTAACATGGAATGCAAGGTAGAGATAGAGGAGGGGAAGTGCAGGTTGGGGAGGAACCGGCATGAAGAAAAACAAAACAAAAAAAATAACTCTACCTATTCGAAATTTCATTGGTTACCAACTTCAGTTATGAACTTAAAAAACTACAAAATGACAACATGACCCCATTTTCCAATAGGCATAAAAAAAAAATAGATTTTTTTGATTTCTCCAAATATTTTAATGATTATCATCACAAGATTTTATATACATGTATCTATTTTAATAGACTTCAATCTTCCCAACTCTCAGTTCCGTGCCATTGTCTGTGATGCTAGAATAACATTTTAGCTTATAACTTGGGTGCCAAGGTCACATGTTTATTTGAGGTGTATCATTGAGTCGGTCTTTCACAGATTTGTGTGCAAAGTATGGTCCTGGAGATATTGAACAAAATATGATCCTGCATATAAACCTATGGTAATCCCTAGTAACATGTATGATTTTAAGTTCTACTAGCATCATATTTCATTTTTAAGAAGCTTCACATGTAGCGGCAGCCATCTGTTCCTTTGTGGACCCAGACTGCAATAAATCTATTAACCTTCTTGTAAATCAAAGGCCTGATCATGTGTTCTTATCTTCCTAAAAAGAGGAAGACCACCCCAGCCACTGACTCATGTGACACCCTCTGTTTTCTGTCAAATGTCATCAGTTCTGAGAGAGGGACCATTTGAGTTAATTATTGGGGATTAATATGAGGTCAAATCTATTAACTGGGTCTTTTGTTTCACAGTATGAGGTAAATCACCACCATAAATGTTTTGCACAAGCACAGCTCTGCTCCCTTTAAGCTCTGCTGCAGCTTCAAAGACATCCCAGATATTCTGATAAGGGCAGAGGTGGGTGTGCCATGCCAGGTCCTTCAAACCTCATTAGAAAAGGTCTTTAGGGCTCAACACAAGTTTTTGGTGAGCTGATGAACAGAAATAGATGTTTTTAAATTGGTTATTTTTTTCTTTACACATGAAAAGCCTGCTTTCAGGTAAGTGCATTATTTTGTCTTCGGTTTTCATCTGCACTCTGCCACCAATGCCCAGCTTTATATCATACTTTATATTAAAATGCACAGGCTCTGGAGTTCACTGGTAAACAGTTCATTTCAATCCCAGCAGTAATTGTCTTCATTTTCCATAATATAGTGGAAGGTAGGCCTCTTTTTTTGGTGCTTTGTCTTTCGAATGCAATGCCCATTTAGGGGGTAATTCATAGAATTCAGCGCACAAGTGGCGCACGCGGCTGGCGCACAGTGTGCGCGTGCGAATCCCTGCGCCATCCGCGTGCACCAAAAGACATTTCCACGCACAGCGTATTCATGGATTCCAGCCACCGAAACCAGCCGTGGCGCACAGTGGCGCAGCGACCCTGCAGCAGCGCCAGTTACGCCCTCAAGAACGCCCCTTGCACAGGGAGAAGCCATCACAATCCCCAATCCAGCGCAAAGGGCTGCGCTAACCCTGTACCAGCACGGCAAGTGGGCTACATGTATCACTGGGGTGCGCGGGAAGTACCTCACGTCATTTCAGCTGGGTACGTGTATTTCAGGGGTGCGCTGGAAGTTCCACACGCAATTCCATCAGGGTACGTGTACATCAGGGGTGCGCGGGAAGTTTCACACGTGAATTCAGCAGGGTACGTGTATATCAGGGGTGCACGGGAAGTTCCACACGCGAATGTCCAGGGTACGTGGATTTCGGGGTGCGCGGGAAGTTTCACACGCGATATCAGCAGGGTACGTGTATTACTGGGGTGCGCTGGAAGTTCCACACACGAATATCCTGGCTACGTGTATTTTTGGGTGCGCGGGAAGTTTCACACGCAATATCAGCAGGGTACGTGTATTCCAGGGGTGCGCTGGAAGTTCCACACACGAATGTCCTGGGTACTTGTATCTTGGGGTGCGCGGGAGGTTTCACACGCGATATCAGCAGGGTACGTGTATTTCAGGGGTGCGCTGGAAGTTCCACACGCGAATGTCCTGGGTACGTGAATCTTGGGGTGCGCGGGAAGTTTCACACGCGATATCAGCAGGGTACGTGTATTTTAGTGGTGTGCTGGAAGTTCCACACGCGAATGTCCTGGGTACGTGTATCTTGGGGTGCGCGGGAAGTTTCACACGCGATATCAGCAGGGTACGTGTATTTCAGGGGTTCCGTGGAGTACTACACATGAATTGGCCGTGTGGGTCCTCCCAGGTGTTCGCTCCACAACCTCCACGGCCCCTGCAGGCAGCCCACACCACGGGGGACTAGCCTGCACCCCCACTCATGTCCCCCTGCACCTCCACCCCCCAGCACTGTGGTGCACCCTCCACCAGGCTCCCACTCATGTTCCCCTGCACCCCCACCCCCCGGCACTGTGGGGCACCTGCCAGCAGGCCCCCACTCATGTCCAACTCATGTTCCCCTGCACCCCCACCCCCCAGCACTGTGGTGCACCCTCCACCAGGCTCCCACTCATGTCTAACACATGTCCCCCTGCACCCCCACCCCCTAGCACTGTGGTGCACCCTCCACCAGGCTCCCACTCATGTCCCCCTGCACCCCCACTCCACAGCACTGTGGGGCACCCTCCACCAGGCCCCAACTCATGTTCCGCTGCACCCCCACCCCCCAGCACTGTGGTGCACCCTCCACCAGGCCCCCAGTCATGTCCAACTCATGTTCCCCTGCACCCCCACCCCCCAGCACTGTGGGGCACCTGCCAGCAGGCCCCCACTCATGTCCAACTCATGTTCCCCTGCACCCCCACCCCCCAGCACTGTGGTGCACCCTCCACCAGGCCCCAACGCATGTCTCCCATCACCCCCACCCCCCAGCACTGTGGTGCACCCTCCACCAGGCCCCCACTCATGTCTCCCCTCACCCCCACCCCCCAGCACTGTGGGGCACCTGCCAGCACGCCCCCATTCATGTCCAAATCATGTTCCCCTGCACCCCCAACCCCCAGCACTGTGGGGCAACTGCCAGCATGCCCCACTCATGTCCAACTCATGTCCCCCTGCACCCCCACCCCCCAGCACTGTGGTGCACCCTCCACCAGGCTCCAACGCATGTCTCCCATCACCCCCACCCCCCAGCACTGTGGTGCACCCTCCACCAGGCCCCCACTCATGTCTCCCATCACCCCCCACCCCCCAGCACTGTGGTGCACCCTCCACCAGGCCCCCACCCATGTCCAACTCATGTTCCCCTGCACCCCCACCCCCCAGCACTGTGGGGCACCTGCCAGCAGGCCCCCACTAATGTCCAACTCATGTCCCCCTGCACCCCCACTCCCCAGCACGGTGGTGCACCCTCCACCAGGCCCAACTCATGTCTCCCATCACCCCCACCCCCCAGCACTGTGGTGCACCCTCCACCAGGCCCCCACTCATTTCCAACTCATGTTCCCCTCCACCCCCATCCCCCAGCACTGTGGTGCACCCTCCACCAGGCCCCCACTCATGTTCCCCTGCACCCCCACCCCCCAGCACTGTAGTGCCCCCTCCACCAGGCCCCCACTCATGTCTCCCATCACCCCCACCCCCCAGCACTGTGGGGCACCCTCCACCAGGCCCCAACTCATGTTCCCCAGCCAACATGTCATCACAATCTAGATCCCTGGTCCCTATGGTCAGCCTCCAAATGCAAAACACCCACCGGAGTATTGCATCCACCCACTTAGAAATGGCATAATCATGATAGAACCCCAATTGCAGGTTTGGAAACGAACACATGTCCCTCACATACACCCAATGGGTGTCAGTGAATCTCAAAACCCATATCATGATATGCATGAAACCAATGAGATGATACTACACATTGAAGTTTGAACAAAAAATATGTATTAAAGGAAACATAAATTGAATCAAAAATAAACAAACAGAAATGGGAATGTAAAAAAATAAAAAGAAGCATGTCCGTGAAAAAATGCAAAACCAAAAATCATAATCCAAAGGAATGGTGTCCAAAGTCACAGTCCACAAAAGAAAATCCAATGGAAAATAATAATTGAAAGCCATTGCTCCATGGGTAAATTGTAAAAAAAAAGAGAAAATCCAACAGTCAACTATGTACAGATGAACAAGCCAGGGTCCATGATCCCAACAGAAGAAATGTAACCTATCTAATAACACTACCTAATAAAAAAAACTATATACAAAAATGTGGCCCATTGTCCAAAAGGTCCAAAAAAAATGCAAAACCAAAGGAAACCTAACACTAACTACAGAACTATGTACAAGGGCAGCGGGCTAGTCCGACGGCTCACTTTTGGATGTCCCGGGCCAGGGCATCATCGAACTCCTGCTCAATGTCCCGGAGGCGGTCCTCCTCCATGGCCCCGAGGGTCCGCAGGGCCGTCGACGTGTCCACCTCCAACCCCGTGCGGATTGCCTCGAGGCACTCGGCCCGCCTCAGGGCCCTCCGCATGGAGTTCTCCGCCCTGACCATCGTGAGCCATGCCTCTTCCGCCCGCTGCCGCTCCGCATCTATGGCGTGGCCCAACCGCTGCCACAGAAAACTTTCTGTCCTGGGTCCTCCTGCCCTCCGGCCGCTGCCTGCCCCTCCGATGTCAAAGGCCCTGAGCCTTCATGGCTCCCACCACGTTGCTGCTGCTGCTGTGCCTCTGCCCGTGCACTGCCTCCTGCTGCCTGCACATCCTCCACTGGCTGGGGTGCAGTCGTTGATGTGGCCACCCCTGCTGGACGTCCGACCCCCGACTGTGGCAGGGATGCCTGCTCCACCAGCCTGGCCGCACCGTCAGAGGCAGCTCCACAGGGCACCCAGGTGACTGATGGGTGGGAAGATGGCACGGAGGACGACTGGCGCATAGGGGGTTCAGTTGAGGAGGGGATCGTAGCAGGCCCCATCAAACGGAGGAATCCGGCCTGGGTGACCTGTCCCAGTAGGCCGACACGGTCAACGAGCCATTCGAGATGACGTGCAGTCTCTTCATGAAAAGACTGCAGGTCACCTCCCATGGTCCGTTGACGCAACGCCACACCAGTCAGGACAGGCTCAACCCTGACCCGGATAGCGACGTCCGCAGGCAGAAAAAGGCCAGTTGTCGTGAGCTCATCCCCTGCCTGAAAACGGGTCTGGACGTAGGCATCCCTGCTGGTACAAGATGATGCAGGGACAGGATCAGGGACAGGATTGCACACAAGCACCTCCGCGGCGGCCTGTGCTGCCTCCTGTCCCTCGTCCTGCACTGCACCACTAGCACCAGTGGAATCCCCACCTCCAGACCACGTCTCTGTTGCTTGCACGGCCTCCTCCTCCACCAAACCCCCCACCAACCTGGATGACTCATTGCCATCTTCCCCCGTTGGGCCCTGTGGGGTCCCAGCTGCCCCTTCTGCTGCCGAGGAGTCCAACTCCAACCTCTGCCTCTTGGACCTCCCCTCGGCAGCTGCGGCCTGGGCCGCGGCACCGGACTCCTCACTCCCCGACGAGATCACAACCTGGGAGGGGAGCCGGGCCTTGCGTCTCCGGCTGGCGGTGGGATCCCCGCCGCTGTGCTCCACAGCACCTTCGCCGCCCTCTTCATCAGTTGACGCTGCAGACAGGGAGAAATAAAACACAGGCATCAGGGCACTGTACAATGGACACATACACACATGACAGTTGTACATGAGTGGCATTGGCAAACCTCAGACATGCCATCACAATCCCTAACGCACATGTCATTTCAACTCGCACACATGAGCCATACCACAGCCATATCGCAACTGCCAGCACCATCCATACACATACAACAGCATGAGCAGGCAAAGCTGAGCCAGACATCAAATGCAACACAGGAAGTGCACTACACATGTACACACACCACCACACTTGCATGCATGTGTACACCTCTGCCAAGTGTCTCAGTGTTCAGATGGGCATCCATGTCACATCTGCCAATCAGGCTTCCACATCCCGCTGTCACATGCATCCATGTTGCATCACTGTTGCACTCTTGTCAAATACACACACATGCACATGTACACAGTGCTGATACATGCAGCTGAAAACAACATACATGCGTGACATCACGAACATGTCTACTTACATACACATTCATCCAAACATGTGTGCCCACACAACTGCATTTGGCATGCAAGCCTACACACACAAGCACCATCCATGTCTCACACATTACAGCCCTCGCATGTGTTAGCCTCACGGCCCTGTACACCCCCACCCATACTCGACCCCATACAAACAGATGTGCAACCTGCACACTACTGAAACATCAACACACGCACAGCTCACAATCAGGATGCATGTACACTTACCGCTCGACTCCAGACGGGTCTGCCTCTCAAGGACCAGGACGTGGAGCGCTGGGGATATGCGTTCCAGGACCCTCATCTGATCTTCCGACAAGTGGCCCCGGTGCCCCTTAGCATCCGCTGCCTTCAAGAGGCGCCGGGCCTTGTTCAGGGTCCTGGACCTGAAGTCCTCCCAGCGCTTCTTGACATGTTGGAAGTCGCGGACTGCCACCCCCTCCGCGTTGATGGCAGTCACGATGTCTGTCCAGATCTGAGTCCGTCCTTCCTTGTTGGCGCAGGAACTTCCGAAGAGGGCATCATACTGCCCCAGGACGTGCTCCACCAGGACACCAACTTCCCTGGCACTGAAGCTGGTGCCCCTCTGCCTCTCTGGCCGGGGGTTGTCAGTGGTGCCAGATGTTGCAGTGCCCGACATGACAACCCCAGAGGCAGGAGTAGGTGGGCAACTGGGTCCTGGGGCTGGGCTGTGGAGCGATGGAATCCAAGTCGGGAGTCTTCGGTTCCAGCAGGGTTGGTCACAGCAACAGCACCCCTGGCTGATGTGCAGGCGGCAAATGGCAGGGCACGTGGGCAGCAGGCAGTCAGGCAGCAGCAGATGGCAGGTGGGAGCGCGCTCGGGAGTCTGGGGGGCAGTAATTCGGCCTTCTGGGCAGGAGCGTGGTCTTCCGTGTGCTTACGCGTGGCCAGCTTGATACGGAGTGATTTGGCACGTGAAAATTCTGCACGTCAGCGTGTAATTCGAGGAAAAGCCCTTAGCGTGTAAGCGCGTCTGCACGCATACGCAATTTAATTGGACAGAAGGCCCCTCAAGCGCAAGCCCCCCTGTGACGTGACGCGCACAGGCGTGCATGGGCATTTCAGCGCGCATGAAAAACTGCACGTCCGCGTGTAATCCGAGGAAAGGGGCCATGCGCGTAAGTGACGTGACGCGCGTGGGCGTTTCCCTCAGCATGGGTTAAAGGTGAGCGGGCCCAGCAGTTCGCTGTAGGTGCCTTTTGTGGAGACCGACGTGTGTTGCTGCTTCCCCTTGTTTCGCGCGCCATCACAACTTCACAGCTATCAAGGACGTATCTCTTCTTTTGGCGGGTGTATTGGCTATGCGTGTTTTTCTGCATCGCGCTAGTCAGACGGTGAGTCGCACTCGCTCTTTTTCCCACTGCGGGTGCCACTGTGTATCGCACCCATTTTCGATGTCATAGTAGCCTGCGTGTCCCACGCGTACGCGTTATTTGTGTTACTGGGTGCCACCGCGTACTGCGGGAGGTTGAATCCATGCACGTAGGCTGCAGGGTTACGTGCATGGTTTTACTGCAGTTTTGGGATGCCTGAGCGTTGCGTGACCCGTCACTACATCACTGGGGTCACATACAGCCTTGCAGGTGCAGGGGGGCTGTTAACATCTTGCTTCCCACCCCCTTCGCCCCAATTGCCCAGGTCAATTTTGGTGTACACCTCCCATTGGCACCACTCCATCTGTGCCGGCACTACTACATCTGTGCCATGGTTGGGAGGCCACCACAGGTGAGGGGCGCCTCAGCTGGGCGTCCTCCTCGTGGCGGGCGTGGTCGGGGACGTGGCCATGGTGACCATGGAGTAGGGTGACTCCAGGGTGTCCAGGGCGGGCACAGAGGGGGAAGAGGCAGGGGTGCGCCACTTGAGCACAATGTTGTGCCATGTGTCGGTGCAGTCATGCCACCACCCCCTGTGGTTCCGGGGGATGCAGCTTCTGCATCTGGCACTGGCGCCCGTGTGACCCGGCAGTCTGTTCCCATCGACTGCCCGGGCCCAAGGGTAGTGGTAGCTGCAGGTGCAGCTGTGGACACCGCCACCCAGGCTCAGGGTCTGCCAGCGCAGGCTGCGTTGGCACTTGAGGAGCCCTTGGTAGATCTCCAACAGGCCAGGAGGGAAACCATAGGGGCAGGCCGGGCTGCTCAGACCAAGACACGTGTCCCTGGGGCAGTCATGTCATCTGCTGCCCCGAACAGCCGGGTGTTGGCAATTGCAGGGGCAGATGCACCCAACAACACCCCGGTTGTGAGTCTGCCAACCAGGACCGTTGCGGTCAATGACCCTGCTACAGCTGATGTTGCTGCGCAGGGTCCATTAGAGGGCACCCAGCTGCCACTGACACAAGTTAGGCCTTTGGTCGTCCCTCCACCTGCCACTCCCTTGGCTCAATCCACCGAACCCACTGGCCATATTGGTCAGGGCGGCATTAGCCAGTCAGGGTCTGCGCCACAGTCCAAGAGGAGGAAGGTTGCACCTGCAGCACAGGCTGGGACCCCACACACAGCCACGACCTCCTGCACGTCGAGGAAGAAGCCTTTCTGCAAGCAGGAACTGGACTTCCTCGTGGACTACGTGCGGGGCCACAGCCGTGACATGCTAGTGGGTGCCAATAGTCAGACTATGGCTGCCCAACGTGACACCCACTGGAAGCATGTTGCGGAACATGTCAGTTCATTCGGCCATGTGGTGCGCACGGCGCAAGAGTGCAAAAAGCGTTGGAATGACATCAAACGCAGCACTAAGGCTAAGCGTGCCTCTAATTACAACTTGACTCTGGTGACTGGCGGTGGGCCTGCACCAGAGGAGGAAGTGCTCACTCCGCATGAGGCACTCGTTGCAGAGTTCATACCACCTGAATTGGTCAAAGGAGTGGGAGAGATGCTGGACTTTGATGCCCAGTCCAGTGAGTGTTGATGCGTGTTTGTTGAGGACGTGTGTGTTTCACTTGTGGGATGTGTTGTGCATGATTGCCACTACATGTGACATGTACATGGTTCTGATGTGTAACTAATGCAATGCTTCCGTGATGCATGTCTCCTCTGCCTGCATGCGGGAACTCCATGTAGGCATGCTGCCTTGCCCCTCCTCCGCCACTCTGCACCCCAGTTCCACCTTTGCACTGGTCTGCTTCAATCTTGCCAATGTGTACTTTCTTGTTCATGCGTCCTGTGTAGATGCTAACTTCCAGCGTAGAATCTGCCAGACATATGCCGTGTGGTACAGCCTTAGTATTTGATGCAGGGTATCTCACTTGTACTGTGCATAGGTCAGATGTCCCGCAGGGACATGAGTGCCCATTCATGCTCCATGTGCATTGCACGCATGCCCCTATGTGTCCTTGACTGGATGATCACTGTAATACAAGTCCTTGGTTACATACATTGCCTGGCATCTCATCAGCCTTCCCATGTCAACTGTGGCTCAGTCCTGCGTTGCACACATGTTTAGGGTCTGACAATCTGTGTGGCTCACAGGCCTCAGCCTGTTCAATGGCCAATGACTCTGTCCAACTGTTGTTGTGTCTTCTTCACACATGGGCGGCATCCAGAGTTTTCATCATGTGTCCTGCTTACTGTCAGAGAATCATTTGCAGTGTTGTCACTTGAATCACATTAAGCTGTTGATGCCAGTCAACACTGCCTGTGTATGGTCAGCCTTTTGATACCATGCTAGGCATCCCTGCTTTGGTACTGGGGTGGAGGGGTGCTTGGCTTCTAGATATGGTACACATTGAATGCACAATGCACGTGATGTCTGAATTTGACATTGCACTGCCTTCACATTTCCTGGCACACACCATGGAGTCCTTGTACATGTAGGTAGTGAGTGGCGTACACATTTTCAGCCCTGCATAGACCCACTTCCATGGAAACTGCCACCTTTCAAAAGGTCTGATCACAGAAGAAATTCAAAGTTGACCCAGCATGCATGCCAGGTTATATGTTGTGTGTCACATGTCTGCCTGATGCGTTTGCTGTCGGTGTGTGTGAGTGTTGTGTGCTTCTGACATGTGTAGAGACCTTTTTTCTCTCTATTTTTCAGGTGATGACGCAATGGAGGCGGAGGATGATGTTGTCATGCCAGACACAGGGTTGTTACCACTACATCAACCCGGCACTAGTGGGGGTCGTGGGGTGGTAGGCCACGAAAACCCCCAAGTGCTACAGTCCATCTTGTCTCTGGCTGCCTATGAGTCCAGCCTTGATGACGACTCTGACGTCCATGTTGAGTTGAATGAGCATCAAGTCCATGTGTCAGGGGTAAGTGATTCTGATGTGGACACTCCTCTGTCCGCGACACCTGCACTGAGGGATCAGACAGTCTTGGTTCCTCCGCCCGTGGTGGATCGGGACACAGGGTCACCCTCCACACCAGTCACTGATGTGCCTGGGACATCACGTCGACAGGGGCATGTAGTCATGCAGCCGCGGGTGGTGCCAACACAGCGAGGACCCCCGGTCCATGGGTCCCGCAGGGGTCAAGCCCGGCAACGCGGTCGCCGCGCGCAACCGCAGTATACTGAGTGGGAGCAAGACATGACTGCCAATTCCGAACGGCAGGGGGCAGCAATGGAGAACATCGCTGAGAGCATGGAGCGTGTGGCCCGATCTAGGCAGGTGCTTCTCCAGCAGCAGGCGGCACGGTCCACGGCCCGCTCGCTCAGGCTGGGCATGGCGGCCTCAGACAGGGCACGCCAGGCTGAAATGTCGTCTCTGCGTCAAGCAATTTCTGCTCACGCAGAGGCGCCATGGATGCCCTGAGGGAGGAGTATGCTTCCCTCAAATCAACTCTGGGTGTCCTTATGATGTCCCAGAGGCAGCGGGCAGAGGAGAGGTTTGCACAGCTTGAGCGTACCATCTCGGCTGAGCTACAGGCTTGCCGGGAGGTGCAGTGGTTGTCCAGCCAGGCGTTGCAGGAGGAACTCCGTGTTACACGTGCTACCTTGCAAGAGGAAGCACGTGTATCACGTGAGGTTCTGCATGCATACCTACGTCACATTGCCACACAGAACCAGGCTCACCCATCCGGCAGACTTGCTGCCGACGAGGAGCAAGCTGCGGCTAGGCGTGGCCAGGCTACTGTGCCACGTCCTCCTTTACAGGATGAGCCAGAGTCGGACAACCATCTATCTCCCACATAGATCGGGCTGTGCAGGCGTTGAGCCCATGGAGGGGTTTTTTTTGGCTCAGCATCATCGCATGTGGATGTTGAGCAGCACCCTGTACCTCTCCCCTCCTGGGTGCCTCCCCTCCCCCCCGGGTTGTATGTGGCCATTTTTGATTTTTCTTTTAGTTTAGTTAGTTAAGTTTCTGTTTGATAGTTAGTTTAATTAGGTAATGTAGGTTTTCCATAGTTAGTGTAATTAATTAATATAGTTTAAAATTGCTTGTCTATTGTGCTTTCATGTGATGGTGCGGTGCTTTGTGGCTTTTGAAGGCATCCACTGTCTGTTCCAGCTGGGCCCTTCAGGCTTGTCTTGTGTATGTGTTTGCTGCTTGGGGTCCTTGACTCACATATGCCACTCCTGCCTCCCTTATCCATGGGCTCGCAAATATGGTTTGGTGTCACAACCTTTTACACAAGGGCTTTGGACTGTCATATCTGTGGCATGTCTGGTGCTGTGTGACTTGTGTTTACACCCCTAGTGGGGATGATTTTGGTGTTATTGTCCAGTGTTCAGCATTTGCTAGATTCGGGTGTTTCATGATTAATGTGTACATTAATTGCTATGCATTGTGTAGTATGTTTCTTATCTTGACTGTACACGTGCTTGTTGCAATTCATGCCGTAGATAGTGTTCCACACTTTGGATGTGAAAGACGGAATGATGGTGTGATTTCTGATGTGACTCTCTGACATGGTCAAGTAGTGAAATGCCTGAAGAGACACACACAGATGACTTTGAAGCATTAATCATGTGTTTCATGCCCTTTCTGCAGGGGGATGAGCCTCCAGAGCACCTTTGCCTGCAGACATGGCCCATTGGACGTCTGAATTCTGGACACGTTTGTTGGTACCCACATGCACATGTGTGCACAAGCAGAGGCACAGGGATTGCAGACCTACATCCTAGAACTGCTGACGTGTTCCAGGCAAGGTGAGCAGCACAGGGGGGCCACAACACAGCAAAGCTTGCACCAGGCGAGTTGCACATGCAGGCTTAGTCACAGCACTGAGGGTGGGCTTGGGCAAATATTGGTGTTGAAGCACACAATGCAGCTCAGATGTGTTGGTGTCTGATGGCTGTTGATTGTAAGGTTGTCTGGGACACCTGCAGGGGCAGTGGCACATACCCTCCGGAACACCAAAGTCCATTGAAGCACTTGTATCAACCATGGAGCCTTCTGAGACATGGAAAGGGGCAGCTCACAGGGACATACAGCAAGGGACATATTCGGGTGCAGTGCATTTCATTTCCATGTACATTTTGATAAATGCACTGCCAACTTTGTTTCGGTCATGGTGGTACACAACTTGCTCTGAAGTCATGGCTTGCTATATGGGTATGTCTGCTTACCCAGGGAACATTGCATGTTGTGTGAATTGTGACACATTGGTGTTCCATTTGCCACGCACCCACCGGCGGCTGACTTACTGCATTGACTGTGTATGACCAATCACAGGGGTAATGTTATATATGGGTACGAAGCATCTACACCAGATTGTCTGTTTGTAGAGTAGTTTGTTGCTATGGGGCATGTTTGGTGGTGTGTTTTTGTGTAATTGGCACGTACAGGTTGTTGACTGTGGCTCTCTTTGCAGCATTGCAGTGCTCCTGTAACCGGACCTGAGAGTGTGCAGGCAGGAGGTCAGCACTCAAAACCAGAGCTAAGTGTCTTGTTGTTTTTCTTTCAAACTGCTCTGCATAGGCTTGCTGGGGGGTGCACTAATGCATGGATGAATGTGTAATTCAATTTGGTATGTTTTTTTCCCCCTAATCACCCGGAGTCCTATGCAATTTTGAACCCTGTACCCTCTACCCGGTGTTCCTGCTTCCCATACCTATCCAAGCAACGTTCCCTAACCCTCTTTCCCCGCTGGGGGTTGCGGATGCCTGTGTAAGCCCCAAACTTGCAGGCGCCAAAACCCTAGAGGGGGTGGTTGGTTCGTGCCACTCCTAAGCCTGGACTACAGAAGGCCATGACAATGATGTCCAAGTTTGTTCGGATTGTGTATGTGTTCATGCAGGTAGTACATTTTCGTGCATTCCCTACTTTCATATGTCATTCCTCCTCCCCTCTCCTGCCACTCATTCCAGTTATCCAGTGTGCCAACACCTGTCCCGACTGCATATCCCTGACCCTCCTTCCCCACCAGGTTCTCAGGGGCCTGTGTGAGTTTGACCTTGCAGGCACCCGGGACACGGTGGGGGTGGTTGTTTCGTGACACTCCCGCGCCTGTACACGGGACCTGTGACAGTACACATCCGTTCATGGTGCATCATTCTATGTTATGTACCACACATGGTTCACATCCTGTTGTGACATTGTTTTACTGTGCTACCTTGGTTGTTGCATCATTGTGGTAGTACCATCTCTGGTTCGGGAAGCACCTCAAGACCTTCCTCTTTGCTTCTGCTTTCTCTCTGCCTCTCCCTTGATAAATTCTTCACTGGAACTGCACTGGATCTGCAACTGGGCCACTCTCACCGACCTCGGTCCCTGGCCCAGCCACTCTCCACTTGCACTGCCTCCCTGGCAACCCCTGCACTGCGGGACAGTCTCTCTATCCCTACAGCCCCCCCCTTCCCAGCACTTGTCTGCACTTACCTTTGCAGTTGCCACCAGCTGGCCTATGTATTTGTTTTTTGGTCTACTTACCCTGTACTGCACTCCCCCCCTCCCCTTCCCCTTGCACTTTTCCCTTCCCCCTACCCCTGCACTTGCACAATCTAAATGACACCTGGCCTAGTAGTACCGTTGTCTGTCTTCCCTTGTTCCCCTCCCCCTGCCTCATCACACCTTGAAATACTTGTGTATAGGCCATATCATGTCATGTCATATGTGTGCCTTTTGGTCACACAGGATAGCTTGTGTTTAAGTAGCTAGGGAAAAGACAATGTGGCACTTCCATGGCAACTATCTCAGGGTGGTAGGGTTGTGACAGTTGACTGTCTCTTTGTCATCATCGATTGTCACCTGGTATGTGCCAGGCCTGTGTGCACACCGCAGGGGTGGGAGTTTAGGTGAAAAATGTGTCCACAAGCTGGGTCCGGGCTTCCTCGCCACGTGCCCTGTCCCCTCCCATGGGCAGCGCCTGTGCCTGTGGTTGGTGATGTGGGGGCACCACCATGTCCACCGGGACGCCCTGCCGTGTTGCAACATTGTGCAGGACACATGCTGCCACAATGATCCTGCACACTACTGGTGGTGCATAGAGTAGCTGCCCGCCAGAGCGGTCAAGGGAGTGGAAACGTGACTTGAGCACTCCGAATGTGCGCTCCACTATGGCCCTGGTTGCAATATGGGCGGCGTTGTATCTTACCTGGGGTGGTGTGGTGGGGTTCCTGATTGGCGTCATCATGTGGTTGCTCAGAGGGTAGGCACTGTCCCCTGGGGAGGTGTAAATGGTTGTGATTATTGGGGTTTGTTTATTTGTGTGTGTGTGTGTGACATGCATGCATGTGCAAGGGCATTTGTACTCACCTAGGAGCCAGGTGTCGCCATGCTGCCCAGCTTCCAGGGCCCGGCTCAGGGCGGACATTCTGTATATGAAACTGTCATGGGTGGAGCCAGGGTAGTTTGCATAGACAGAGGTGATGATTCCCTTTGCATCGCATACCACTTGTATATTGATGGAATGCCAGTGCTTGCGGTTTCGGTAGATGTGCTCAGTGGCCCTAGGTGGACGTAGGGCCACATGAGTGCAATCTATGGCACCGAGCACTTTGGGGAAGTGTGCCACCCTGAAAAAATCCAGGACAACGGCCTGCCTTTCTGCGGGTGTTCTGGGCATGTATATGTGCCTGCGGACTGAGGGGCGTGCTGTCATGATTGCCAGTACCTGGTGTAGGCAGCATGACTGCGTGGCCTGTGAGACCCCCCCACTATGGCAGTAGTCCGCTGAAATGACCCAGTGGCCAAAAAATGCAGGACATTGAGCAGCTTCTCCAAGGGGCTCAATGCTTGGGAGCAAAGGGTGGGGGATGTAAGGTCATCTTCCCACTCCCTGACCAGGTCTAGGATGATGTGGGGTGGAAACCTATACCTGCCGTAGACCTGGTCGTCAGGCATCCCAAAAAGGCCTGTCCGTGGTGCGAAAATGCGTGCCCTGGCTATTCTCCTCCTCCTGCGGTGTCCCACGATCAGTGCTGCGACAAATGGGGCATTCATCGTAGCTGTATATACGTGTTTGTTGTTTGCGCGCACTTTTATACTGTGCACGGGGACGCTTCCGCCTGCCTTCGTGTGGCGGGCGCGTTGACGCCTGTGTGCGTCTTTTGCCGTGCACGGGTTTCCCGTATTCGAATCCATGAATACGGGTTGTAGGCGTGCGTGTGGGCGTTCCGTGTAGTTCCCTGCAGTACTTCCCCAGTTACGTCTTCTTTTTCACGCGTTATTCCCCATTCCGCGTGTTACGCCCACTGTTCCGCCCACTTTGGTTGTGTGCGCCGCGCTATGTGTGCTTTTGCTGTGCGCGTAGCGCACGCCGTTTGGTGGAGTGTGTGCCCGCGTGCGCCATGCAAGGATTTGGCGCACGGACAGCGGGAAACACGCGCAGCGTCTTCCTTAAATCGCACGCGTGCGCGTGCGCTGGGTTTCTCACGCTTGCGCCACCTTGCGCCTGCTTGCGCTGGGATTTGCGGCGCACGTTTGCTCCATAAATCGACCCCTTAGTGTTTGTACTCCTTATTTCTCTCTAAACAGCATTTTTATGTGTGGCCGTTGATAAAGAAATGCTGCCCTTTTTGTTTGAAAGTCACATCATGCCTTGCATCTTTCTGCACATGTTGGGCCTAACATAGACAGGGAATTTCATCTGTCTTGGCGCTATACCCGCCTGGGAAAGAGCAAAGGAGAATGGGGCTTTGATTTCTTTTCTGGGGATTGAAGAGTTATTGATGTACTTCCTTCCATCTTATGGGTTCCTGGGGTATGGCAGGTGTCTCCTTCCAATGTTCTTCATCTCTTGCCTTTTCCTTTCCTGGTTTCTGGTGACCCACTTCTCCAAGTCTCCAGGCTGGAAGTAAGGAAGCCAGTTTCACAAAGAGAGGAGTAAAAATAATTGTTAAGTATGTTTGTTTAAGCCTTATTTCTCCGGATAGCATTTCAAAATAAGACATACATTTTTCAATGAAAGACAATATTCATTAACAATCATGAATCATAGATTACCATTTTAATTGAACTACTCACCAGTTATGGGATGACAGCCTTTTAACTGATTGATATGGACCCATTTATCTTCCTCCTGTTCCCCATTTGGGATGCAGATCTTGTAGGCAGCTGGTGATATTGTGTCCACAATCTCAAACCTGGAGCACCAAGATGGAAGATATTTCTGTTCCTTGCTTTGGTTTCTCTCAAAGTTGTACAGTTAAACCTTGCCACCTACCTCATACAACGTTGGCATGATTTTCAAATGAGAGTATGATATGACATGATATGATATAATATGATATGATATGGCATTTATAACGTGCCTATACACAGGTGTTTCAAGGCACAACGAGGGAGGGGAACATAGGGAAGACAGACAATGATCCTACTAGGCCAGGTGTCATTCAGATCGTGCAAGTGCATGGGAAGGGGAGGGAGAAGAAGTGCGGGGGGAGAGGACAGTGCAGTACATGGGATAAGAAAATAAATAACAATAAGTGAATTACGGCCAGCAGGTGTCAAGTGCAAGGGTAAGTGCAGACATCAGGTGTCAAGTGCTGGTAGTGGGACTGCACGGATACATAAACAGTTCCCAAGTGCGGGGTTGGCAGGAGGGCAGTGCAGGAGTGCGACTGGCGGGGGAGGGGACCTGGGCCCGAGAACAGAAGGTGGCCAAGCAACCAGTGCAATGTCAGTGTCAGCCAGGAAGTCAGCAAGGGAGAGGAGGAGAAAAAGTAGAAGCAAAGAGAAAGGTTTTGAGGTGCTTCCAGAACCGAAGATGATTCTCCTCAAGTTTCAGGGAGGCAGGGAGGCTGTTCCAGAGGGAGGCCCCAGCCAAAGAAAGAGATCAACCACCAACTCGTTGCTTGGAGAAGCGACTGACCCTGAGGGATTTTGAGGCAGATGAGCGAAGATGTCGAGAAGGAAGGTATTTAGGAAGAGAGAGTTGAATGTATTGAGGCCTCAGGCCCCAGAAGGACTTGTGGACAATGCAGAGGGTTTTTAACTTAATCCTCGCAGCCACAGAGATTTTAGTCCTGGAGAGGTACGATCCCTGGGATTGAGGCCAAGGACAAATCTTGCAGTCCTGTTCTGGATAAGTTGCAGAGGGCGGAGAGTAGAAGCAAGCAGATTTACAAAGAGGCTGTTGCAATAGTCCAGCCTAGAGAGAATCAGAGCTCTGGAGAAAGTGAGCTTCTGGGGGAAGGAGAGGAAAGGAAGAATACCTCTGAGGAGGTGCAGTTAGTAGTGTGTCTTCTTAGTATGATTTCATGCCTTCAGTCAACTTCTCTAAGTTGCATTGGGCACAAGCAAACGCATGCTGGAAGTGTTTTCCTAGGTTCTCAATATACTCATAAGTAGTGGACGCATTACTCAGCACCTTCTCTTGAGTTCTTTAGAGCAGATGCTGAGGTAACACCATTCTTCATCCGGTTATATGTTCAAATGGAAACATTTTAGTTTCAGAAGATGGTATAGACCTAGTAGTCATCAGGAAAAGTTTTAATCAAATGTTCCAACTGAGTCAGCCACAAACATCTTCAGTATGCTTGCAATTGTTTTATTATATCACTAAACATCTTTGATCAATGCCTGACGGTAGGAGATGTGGAGTTTTCTTTTCATCCCTAGACTCTCCCACCTCTTGGTCATCACCTCACTGGTAAAATGACTTCCTCTATCCAACTCAATCCTTTGCGGGAGGCCGAAATGAGAGTATTGTGGTGATCATTAGCGCAGCAGTTTTCTCTGCCTTACAATTCGCTACAAGAGGACATTCTACCCACTTTGTAAACAAACACGTTACAATCAACATGTATTATTGTATTATAGGAGCAAATCACTGGTCCACTGAAATGGACATGCAAATATGACTAAGGCAATATCATTCCCCTTTTCTGTAGGGGAGCTCTGTGTGTGGGAGTATTTGGCTGAAAATTAGCACACATTACCCTTCAGATAAATGTTAGTGTCCTGGCCCATGAATGGAAGTATGCATCCTCTCTCAGGATTTCTAAGGTCGTTTGAAAACCCCTCTGACCAGCAGTGGCCACGTTATGCTCATGATTCAACATCAGGCTCCAGAATGAGGTAGGTACCACCCATTAGTCACATTCAGATAGGGATCTCCGTACCAACATACCGTCTTTGATTCAAAATATTTTGGACAGTTTCATCAACACCCGGAGATCCACTTTACCTGTATAATCTGATTCTGTTATAAGAAAACTCACTGGGTCTTCAATGTGTTGATAGCATTTTTCGATAATAGGGCCCTCCTTTTGTGCAGTGATCAAACCGGCATCCGAGTCATCTTTACTCCACTGAGAAGGTGAGTCTTCACTGCTGGCAAGAGTTTGAGACCTGAATTCCTCTCTATTTTGGAATTACCTCGAATTTTCTTCCAAAAGATGGTCATCTTATTAAAGGTTCCCAGGTCACCAACAGACTGGATTAGTTTTCCATGTTTTGAGGGTTTATTGTTAGCACACAGCATGCCTCTATTATTCCAGTTGATAAGGTGCTCCAGAAACCCATTCCTGTCACAGTCAGAGTCAGTTATGATCATCAATTCTCTGAGTTGGTGGTGGACCACAATGAGGATGGCTTGATCATTGCGAATCATCTCTGCAACCTGATTACTTTGGGGCCAACTTTTGTAATTAGTAGAGGGCTCCAGGGTATCATCCATCCAGGCATCCCCAATGACAGCCACCAGTTCTTCTTCCCTGTTATTGGCAACATGGTAAGAGCACCCATCGACATAAACTATGGATATCCCTTAAAAGTGTCTTCTTCATAGACCTTGTGTGGAAAATGTAGCTATGCCTCCATATTTTCTTTGGTTATTAGACTGTCATCCTCGAGACAGTTTTCTTGAGCACAGTCATGCAAGTCAGCCAATCCTTGCGCTAGAGTACTCTTCTTCTTTTGGCCATACCTGATCTCCACAGGAAAGCCTTTCATGGACAGAATCAGGGAAGTCATTCTGGAATTACTTACATTCCCAGCCCGGATACTGCCACTTTGTAAGTACAGGAACGGTTGTTGAAGAGTCTCTACAATGATGTGCTACCCGTGTATAAATGGGCAGTAATGTTTTTTTCTGCCCACATTGTTGCCAGTAGTGCCTTTTTCACATTCGTTGAATTTTTCCTCCACAGAGGACAAGGTTTTGCTTGCATACAACATGTTGACCATGTCGTGATTTTGGTAAAATACCGCAGTCAGGGAGGTCTATGAAACCCCTGTCTCTAAGAAAAACTCCTTGTTCATAATGAGGTAAGCCAAACAAGTTGCTTAATAAAAGGCTTATTTTCAGTTGTTTAACTGCCTCAGATTGTTCAGGACAACACTCCTACTTCACTCTGGCCTTTGATAAATGGACTAGGGTTTGAGTGACCTCTTTGTAGTCCTCAATGAACTTTCAACTATAGTTAGTGAGTCCAAGAAGGCTTCTCAATTCTCAGAGTAGTAGGGTCTTTTTTTTAATTTCAATAAGGCTTCCACTTTTTTCACCTGGGGCTTGAGACCCTCAGGGGTGATGTTGTGCTTGAGAATGTTCACTCTGGTCTTACACCGCTGTGCCTTTTGAAAGGATAGATTTGCTCCGGCCTTCTGCAACTGGACCAGAACATAGCAAATGTCTGCAATATTAGCTTCCATGGTTGAACTCTTGATCAATACACTATCCACATAGGCCAGGTTTCCCCTTTTGCACAGGCTGGGCATGGCATTATGAAGGAATATATTGAACTAATCTCCAGAGTTTGTATATCCAAACAGTGTTTGGATCCACATACATTTCTGCCCTCCAAAGATAAAGGCAAACTTATATCGGTCTTCCCTATTCACGGGTACTGTCCAGTAACCGTTGGTCAAATCAATGGTTGTGTATACTTTTGACCCTTGGATCTGTGCCAGCCGTTGATTGATGTAGGTAAGTGCCCATATAGTCATGTGGACCCATTTGTTCAACTCCCTCAGGCCTGCACAGAGTCTCCATTGCCCAACTATTTTTTGTATCCCCCGTACCGGGTTGTTAAACGTACTGTGGATAAGACAAATTATCCCATGGGATTCAAAGTCCTGGATAATCATGTGAGTGACTAAAGGGATGTGAGAGGTAGCCGGTATTGTTTAATGAATATTGGATCCATCTCTGGGTCCGTCGGTATGGTGGTTGGATGAACAGATGTACGTCCTCAACCATATGAATCTACTGAGAAGATCTCGTGGAAGTCCAGGAACACCTGTTTCAGCTTCTGTCTTTGCTCCTCAGTCTCACAGGCATCAGCAAGATTGATCCATTCTTTGACCATCTGCCTGAAACCTAGAAAGACCTTGGGCATGGAAATCACAGCAATATCCTCCAGTTGTGTTGAGAGATTTTTTTTTAGGGTTTTCACTTGGAGGTTCCACAGACTCAAGGCCATTGTGGTTGACTCTAAATACAAATTCATCCTTCCTGATATCACAGATTACCTCTTCCACCCATGAGGGCATGAACACTACACCAAGGACTTGCACAGGTGGCAGGGTCAAAGAGGTAATTGTTCCGATACCCTGATTAACCACCAATCGACTTGGGCTGGGCGGAGGGCCTCCTCTGCCTCTCATTCTGCTGGCAGCTGGGGGGGGGGATTTTTAGGCCCCCTGTCTCCAGGTCCAAAGGAGGAGTAGTTTTCATCTCTGCCACCTTCATAGATGGTTTTGTGGATTTAGGGTTCATTTTATTGTCAGTGGGTTTCAGGACCTCATATATCCTGGTGGCTTGCTCTATTACCCAATTCAGTGTCTATTACCCATTCCAGTGGCTTGCGCTTAGGAAAATCGCAAACTAATTGTGTAATTATATATTTGGGGAATGTCTGGAAGTAAGTGCCCACAAATTCCTTGCAATTTGTATTCACCCACCTGGAAATCTGAGGAAATGTACATTTATTTCTTGTGCAAACTCCTTAGGTGCCTGATCTTCCCCACATCTTATATTATATGAAACCTCGTGGGCTTCTTGTGGGTTAGAACTTTTTTCAAAATGGCGGCCTTATAGGTGGACCATTTATAATGATCCTTTTCTTCCAGTCCTGAAAATAAAGAGTCGTACTCCGGGTAAAACATCCATTTCACGAACTCCATGCAATTGACATCACTTTTTATTTCAAATGATGACATCATTTGCTGATGAAGTTCCAAATATTCTCACACCGAACACTTGGTGTTTTTGTGCTATGGAGTCATAAGCTCTTTATGACTTTTATTTTGCCTGATTAGGTCTTTAAAAAAAAACAATTCTCTGTTTCGTGTTACTTTTTTGCCTCTGAACCTGAGTCCATTCATCCTTGGAATCAGTGCTGCTATTGGCACTCCAGACCCTCTCTCCTAAGCGCTCCCTATCCCTATGAAATTGCAAATAGCTTGCAGAATCATGGGATCTGGACTCTTCCAATTGCCTGTGCCAACATGAGCTCTCAGGGTCACTTTCCCTGTTGTCACCATTTGCCGCAGGATAGAACACCCTTCCTTTTTCAGTCTGTTGCCAATGGATAATATCCCTCCTTCCAGGTAGTCTTGTGAAATCCAACCATTTACCTGAAAGTGTGAAGTTTTTTAAAGGGCCCTTCCGAGGCTGTAACTTTCGGATTTGTTTTTCAGTTAAGCGGGCTCGGTGGTCTCTTTGCAAGATTATTTTCTGCAAGTCTAATTCTCTGATATTTTCATCAAAAGCATTTTCAGATTCAGATGTACTGCTGGATGATCTTTGGCCTCCCACGACACACTGATCCGACTACCTTACCTTCTATTTGGTAGAGGTGTGTGTGCATCAATTTCAGATAAGGACCGGCCTTCCTGATCAGATTGGTTAGTTATAGGCAAGCCCACCAAGTGCCTCATGTTTCCATATTCTCTATAAGTGTTATTCATGATGCCATTTACAGTCTGTAAATGGGAGGTTGTAGGTAAATGGCATGAGGTCATTAATGGAAGAGGCAGCTCTCCTTGGTCTTAGGGACCTGTCACATGCACTGGTTGGTCAGACTGTCTCTATGCATGTTTCCTACTTTTGGATTTCATAATTCTATTTTTCACACTTGTTTCTCCCTGCCAGGATGTCCTGCTTGCATTCGTAGAGTTGAGCTTTTAACTCTGAAACAGAAGTTTGATAGATTCAAGCACACTACTCTCAGCCATCAATGGATCCCCTATTTTCTCTACTTCATCATGGAGGATTTTAAATTTCCTCTGAGAGTCTTGCATTATGTGTGCATGTTCTCAGCACATTTGTTTTAAAATGACACGTTCTCCCTCCTGAGCATTTCTGCTATGCACTGCCTCCACTAGGTCAGCTTCATTTTGTCTCAAATGCTTCCTAAAATCTATATTTTATCTATATAAGTTGTCATGAGGCTAATCACAAATTATTGAAAAGTGGACAAAGAAGTGGTTGGACCATGGACAGGGAGAAACTGACAGACTGAGAGCAAACTATAAATGAATACATGTGCATTCTGCCATGCCCAACGAGAACTGCTAGCACTAGGATGCCGGTTTATATATTGTTGGCATTCTAAATCTCATTGCCTGACTCGAACTTTGCACTTGCATCCCAACAAATCTTAAATAAACCAAGGGCTCCAAGTCCTGCTGTTTACAGGACACAAAGGCATTGGACATGCTTGGCCTAATCTGGATGGACTTGAACACATATTCTGGCAAAAGGCCTTATAAGCCAGGTGTGGCCAAATAAATATGTATGGGCAGGGTTATCAAAACTAAACAAAAAAGCATGATTGAAGTAAATCATTATAAAACAGAATACGTTTGACTTTCTGACTGCTCAATTCTCAGATTTCTAGCTGAAAATGCCTCTCCCAAGGAGTTTTTTTTTAGGAGTTTTTTTTCTCACTCCTTTAATTTTGCTCATGGATTGTGCCAATAGTAGAGGAAGTATGGGTTAGCTCAGCTCTACTCTGGAATGACATCTGCCCTAATCCCCTTGTGGGATGTTTCAACCCACGCATCCAAGCCATACAACGTCATTGTGCATTACTGACATGGGAAACATCATAATGGCCGCCGGAAAGCATGCTGATGGCCAGAAATCACCAGAAAGTGCACAGTGAGAACCTGACAGACAGGCTGCCATCTTCTTTTGCCTCTGTCATTGTTAATACAGCAGACCATTGCCAGCCCCATCCTTTGGCTGCCCACAGAACAAAAGCAGACAAAGGAATACAGAGCTGTTCAACAATTCATTTTCTTGATTGTCAAAATTGCTATAATCATGGGCATGAAACCACCAAAAAAATCCAACTTCTGGTTGGGTGTTCTACATTACTCTACTGCAGAATCCACATCAATACAATGTTAGCAAGGATCATATGCTATCAAGTAAAATACCCTTTTTGAAATGTATTCATTTAAGGCAGCTGTCAAAAATGGGTGCAATACCGGTGCCCACCACTGACCGGCGCTAGCGATTTAAATTCTGACAGGAGACTTGTATTTCAGAAGCTAAACAGTGAACCTGAGTTAGCTGGGACTTCAAAGGCTTGCTTGTCCATGAGAAGTCTTCACACCTGGTCATCTCAGCAAGAAGGCAGGAAATCACAAGGTTCTGTTAATCAAATAGAGAGTGGCACCCTGGACTGATGCCGTCTAGCAGGAAAAAACAGACAAAGGATTTCTTCAGCTGAATATCGTATGCTGATTTTGGGTGTGAACTGTCAACACTGCTCTAGGGGAAGGCAAGACATCTGATCTCTGAGTCAAGCCAAGTTTCTAGGGGCGGGGACAAACCAATGGGTGTACTGCAGTGGAGGCAAATGTATGTTTTATTAAATTTCTTATAAACTATTGTATCAAGTTGACAGAAATGTACAATTTGGGGATTCTTAATATGAAAAATGCACCCATGATTTGAGAATAAGATGGACTTTGTGGTATGTTCTGAGGCCAAGCCCTGTAATTATTAATATTGTAACGTCTGTGTTTATGCTAGAGATCTCCAAACCTACTGTAATATGCCCAGAGAGGGTGTGTACCTCCGTGTCAGATTTGATGAAAAACCAATTATTTTCTGCAAGTCTAATTCTCTGATATTTTCATCAAAAGCATTTTCAGATTCAGATGTACTGCTGGATGATCTTTGGCCTCCCACGACACACTGATCCGACTACCTTACCTTCTATTTGGTAGAGGTGTGTGTGCATCAATTTCAGATAAGGACCAGCCTTCCTGATCAGATTGGTTAGTTATAGGCAAGCCCACCAAATGCCTCATGTTTCCCTATTCTCTATAAGTGGTATTCATGATGCCATTTGCAGTCTGTAAATGGGAGGTTGTAGGTAAATGGCATGAGGTCATTGATGGGAGAGGCAGCTCTCCTTGGTCTTAGGGACCTGTCACATGCACTGGTTGGTCAGACTGTCTCTATGCATGTTTCCTACTTTTGGATTTCATAATTCTATTTTTCACACTTGTTTCTCCCTGCCAGGATGTCCTGCTTGCATTCGTAGAGTTGAGCTTTTAACTCTGAAACAGAAATTTGCTAGATTCAAGCACACTACTCTGAGCCATCAATCGATCCCCTATTTTCTCTACTTCATCATGAAGGATTTTAAATTTCCTCTGAGAGTCTTGCATTATATGTGCATGTTCTCAGCACATTTGTTTTAAAATGACACGTTCTCCCTCCTGAGCATTTCTGCTATGCACTGCCTCCACTAGGTCAGCTTCATTTTGTCTCAAATGCTTCCTAAAATCTATATTTTATCTATATCAGTTGCCATAAGGCTAATCACAAATTATTGAAAAGTGGACAAAGAAGTGGTTGGACCATGGACAGGGAGAGACTGACAGACTGAGAGCAAACAATAAATGAATACATGTGCATTCTGCCATGTCCAACGAGAACTGCTAGCACTAGGATGCCGGTTTATATATTGCTGGCATTCTAAATCTCATTGCCTGACTAGAACTTTGCACTTGCATCTCAACAAATCTTAAAGAAACCAAGGGCTCCAAGTCCTGCTGTTTACAGGACACAAAGGCATTGGACATGCTTGGTCTAATCTGGATGGACTTGAACACATATTCTGGCAAAAGGCTTTAAAACCAGGTGTGCCAAATAAATATGTATGGGCAGGGTTGTCAAAACTAAACAAAAAAGCATGATTGAAGTAAATCATTATAAAACAGAATAAGTTTGACTTTCTGGCTGCTCGATTCTCAGATTTCTAGCTGAAAACCCCTCTCCCAAGTAGTTTTTTTAGGAGTTTTTGTTCTCAATTCTTTTATTTTGCTCATGGATTGTGTGACATCTGCCCTAATCCCCTTGTGGGATGTTTCAACCCACGCATCCAAGCCATACAACATCATTGTGCATTACTGACATGGGAAACATCATAATGGCCGCCGGAAAGCATGCTGATGGCCAGAAATCACCAGAAAGTGCACAGTGCGAACCTGACAGACAAGCTGCCATCTTCTTTTGCCTCTGTCATTGTTAATACAGGAGACCATTGCCAGCCCCATCCTTTGGCTGCCCACAGAACAAAAGCAGACAAAGGAATACAGAGCTGTTCAACATTTCATTTTCTTGATTGTCAAAATTGCTATAATCATGGGCATGAAACCACCAAAAAAATCCAACTTCTGGTTGGGTGTTCTACATTACTCTACTGCAGAATCCACATCAATACAATGTTAGCAAGGATCATATGCTATCAAGTAAAATCCCCTTTTTGAAATGTATTCATTTAAGACAACTGTCAAAAATGGGTGCAATACCGGTGCCCGCCACTGACCGGCGCTAGCGATTTAAATTCTGACAGGAGACTTGTATTTCAGAAGCTAAACAGTGAACCTGAGTTAGCTGGGACTTCAAAGGCTTGCTTGTCCATGAGAAGTCTTCACACCTGGTCATCTCAGCAAGAAGGCAGGAAATCACAAGGTTCTGTTAATCAAATAGAGAGTGGCACCCTGGACTGATGCCCGGCTAGCAGGAAAAACCAGACAAAGGATTTCTTCAGCTGAATATGGTATGCTGATTTTGGGTGTGAACTGTCAACACTGCTCAGGGGGAAGGCAAGGCATCTGATCTCTGAGTCAAGCCAAGTTTCTAGGGGCGGGGACAAACCAATGGGTGTACTGCAGTGGAGGCAAATGTATGTTTTATTAAATTGCTTATAAAATATTGTATCAGGTTGACAGAAATGTACAATTTGGGGATTCTTAATATGAAAAATGCACCCACGATTTGAGACTAAGCTGGACTTTGTGGGATGTTCTGAGGCCAAGCCCTGTAATTATTAATATTGTAACGTCTATGTTTCTGCTAGAGACCTCAAAACTTACTGTAATATGCCCAACGAGGGTGTGTACCTCCGTGTCAGATTTGATGAAAAACCAATATGGCAAAACCCACTAAAAGCACAAAATGTTGTCATTTCTGAACCCAAGCTGGTAGAAACATGTGACTTGAACCGAACTGTACCTTAAGCAATCTGTCATGCAATTTAGGTAATATTAACAAGTGGGGTATATTGTAATTATGTGTTTTATGAAAAAGAAGATATGTTGTACGGACACAAAGGGGAGTGTCCTTTCCTTGAGCCTTAAAGATGATACT
This sequence comes from Ambystoma mexicanum, assembly GCF_040938575.1. Taxonomy (NCBI): domain Eukaryota; kingdom Metazoa; phylum Chordata; class Amphibia; order Caudata; family Ambystomatidae; genus Ambystoma; species Ambystoma mexicanum. Next base: position 1,211,434,304 of record NC_090933.1, read on the forward strand.
TGATGACTCATTCTGACTCACAATTCCCTTCTCCAGTCAGGTCACAGCAAATCCTTTAACCTATCAGGATCCTCAGAGGGTTGGGCATAGAAAGTCAGCCTTCCCACCCACTTTCAAAAGACATAAAAAGAACCACTGAGACCCAGATAGGGACATTCATTTTCCACTCTTTAATCGATTTCTGTGCAGCACGCTGCCCGACCATATCCAGAACCTAGACTCCAGATAGACTCCAGAATTTGAAGCAGAGAGGCCTGAACCAAAAGCTGAATCCTTCTCAGCAGGCCTCAGAATCCAGCAACCTAACCAAACTATTCAACAGCCGGGCGAGCTGTTTGATTCTGGTTAGAACCATATCCAGACCCAGAAAGCAGAGCTGTATCCAGACCCAGAAAGCAGAGCTGTATCCAGACCCAGACCAGACCGCTGTGCAGGGCCGATAGCAGACCAGAGGCCCCGCTGTGAGCAGAACCAGTGCCAGAGACCGTCCCGTGGCGAGAGAACTGCAGCCCAAACCTGACCAGACCGGTGACGAGGTCCATTCCCTTCCAAAACTAGGAGTGAGTATCTAGAACTGTCCAGAACCCATCTCTTAGTTTAAAGTAATCTTATTCAAACCATTTCAACCTGTCCAGAACTGCATAGAAATTGTGTGTCCATTCTGTGATTTCAAAGCTGCAAAAGTGTCATCTGTCATTCTGAAATCTTGACTTAATTTCTGAAAATCTACCTCCATAAAAACGTCCGTACCTTTTGAACCGTATGTCCTAGAAGTGAGATTTAACTGTCATTTTAAAGCCAAGAACCTAAGCTTTCGAAGAAACCCCATAGAACATAGTTTTTCCCTAATCACAATCGACACACTCGGAAAACGTGCCGCGAATTGCAAACTAGCTCAATTTCACCACTTGTAAAAATAGCTGCTTCTTTCTTTCCACTGCTGAAATTCGTTTTCAACCTGATAATCATTCCTGAATCATTGCTAGTGTTGACCTGAACTAATTCAAAGTAGCTATCACCTACCCTGAATCTCCTATAGGGAATTAAAATCATTTTTAGCATATTTTTCACTTCATTTCAATCACATTTAAAAGTATTTTGCCTGTGTTTTAAAAGCAGCCCTGTTTCTCTAAGCTTGGTGGGGGGAACGGGAACTGAACTGCTTCTGATTGTATTCCTGAAAACTGTGTGCTATCCTTTCCAGCTCTTCCTATTGCATAGGGGGGGGTGAGTTGTCACAAAGGAAAAAGTGATCAGATTATCTCTTGTTGAAACCATATCCAGTTTAGTTCTGTGCTGCATTCTTTCCATCATTGATTTTCCTTGAAACCATACAAAGTATTCTCTGCTACCTTATCCTTTCTATACCAACTCCTAAGTAATTAAAGTATTGTGCTTCTGTATTATCCACTGTTGATCACTGTCATATTCATAAGCGTGCTATCAAATATTAATTTATTCATAAAAGCGTGATATATATATATATATATATTGTTTAATTTTTCCAATAAACCTTTTAATTTGCAAAACAAACTTACTTCTTGGCTCAGTGAGGTCAGGGGTATTCAAAGAGAGGGGCATTATATAAGGGTTCATCATCCAGATTTAAGAACTTGACATAAAATTATATGAATAAGGGCTTCCATTGGGCATTCCAGACTAGGCATTGACTTAGTGGGATTGGTAGATTGAAGTCACTTACACCCCATACCAAGCTATACAGTAGGGTGGTGAGTGAATTGTTATGCAAAAAAGACTGAACCAACTCAGCCTCTGATGATAGATGATTCCTATTATAATATTATGACCATAAATGCTAAGATTTATAATTGTGTGATAGACCTAATTTGTTTTACATTGGTGTCAAAGGCCACAAAGAGGAAGGTGACCATTGGAATTCTCAGTATTATCTGGCAATCATGGCTCCTGCACAGGTAAGGTTGTGCTAGGGGCTCATTACAAGTTTGGTGGTATCCCAGAGGTAAATCCGCGGAGCTACTACAAAACTGTATTACTGTTACCACCACTTGGTCTGGCGGTATTACTGATGGATTACAAGTGACGGTATGGCAGTTTAAGTCCCCATTTTTATAGGACTCCACAGGCATTTTCAGCTGTATTACCACCGACAGTAATACCAGCAATGTTAATACTGCCAAAATGGCCGGGTTAAGGAGGTAAGGTGGCGGAATTACCTCTAGAATTTCACTGGAGGTTTTTCCTTCACTTTACCACCATACTGGTGGTTGGGAAGTGCGGTAATGCAGCGTTATACAGTATCACCACCACATTTTACCTCCACCGCCCAACGTGTAATGAGGCCCAAAGTTTGAATTCAGCCAGTGGGCCTTAACGCTACCTGTAGGATCCTGGCCAGCCAAACCAATTTATGAGTGTTTCTGACCCTGATACATGCATGAAATTGAATAGAACACTTCTCTTTGCTTTGCAAATGATATACTACTTAGGAATAACTGAATACAACAGAACTTGCACTGTTGTGGTCCACTAACCTTCCAGAAGTTGTATTTGCAACTGCATTTTCTCTGTATGGAATGGGCAAGGATTATGGTGGGTTCCTACAGCTCAGGTTCTGGGAGAATATGTTTTATGGTATTTATAGTTACATTTCAGATATTTTAGGTGTTGTTAGGAGTAATTATCAGCACATTATGAAAGAGGAATCATGTGTTGCAGTGTTCACAAATGTATAATTCATATATATGCGTTATATATAATTGCATGAGTTTGTTTGTTGTTGTCGTGAACTCTAAAAAGATCAGACCAGCAGAACCTAATACAGTGCCTACTTTGCAAATTGCAAGTTATGTGTTATAAGTGAAAAACAGTCAGTAATTAATTACCTCCTGTTTTAAACATCTAAGGATTATGAATAGTTCATGTTATATCTAATGGCTGAGGTAGGTCTTGAGCAACATGGCATGCAGTAAATACGACATGATAGGGATGTTAATGCAGGTACCTATTACTTACCTCTGTTTAAAATATGGAGGTAAAATGATGTATCTGCTGGGTGCTGCCAATAATAGGTACCCAGAATCGAAGAGGAAGCAGATCTTTGTGATTTGCAGGGAAGGTAAGATGCACAGGAATAGCTAAGGGGTAAGAATTTTAGCATCTATGCCACAGACGTCCATCGCAGCTTGGGGAATTGAGATGCTAATTGAGCGAAAGGGTCATTAACCACCATTTCCATGGGAGAGCAGATTTTATTTGATTCAAGCTTTTGTATTGCACAGGATGAACTAAGAACATCAATGTGCGCTGAAAATCTCCGCACAAGCGTGTGAAAGTGTGTGAATCGCAGCGCAAGTGCGAAAATCTCAGCAAAACCCATGCACAGCTTATTCATGGAAGTCCGTGCGTGTGTAAATCCATGGATGTGCGCTAAAATCCTGTGTAGCACACGCTGGCGCACATGTCTTCAAACAGCGTGCACTATGCGCACAGCGAAAGCGCACGTAGCGCAGCGCACACAACAAAAGTAGGCGTAACACGGGGTGTAACACGCGGAATGGGGAACAATGCGTGAAAATGTGGGCATCACGGGGGAAGTACAGGAGGCAAATGCGTGGAACGCCCACACGCGCGCCTACAACACGTATTCCTGGAATCGGACGGGGCTAATGCATGCGCCAAAAAAGATGCGCTAATCCGGAAGCAGGCGTACGTGGACCCGAGCAGCATAAAAGTGCACGCAAACAACAAACAAGCTCAGACGCTAACATGAATATACCGTTCCTCGCAGCAGTGGTCGTGGGATACCGCAGAAGGAGGAGGAGGATAGTCAGGGCCAGAAATTTTACACCCAGAACCAGCCTTTTTGGGATGTCTGATGACCAGCTGTATGGGAGGTACAGGTTTCCACTTCTCATAATACTCGACCTGGTGAGTGAGTGGGAGGATGACCTCACATCACCCACCCTGTGCTCCCAAGCACTGAGTCCCTTGGAAAAGGTGCTCAATGTACTGCACTTCTTGGCCACTGGTTCATTTCAGCGGACAAGTGCCATAGTGGGGGTGGTGTCACAGGCCACGCAGTCACACTGCCTGCACCAGGTGTTGGCCATCATGACTGCACGCCCATCAGTCCGCAGGTACATATACCTGCTCAGAACACCTGCAGAAAGGCAGGCTGTCGTCCAGGATTTTTACGGGGTGGACACTTCCCCAAAGTGCTAGGTGCCATTGACTGCACCCATGTGGCTCTACGTCCTCCCAGGGCAACTGAGCACATCTACAGAAACCGCAAGCACTGGCATTCCATCAACGTGCAGGTAGTATGTGATGCCAAGGAAATCATCACCTCAGTATATGCCAACTATCCAGGGTGCACCCATGACAGTTTCATTTACATAATGTCAACCCTAAACCGGGAGCTAGAAGCTGGGCGGCATGGCGATACATGGCTGCTTGGTGAGTATAAATGCCCCTGCACATGCATGCATGTCAGATACTGAGTAATGTCACAACCTCACTAATTATACCCATCATCACCTCCCCAGGGGACACTGCCTACCCTCTGAGCACCCACATGATGACGCCAATTCGGAACCCTACCACACCACCCGAGGTAAGATACAACACCCATATTGCAACCTGGGGCATAGTGGAGCGCACATTCGGAGTTCTCAAGTCACGCTTTCGCTCCCTTAACCGCTCTGGTGGGCAGCTGCTATACGCGCCGCCAGTAGTGTGCAGGATCATAGTGGCAGCATGTTTCCTGCACAACATTGCAACAGGCTGGGGACGCAACACACGGGGCAAGCACAGTTGGAAAATACGTGCGCCACTCACTGTCTGCCTGGAAAAAGAACGTGAAAAAGACGCACGTTGGCAACACCCCCGCCAAAAGAAGAATGTTTGAGGAAACAGGTCCAACAAAAAAAATGAACGCTGTCAGAGGTAACAGGGAGTACGAACTTAAAACGATGTGAAGTAATCACGTCAGAACCGACAAGAAGTACAGAATTCACCCACTCACTCTCCACAAAAAGCACATACAAGGAAATGACATCCTACACGTACCTTTTAAACCGACCCACACATACAATGTCACTTACACGTGCACGCGCTAAGGCCCTTTCCTCCAATTACACAAGCTGACACTCAGATGTGCAGTTTTTGCACGTGTACGATGAACATGCACCCGTGTTGAGGGAAATGCCCTTGCGCGTCATGCCACAGATGCGTAGGCCCTTTCCTCGGATTACATGCATTCACACGCGGACGTGCAGTTTTTTCACATGCCCTGAACCACTATGCCCACGTCACGAGGGAAATGCTTTTGCGGGTAATGTCACAGACGCGCTTACATGCTAAGGGCCTTTCGTCGAATTACATGCAGACGTGCAAGATTTTCTCGTGCCAAATCACTCCGTATCAAGCTGACCATGCAACAACACACAGAAGACCACGCTCCTGCCCAGAAGGCCGAATTACTGCCCCCCCAGAGCCCTGAGCACACTCCCATCTGCCATCTGCTGCTGCCTTCCTGCCTGCTGCCCACGAGCCCTGCTATTTGCTGCCTGCACATCAGCCATCTGCAGGGGTGCAGTTGTTGTGACCACCCCTGCTGGAACTGAATACTCCCGACTGGGATACCATTGCTCCACAGCCCAGCCCCAGGACCCAGTTGCCCACTCACACCTGCCTCTGGGGTTGCCATGTTGGGCACACCACCATCTGGCACCACTGGCAACCCCCAGCCAGAGAGGCAGAGGGCCACCAGCTTCAGTGCCAGGGAAGTTGGTGTCCTGGTGGAGCAAGTCCTGGGGCAGTATGATGCCCTCTGTGGAAGTTCTCGCGCCGACTATGAAGGACAGACCATGATCTGGATGGACATCGTGACTGCCATCAACGAGGAGGGGTTGGCAGTCCGCGACATCAAACATGTCAAGAAGCGCTGGGAGGACTTCAGGTCCAGGACCCTCGACAAGGCCCGGCGCCTCTTGTAGGCAGCGGATGCCAAGGGACGCCGGGGCCACCTGTCTGACCACCAAATGAGGGTCCTGGAACGCATATGCCCAGCGCTCCACGTCCAGGTCCTTGAGAGGCAGACTCGTATGGAGTTGGGCCGTAAGTGTAGATGCATACTGATTGGACGCTGTGCGTGTCGTGGTGTGCCAGTGTGTGCAGGTTGCACATGGGTTTTTGTAGGGCCATGTATGGGTGTGTATGTACAGGGGCGTGAGGCTGACACATGCGAGTCCTCTCATGTGTGAGACACATGGATGGTGTATGTGTGGGTAAGCATGCAGGCCAAATGCAGATGTGGGAGCACACATGTTTGAATTACTGTGTATGTACGTTGGCATGGTTGTGGTGTTACACATGGATGTTGGTTCCAGCTGCATGTATCTGCACTGTGTACATGTGCATGTGTGTGTATTTGACAACTGTGATGCAACATGGATGCATGTGACACTGATATGTAGAAGGCTGAAATCCAGATGTGACATGGATGGCTATCTCATCACTGCGACAGTTGGTGGAGATGTACACATGCATGTAAGTGTGGTGGCATGTGTGCATGTCTTGTGCACTCCCTGTGTTTCATGTGATGTCAGGCTCACCTTCGGCTGCTCATGCTGTTGTATGTGTATGGATGATGCTGCCTGGTGCGATATTGCTGTGGAATTGCTCATGTGTGTGAGTTGAAATGACATGTGTGTTGGGGATTGTGATGCCATGTCTGAAGTTTGACACTGCCACTCATGTGCAACTGTCATGTGTGTATCAGTCCATTGTACAGTGCCCTGATGCCTGTGTCCTATCTCTTCTTGTCTGCAGCGTCAACTGATGAAGAGTGCGGAGAGGGTGCTGTGGAGCAAGGCTGCAGGGAGCGCACCGCCAGCCGGAGACGCAAGGCCCTGCTCCCCTCCCAGGTTGTCATCTCGTCAGGGAGTGAGGAGTCTGGTGCCACATCCCAGGCTGCAGCTGCCGAGGGTAGGTCCAAGAGGTGGAGGTCGGAGTTGGACTCCTCGGCAGCAGAAGGGGCAGCTGAGACCCCTCAGGGTCCGACAGAGGAAGATGGCATGGAGTCATCCAGGTTGGTGGGGGGTTTGGTGGAGGAGGAGGCCGTGGAAGGGACAGACACGGGGTCTGGAGGTGGGGATTCCACTGTTGCTAGTGGTGCAGTGCAGGGGCAGGGACAGGAGGCAGCACAGGCCGCCGCAGAGGTGCCTGTGTGTAATCCTGTCCCCGATCGTGTGACTGCATCATCCCGCACCAGCAGGGATGCCTACGTCCAGACCCGTTTTCTGGCCGGGGATCCGCTTACAACAACTGGCTTTCCTCTCCCTGTGGACGTGGCTATCCGGGACCGCGTTGAGCCTGTCCTGAGTGGGATGGCGTTGCGTCAACTGGGCATGCGAGGTGACCTGCAGTGTTTTCGTGAGGACACTGCACATCATCTCAAATGCCTTGTTGACCGCGTTGACCTACTGGGATGGGTCACCAGGGCCGGATTCCTCCATTTGCTGGACCTTGTTCCGACCCCCTCCTCACCTGAACACCCTATGCACCAGTCGTCCTCCATGCCATCTTCCCACCCATGTATCACCTGGGTACCCTGTGGAGCTGTCTCTGACCCTGCGGCCAGGCTGGTGGAGGACACATCCCTGCCACAGTCAGGAGTGGGACGTCCAGCAGGGGTGGCCACCTCAACAACTGCACCCCAGCCGGAGGAGGACGTGCAGGCAACAAGAGCCAGGGCACAGGCACAGGCACAGCAGCAGCAGAAACAAGGTGGGAGCCATGATGGCTCGGGGCCTTCAACATCGGAGGGGCAGGCATCGGCCATAGGGCAGTAGGACCCAGGATTGGAAGTGTATTCCGTGTGGCAGCGGTTGGGCCAGGCCATAGATGCGGAGCGGCAGCGGGCAGAAGAGGCACGGCTCACAATGGTCAGGGCGGAGAACTCCATGCGGAGGGCTCTGAGGCGGGCTGAGTGCCTCGAGGCAATTCGCAGGGAGTTGGAGGGCCACATGTCATCGCCCCTGTGAAACCTCGGGGCCATGGAAGAGGACCGCCTCGGGGAGATCAAGCAGGAGTTCGATGATGCCCTGGCCCGGGAAATTGGGAAGTGAGCTGACGGACTAGCCCGCTGCCATTATAAATAGTTTTTAGAGTTAGGTTTCCTTTTCCTTTTCCTTTGATTTGTGCTGAATGGACCATGCCACACACATTTGTATATAGTTTTTTTTATTAGGTAGTTTCTTAGGTAGGTTTAATTTCTTTTGTTGGGCTCATGGACCCTTGACAATGGATTGTATATAGTTGGACAGTGGATTTATTTTAACTATTTATTTGATTTTGAACATGGATTAATGTTTTTTTTCTTTTGGACAATGGATTGTACATAGTTGGACAATGGATTATTTTGAACTTTTTCTTTTGATTTCACCATGGATCAATGGATTTTTCTTTTTATGTTTCCTTTGAATTCGCGTTGGTGGAGGGAGAGTTTGGACTATTTTTCTTTCGGATTTCTTTGGATTGGTTATACTTTAATTTACTCATCTTTTGCACATGCTTTTCATTTGCTATTTTGTTATGCTTTCATTGCATTGCTGTATTTTTGTACATAATACATTTTCATATTTTAGTTCCATGTGTGGGATTCGCTCTTTGGGTTAATGCATGTGAAAATGTGGGGTTACACAATCAATGCCAACCAGTGTGTGTGTGTGACGGACATGTGCTGATGTACATAGTCGACTTGGTTTGTGTCTTGAGGTAGGCATGTCAGTGTGGGGTGGATTGGGAAATCATTG